>NW_027361745.1:2307500-2762500 GCF_039654945.1 Dendrobates tinctorius | reverse complement strand
ATAGAATCATAGAATCATAGAATGGTAGAGTTGGAAGGGACCTCCTGGGCCATCTGGTCCAACCCCCTGCTCAAAGCAGGATTCGCTAAATCATCCCGGTTAGATGTCTGTCCAGCCTCTGTTTGAAGACTTCCATTGAAGGAGAACTCACCACTTCTTGTGGCAGCCTGTTCCACTCATTGATCACTCTAACTGTCAAAAAGTTTTTTCTAATATCTAATCTGTGTCTCCTCCCATTCAGTTTCATCCCATTGCTTCTAGTCTTTCCTTGTGCAAATGAGAATAAAGTTGATCCTTCTACAATGTGACAGCCCTTTAGATATTTGGAGACAGCTATTAAATTACTGATCCTGAGTTACATCCTGTATTATACTCCAGAGCTGCACTCACTATTCTGCTGGTGCAGTCACTGTGTACATACATTACTGATCCTGAGTTACATCCTGTATTATACTCCAGAGCTGCACTCACTATTCTGCTGGTGCAGTCACTGTGTATATACATTACTGATCCTGAGTTATATCCTGTATTATACTCCAGAGCTGCACTCATTATTCTGCTGGTGCAGTCACTGTGTACATACATTACTGATCCTGAGTTACATCCTGTATTATACTCAAGAGCAGCACTCACTATTCTGCTGGTGCAGACACTGTGTACATACATTACATTGCTGATCCTGAGTTACATCCTGTATTATACTCCAGAGCTGCACTCACTATTCTGCTGGTGCAGTCACTGTGTACATACATTACTGTTCCTGAGTTACATCCTGTATTATACTCCAGAGCTGCACTCTCTAATCTGCTGGTGCAGTCACTGTGTACATACATTACATTACTGATCCTGAGTTACATCCTGTATTATACTCCAGAGCTGCACTCACTATTCTACTTCTGCAGTCACTGTGTACACACATTACTGATCCTGAGTTATATCCTGTATTATACTCCAGAGCTGCACTCACTATTCTGCTGGTGCAGTCACTGTGTACATGCATTACATTACTGATCCTGAGTTACCTCCTGTATTATACCCCAGAGCTGCACTCACTATTCTGCTGGTGCAGTCACTGTGTACATACATTACTGATCCTGAGTTACATCCTGTATTATACTCCAGAGCTGCACTCACTATTCTGCTGGTGCAGTCACTGTGTACATGCATTACATTACTGATCCTGAGTTACCTCCTGTATTATACCCCAGAGCTGCACTCACTATTCTGCTGGTGCAGTCACTGTGTACATACATTACTGATCCTGAGTTACATCCTGTATTATACCCCAGAGCTGCACTCACTATTCTGCTGGTGCAGTCACTGTGTACATACATTACATTACTGATCATGAGTTACATCCTGTATTATACTCCAGAGCTGCACTCACTATTCTGCTGGTGCAGTCACTGTGTACATACATTACTGATCCTGAGTTACATCCTGTATTATACTCCAGAGCTGCACTCACTATTCTGCTGGTGCAGTCACTGTGTACATACATTACTGATCCTGAGTTACCTCCTGTATTATACTCCAGAGCTGCACTCTCTATTCTGCTGGTGCAGTCACTGTGTACATACATTACTGATCCTGAGTTACCTCCTGTATTATACTTCAGAGCTGCACTCTCTAATCTGCTGGTGCAGTCACTGTGTACATACATTACATTACTGATCCTGAGTTACATCCTGTATTATACTCCAGAGCTGCACTCACTATTCTGCTTCTGCAGTCACTATGTACACACATTACTGATCCTGAGTTACATCCTGTATTATACTCCAGAGCTGCACTCACTATTCTGCTGGTGCAGTCACGGTGTACATACATTACTGATCCTGAGTTACCTCCTGTATTATACTCCAGAGCTGCACTCACTATTCTGCTGGTGCAGTCACTGTGTACATACATTACATTACTGATCCTGAGTTACATCCTGTATTATACTCCAGAGCTGCACTCACTATTCTGCTGGTGGAGTCACTGTGTACATACAGTACATTACTGATCCTGAGTTACATCCTGTATCTCTTTTATTATAAAAATATCAAAAACACAATACATAAGACAGACAAAAACAACATTCCAGAAATCAAAAACCACGATACATGAACTAAAATAAACCACACCGACATACAAAAAAAAACTTGTGCAAATATGCGAGCTTACGACAGTCCGTCTCTGAAGAACATAGTGCAGCGTCTCCAGGCTTTGCAGCCTGAGGGACCCCCAGCAGGAACCTCCTAAAAAAAGAAAAACAAACAAAAATCCATTCCTTCACATTCAACCCCATTCACACCTTCACTCATGCTCCCATTCATTCCTATATACTGGATTTAAAACAGGAAAGTAAACACTTTTTCTGGCCCACTGCCTTAAACAGAAAAAACAGCCATCTTGGCAGACCCTCAACTACTTCCCCTCAACACAGCAAGAAACCACCCCCCTTTTTCCCTTTTTTTTTTTTTTATATAAATTTTTTTTATTTTATTTTATTTTTTTATTATTATTTTTTTTTTTTATTTATTTTTTCCCACCACCCACACCACAGGTCCACAAGTTCGTAGCCTTTTCCACACCTAGGTCCATGAAAGTTTATGGCCTCAGAAAAAAACCAGCACCTCAGGGTCCAGGAAAGTTTATGGCCCGTATCTACATTTCCTTATATATTTCCCATGGTCCTTGGTGTAGTTCCCAGGCCATCTCCTTCTGATCTTCGGCCCTTGATTTCTCAGGGTCCATTCCAGGGTCCAAACTTCCCCCCTCCCTCCCGCAAGAAACCCCCACCCAACCTGACTGTACCCCTTCCCCCTTTCCTAACTATAATATATACATTTTTTTTAAAAGCACCATCCTAGCGACATACATACAATACTGCATACATGTACAGATACACAAAAAGCACATACTACACTTGTTATACACCTAAGATACGACCTGCTATGACCAGCGATAATATTACCCAAACAATAAGTATTAACCACATTTCCAAAAACCTTGCCACAGGCCCAAGTTTGGTGCCTGCAAGCCCAATATCCATTAAATTTCATGCTTCCAAAACAAAAAGCTAAAGTGACATGCACCAGCCCAACACCAGGAAAGGAGTTCTGGAGGCCCCATCCCTCACTAACACATTCACCCTGTCCCTCAACAACTAAGACTGTCCCTACTTCTGTCCCTAAAGAAACTGTCCCTATCTGTCCCTACCTGCCCCTACTCTACCTAACTTATCATAACTAACTCTCTATCTGTCCCTCAGTGCCTGTCCCTCCCTGTCCCTATCTGCCCCTAATTCTGTCCCTAACACCCAGTGAAACTTATGCTATCCCTACCCTCATTCACACGGAGCTAGCTCTCCCTTGAGTGCGTTTCTAAAAGGAGAGGCCCCTCCAAAGCCAAGAGGCCTTCCTCACACCCAACCTTTCGAACTCCAAAGAACGGACCTTCACCAGGTCACCCAAGATGTTTCCTACCACCTCATCCCTCGGAAGGGTTTTTTTCCGCGTCGAAACTAGGCACCGTGCATTCCAAGTGTAGAACCTAACCACTACACTGACTAGGAATAAAGTGCACGGGTCCCGGCCACCCAGGGATCTGAACGCTCCATAGGCCCACTCAGCGTAGGAGAGGGACGCCAGCCACGGCCAACGTATGGAAGCACCCACCCTGTTGTAAACCTCTGCATTAAAGGGACAATGAAGCAGGAAGTGCTCCATGCTTTCCAGCACGTCGCCACACTCCTCACGGGGACAACCCCGATCATCGGATTTCCTGCACTTCAAGTTATCCTTTACATACAGCCTCCCGTGGAAGCAACGCCAGGTCAAGTCCCAAAACTTCATGGGGATCCGCTTAGAATTTAAAAGCCCCAGCCCGACCTCCAGATCCCGGCCTGGGCAATCCTTAAGGGCCAGGGGCTTCTGGAAATGTGTCAACAGGTCCCTCCTGTCAAGGCATTGCCTCGACATGGTCCTGATTTCCCACATTCCCAGACCCCACCGGCGGATCACCTTCAGAACCGGGGTAGCGTAAGCCGGGAGATGCCCATGAGGTGTGCGTAGGTCCTTCACCTGCCCTCCTGTCTCCCATTCCTGGAAGAAAGGCCAAAGCCAACCCTTGCAGGAGACTACCCACGGAGGAGCCCTCTCTAGCCAGAGGTTGGAGATGTTAGTCTTAAGAAAGGTGTTTACTAGAAACACCACCGGGTTGACCATACCCAACCCACCTAGTCTCCTCGTACGGTATGTAACCTCCCTCTTGATTAGGTTAAGCCTATTCCCCCATAACAATTGGAAGAACAGGCTATAGACCCGTGTCCAGAGAGGTTACGGCAAGATGCACACACTGCCCAGGTATATTAATAAAGGTAGCAGAAAGCCTTTAGCCAGGGCAACCCTTTCCCTCAGGGTTAAAGACCAACCCTTCCATTGGTCCACCTTTTGGGCGGCGATCTTAAGTCTGCCCTCCCAATTTTGCTGGGGGTAATCCCCGGGGCCAAATTCGATGCCTAGAATTTTGGCGGTGGCCTGGGGCCCTGGAAGGGTGTCCGGGAGATCAAACCTGGGATCTCCCCCTCCCAGCCAGAGACTTTCACACTTATCCCGGTTGATCATGGACCCGGATGCCTCCGAGTAGCGCACTACCTCCGACATGACCCAATCCGCCTCCCTTCTCGAGGACACGAAAAGGGAAACATCATTGGCATACGTCACCACCCTCAGAGAGGACCCAGAGCCCGCCTGGTCCATCCCGACTCCCGCCAACGGTCCACGATCTACCCTCCTTAGGAAGGGATCGATCGCGAACATGTATAAAAGCGGGCTCAGCGGACAGCCCTGACGGACCCCAGAACCCACCTCAAAAGGGCGACCTGACCAACCGTTCACCAGCGGAAAAGTCTCAGCCCCTTGGTACAAGATCTCTAACCATTTTACAAACCTCCCAGGCAGACCATACCTCAAAAGGACGGACCAGAGGTACTCGTGGTTGACCCGGTCAAAGGCTTTCGCTTGATCTAATGACAGCAAGTACCCCCTCCAGTGACCTGCCCTACCCTGCTCCACTGCCTCTCGGACACCGAGCACAGCACTAAAAGTACTGCGGCCCGGAACAGAGCAATGCTGGGCCCCTGAAAGGAGCCGGGGTGCAAACTTCACCAGCCGATTAAACAGCACCTTGGCCAGAACCTTCCGGTCCGTATCGAGAAGCGCTATGGGACGCCAATTCTCGATACGGGACGGATCCTTACCCTTTGACAGAATAATGAGGGCTGACTTCCTCATTGAGTCGGGAAGAGTGCCCGAGGAGAGACACTCATTAAATACCCCTGTCAAGAGGGGGACCAAGGAGTCCCTAAAAGTCTTATAGAACTCGGATGTTAAGCCATCCAGACCTGGCGATTTCTTGGGCCGAAGCCCATCAATGGCCAGTCTCACTTCCTCTTCCCTGATTTCCTCTGCCAAAACACCAAGAGAGGGATCACCCCCTGGCTCAGGGACGGTTTCAGCCAGGAAAGCCGACATCCTGTCCCAATCCAGATCCTTCTTTTCCAAGAGGTGTGAGTAGAAGGATCTGACCACCTCCAGGATCCCTGATTTGGATCTGTTCAGGGACCCCGTACTGTCGATCAGTCCTGTCACCATCTTACAATTCACTGACATCTTACAGTTTCTGTAAGGGTCGGGTGAGCGGTACTTCCCGAAGTCCCTCTCAAAAACTAAAGATGTGTGTCTATCATACTGACACCTCTTGAGCAAAGATTTCACTCTGGAGATTTCCTCACGGTCACCTCCAGTCGAGACAAGCTTCTCGAGTTTCCTCCCCAGGGCCTGGTACAAGCGGTGCCTGTTCAGACTCCTGAGGCTCGAGAGCTGACGGAAGAACCCCGCCACCTGCTTTTTGAAGATCTCCCACCACTCTGACTTACTACTACAGAGATCCAACAGCGGTACCTGGCTCTGAAGAAAGTCCTCGAAGGATTGTCTCACCTCCGCTTCTTCCAGCAGGGACGAATTGAGCTTCCACAGCCCTCTTCCCATCCGATGAGTCTCTGCAACATTCAGAGAAAAGAAAATTAGACAGTGATCGGAGAACTCCACCTCAACTGCGGACACAGCAGAAAAGATGGCGTCCTCCTTCAAAAAAAACCTGTCTATTCTAGACCTACTGCTACCCCTATGGTAGGTGAAACCCCCGTGACCTGGGGTGTGCCGGATGTGGACATCCACCAGGCGAGCTTCACTGGCTATGCTATTCAACGCGATGCTATCATAAGCCAGGCGATCTCCGGGACCCCCCCGGTCACGGGACCTCGTAATGGTGTTGAAGTCCCCACCGAAGACCACCTGCCGGCTCGTAAAAAGAAAGGGCTTGATCCTCAGGAAGAGACATTTGCGGTCCCACTTGGATTGTGGGCCATAGATGTTGATGAGCCGGAGCTCTTGTCCCCTCATGAAGACATCTAGGATCAGGCACCTCCCCATTTCCAACTCAGTAACCCGTCGGCATTCAACAGCTGCAGTCTTAAAAAGGACTGCCACCCCGCTATACGGCTCGGCCGCAAGAGACCAGTATGAGGGCCCGCACCTCCACTCCCTCCATGCTTTATAGATGGCCCCCATGTCCGTTAGTCTGGTCTCTTGCAAGAATAAAATTTCTGCCTCAATCCGGGAGAAAAAATCAAAGGCCGTGAAGCGAGCCGCATCTGACTTAATGCTGGCGACATTAATGGACGCCAGCGTCAACGGGGCGAGTTCAGCCATCATGGGTGATCGAGTTGGATGGCCAGTTTCTTCCCTGCCCCGCTATCACCTCCACCTGGGGAGGGGTCAGACACCTTCCTTTTCAGGGAAGCTCCCGACGTATCCATCCCACCCCCCCGGTGTCCTCGCCCCCGGGTTCCAGGTCTGTCCCCCCCTCAGGAGGAACAGCGCCCCCTGAGGGACGGACTCCGCCATCCCCTGAAGGACCCTCCAGTGTTGCCCCCGGCCCAGCACCCTCGTCTGGCGGCTCATCATCTGAACCTCCGAGGGCGCTGAACCGGTTGGAGAGTCCGATCAGAGGGGGGTCAGCGGGCCCTTCCGTGTGCACCCTGGTGGTCGGGGGCGGGGGAGACTTTGAAGGCTTGTCAGCCTTCTTCTCCCCCGTTTTGCGCTTGGCACGCCTGGTTTTGCCACCTGATGCTGTAGGCTGCTCTCTGACATCCTCGTCGACACTTTCATAACGAGAGGAGTCGTCTGAGTCAGCGGCTTTCTCCTCTCTCTCCATCCTCCTGATCTCCTCACTCACCACTCTCGCCCCCAGGGCCTCAGAGGCTTTGGCCACGGGCCTGGAGGAGCAGGCATCACCCCGGTTGCCCGAGGCTCCACCTGTCCCCTACCACCCTGGCGCTTTTCCTGCCTCCGCTGGTACGCGGGGCCCCTTGCAGCATTGCCCTTCCTCACTGGCCCCTCAGCCCTTCCTCCTCCGCCACCACCTATCACAGCAGAAGAAGCGCCACCGGGGGTTGCCCCCCCACGGTCTCCCCCCACCGGGCCTGCGGCGGCATTAGAGAAAGAGCGAGGGCAGCGGCTGAGAGGGTGACCTAGGTCACCACACAGGTGGCACCGAATATCCTTACACAAGGCAGCCAGATGACCCACCCCACTACACAAGGCACATTTCTGCACCTTGCAGTTGGCGCTGAAGTGGGTGGGGTCGCCGCACCTGTGGCAGACCTTCGGTTGCCCCTGGTAGAAGACCAGGATCCTGTCCCTTCCCAGGAACGCCGAGGAAGGGATGTGGGTGACCGTGCCGCCGGAAACCTTCAATTTAACCATGAAAGTCCAGCCCCCCGACCAGATGCCGAATACGTCCCTGTTCTTTTTTGGGACCTCGGTGACCTCCCCGTAACGGGAAAGCCACGTCATGATGTCCACGCCTGCGAGTGACTCGTTACATGTAACCACGGTCACTCGCTTGACGGAATTTTGGCGAGACACCGCTTGAGCCACGAAGTCTCGCCATCCGGGCTCTTCTCGCACCAGCTCGTAATTCGACCAGAAGAGCTCAAGCCCCTCGGGCCGCACGAAGCTGACGTCGAAGAAGCGGGACGCCGAAGGATGTATCAGGGCAAAGATGTCATTCGCCCCGAAGCCCATCTTAAGGAGGAGCTCCACCACCTTGCTCCTAGGTGGACAAGCTTCACTGCCCCCCCACCTAAGACGGACCACATTCCTTCTTGGCGGCCCCTGCCCGGCTGTGGGGAGAGACCAAACAGTCCCTCCCTCCCTTTGATTTTGGAAGGCGGCAAGGCCGTGTCTCTCTATCCAGAAAGACAAGTCCACTGTCCTCCCCTCTACCACTATTGATCTATCTCCCCTTTTGAGAGCCTCCAGGAAACGGCGGTGCGAAACGCCGTCCCTGGAGCCCGGAGGCGAGGAAACCCCCCCAGGACCACCCCGACCCCCAGCCGCGGCCCCCGCATAATTGCGTTGAGGTCTCGCGGCCGGAGTGGCAGATGGGCCAGCCCTCCCACCACTACCACCACTTGTGCCAGCACCCTCATTCATCCTCCCATTCATTCTTTTATTATTTGCATTCACCCCAGCATTCACTCCAGCACAGTCACCCACATTCACAGTAGCACTCACTCCCTCATCCATGTCACTCATGTCACCATTCACTTCAGCAAACATCTCCTCAAATATGTCCACTCCGCTTTCGTACTCACTCTCACTCGCACAATTGGTGTACATAGCAAAATTATTTACATTTTTTACATTATTTACGTTTCCTGAACCTGTGCAGTTCCTCTCTTTGCTTGCTGGGGGCCCTGAGCTCTCTTGCTGGGAGCTACTCCAGCTCCTGTCCAGGAGCGCCGCTGCCCCTTTAAATGCCTCAATGCTGATGACATCATGCACTCTGCCCTGGCTGGGCCTAGGAGCAACAGCAGCTCCTGGTTTCAGCTCCATTTTTTTTCCTTTTGTTGAGTTTTCATTGCTCTGGGCAGGGACGGCCACTGGCACCGCTCCCTGCCCTGCACTTTTCTTCACCCCCGCCGCCGGCTTGCCAGGAAGCGCCAGAGTCCCCGCACCCTCAGATGAAGGTAGGTGGGCCGGGGACCCCTACAACTCCCCGCCAGCTTTTGGGGGCAGCACAGCATTACATGGAAGGGTGGGTGGGACAGAGGGCAGCGGGCCCACCATGGCCACGCCCCCCCGCCGGTCACAGCCATCCCAGGCAGAGCCGCGGCCCCCTGCGAGGCCATGGCCCCCCCGGGTGACGCGAGCACAGCGGGCGGAGCCGCGACCGCTGAGGCCACGCCCCCCGCCAGTCACAGCCACCACGGGCAGAGCAGCGACCCCTTGCAAGGCCACGCCCCCCCGGGCGACGCAGACGCAGCGGGTGGGACGACGGCCGAGGAGGACATGCCCCCCCGCACGCCGCAGCCTTTGCAGGCCGGGCAACACTCGGGGAGGCCACGCCCCCCTCACGGACCACCGCCGCCACCCTATGCCCACCACCTGAGACGGGCAAGGCCGGCCACTCCCCCTCGTCGCCCAGCGGCGGCGGAGCCCCCTGCACGGACCCCTTTTTGGGTCGACGTGCCGGAGACCCCGCTCTCACCACAGGCGCCGACATGGGAGCGACCAGCACTTTGCACCGCCTCAGCTGCTGCTTGATGTTCTGTTCGCCCTTCCTAGGCTTCTGGACCCCCACTAGCGATCCAGACTTAGCGGATCCGTACGTGGGGGGTCCAGAAGCCCCAGCACTCGCCGCCGGAGGTGCGGCCCTGGCTTTACCAACTTTGCCTGGTGCCAGGCCAGCCCCCCCTTCCACCGAGGGCTGAGCCTGGACACCACCACCAACACCACAACCAGCACCGACCTCCATGTCGCTGCCCTGGTCTGAACTGTCACCAGATGCGACAGTCAGGTCACAACAGTCATCTCTCTCCCCGCTCCCTTGCTGCGGACCCACCACAGGGCCCGAGCCGGGGTGGGTAGCGGGTTCCACACAGCGGGACAGAGGGGCCCCGGGAAGAGGAGCAAAAACCAGTTGTTCCTCCACGCCTTCAGAGGCCTTACGCCTGCGCCTCCTGTTTCTCCTCTTCCCGGTTGCCTCATCCTCCGGGCAGACTTCATACCCAAACAACAGCGTGCCAAACCGTGCTGGGGATTCAGTCTGCCGTACTTGTTTAAGGATGAGGCAGCCCCCCTCAGAACTACTCCCACTCCCTCCATCCTCCCCCTGGTGTCCGCCAGGTCTTCAGGTGGAGGTGGCCCGGGTGTGGTGTGGGCGCCATCTTGCTCTTCCTCCTCCTCGCTTTCCTCCACCTGGATGGGGACTCCTGACCCCCCAGGAGACCCACCGGCCATGGCCCTGAACCGGTCCTCGTTCTGCAGCTTTTCCTGGAAGGGGCTGCTGCCGGCCATGATGGAACTTCGCCTGTCCTCCAGGGCCCGAATCTCCCCTTTCAGCCGCTTGACCGTGGCGGTGACCTCCACTCTCTTTGAGGCAGGGAGCCTGTTTTTACTGATGACCCGGGCTCCCTCCAACTGCCCCCGGAGTCTCCTGAGCTGCTTGCCGGCCTCCTCGTACTCGGAGAGTTGGGCATGAATGCGGGAGGCGTAGGTGGTAGCTGGCTCTCCCGCAACCTTGGAGCCCCAGATGTTAAGGGGGGGCCCCGCCTCACCTCTGCCGGCTGCTGCACCTCCGGGGGAAGGGCCCGCCACAGCCTTCACTTCAGGGGTCCCGGACCCTGAAGCCTTGTGGCCCCCTGGGGTCCGCTTTTTCCCCATCCCTGGGACTGGCTGACTGTGCCTTGGGCCTCCTGGTGGTGGATGAGGCCCCCCACCCCCAGCTGGCTTGCCGGAGGGTGGGAGCCAGGGGCACAGCCCCAGCGCTCAGTCCCAGGGAGAGTCCTCTTTCCTGGGAAGGGGCAGATTGAAAGTCCTTGCAGGAAAAAAAACCTCCCTTCCCAGGAGCTTAGCAAAAGCCTAGCCTGCAGAGGCTCAGCTGCGATGCTCCTCCTCATCTGGGGTGTGTCCAGAGCTGCACTCACTATTCTGCTGGTGCAGTCACTGTGTACATACATTACATTACTGATCCTGAGTTACCTCCTGTATTATACTCCAGAGCTGCACTCACTATTCTGCTGGTGCAGTCACTGTGTACATACATTACTGATCCTGAGTTACCTCCTGTATTATACTCCAGAGCTGCACTCACTATTCTGCTGGTGCAGTCACTGTGTAGATAGATTACTGATCCTGAGTTACATCCTGTATTATACTTCAGAGCTGCACTCACTATTCTGCTGGTGGAGTCACTGTGTACATACATTACTGATCCTGAGTTACATCCTGTATTATACTCCAGAGCTGCATTCAATATTCTGCTGGTGCAGTCACTGTGTACATACATTACTGATCCTGAGTTACCTCCTGTATTATACTCCAGAGCTGCACTCACTATTCTGCTGGTGCAGTCACTGTGCACATACATTACTGATCCTGAGTTACCTCCTGTATTATACTCCAGAGCTGCACTCACTATTCTGCTGGTGCAGTCACTGTGTACATACATTATATTACTGATCCTGAGTTACCTCCTGTATTATACCCTAGAGCTGCACTCACTATTCTGCTGGTGCAGTCACTGTGTACATACATTACTGATCCTGAGTTACCTCCTGTATTATACTCCAGAGCTGCACTCACTATTCTGCTGGTGCAGTCACTGTGCACATACATTACTGATCCTGAGTTACCTCCTGTATTATACTCCAGAGCTGCACTCACTATTCTGCTGGTGCAGTCACTGTGTACATACATTATATTACTGATCCTGAGTTACCTCCTGTATTATACCCTAGAGCTGCACTCACTATTCTGCTGGTGCAGTCACTGTGTACATACATTACTGATCCTGAGTTACCTCCTGTATTATACTCCAGAGCTGCACTCACTATTCTGCTGGTGCAGTCACTGTGTAGATACATTACTGATCCTGAGTTACATCCTGTATTATACTCCAGAGCTGCACTCACTATTCTGCTGGTGGAGTCACTGTGTACATACATTACTGATCCTGAGTTACCTCCTGTATTATACTCCAGAGCTGCACTCACTATTCTGCTGGTGCAGTCACTGTGCACATACATTACTGATCCTGAATTACCTCCTGTATTATACTCCAGAGCTGCACTCACTATTCTGCTGGTGCAGTCACTGTGTACATACATTATATTACTGATCCTGAGTTACCTCCTGTATTATACCCTAGAGCTGAACTCACTATTCTGCTGGTGCAGTCACTGTGTACATTACATTACTGATCCTGAGTTACCTCCTGTATTATACTCCAGAGCTGCACTCACTATTCTGCTGGTGCAGTCACTGTGTACATACATTACATTACTGATCCTGAGTTACCTCCTGTATTATACTCCAGAGCTGCACTCACTATTCTGCTGGTGCAGTCACTGTGCACATACATTACTGATACTGAGTTACCTCCTGTATTATACTCCAGAGCTGCACTCACTATTCTGCTGGTGCAGTCACTGTGTACATACATTATATTACTGATCCTGAGTTACCTCCTGTATTATACCCTAGAGCTGAACTCACTATTCTGCTGGTGCAGTCACTGTGTACATTACATTACTGATCCTGAGTTACCTCCTGTATTATACTCCAGAGCTGCACTCACTATTCTGCTGGTGCAGTCACTGTGTACATACATTACATTACTGATCCTGAGTTACCTCCTGTATTATACTCCAGAGCTGCACTCACTATTCTGCTGGTGCAGTCACTGTGTAAATACATTACTGATCCTGAGTTACCTCCTGTATTATACTCCAGAGCTGCATTCACTATTCTGCTGGTGCAGTCACTGTGTACATACATTACATTACTGATCCTGAGTTACATCCTGTATTATACTCCAGAGCTGCACTCACTATTCTGCTGGTGCAGTCACTGTGTACATACATTAATGATCCTGATTTACATCCTGTATTATACTCCAGAGCTGCACTCACTATTCTGCTGGTGCAGTCACTGTGTACATACATTACTGATCCTTAGTTACATCCTGTATTATACCCCAGAGCTGCACTCACTATTCTGCTGGTGCAGTCACTGTGTACATACATTACTGATCCTGAGTTACATCCTGTATTATACTCCAGAGCTGCACTCACTATTCTGCTGGTGCAGTCAATGTGTAGATACATTACTGATCCTGAGTTACATCCTGTATTATACTCCAGAGCTGCACTCACTATTCTGCTGGTGCAGTCAATGTGTAGATACATTACTGATCCTGAGTTACATCCTGTATTATACTCCAGAGCTGCATTCACTATTCTGATGGTGCATTCACTGTGTACATACATTACTGATCCTGAGTTACCTCCTGTATTATACTCCTGAGCTGCACTCACTATTCTGATGGTGCATTCACTGTGTACATACATTACTGATCCTGAGTTACCTCCTGTATTATACTCCAGAGCTGCACTCACTATTCTGCTGGTGCAGTCACTGTGTACATACATTATATTACTGATCCTGAGTTACCTCCTGTATTATACCCTAGAGCTGCACTCACTATTCTGCTGGTGCAGTCACTGTGTACATTACATTACTGATCCTGAGTTACCTCCTGTATTATACTCCAGAGCTGCACTCACTATTCTGCTGGTGCAGTCACTGTGTACATACATTACTGATCCTGAGTTACCTCCTGTATTATACTCCAGAGCTGCACTCACTATTCTGCTGGTGCAGTCACTGTGTACATACATTACATTACTGATCCTGAGTTACATCCTGTATTATACTCCAGAGCTGCACTCACTATTCTGCTGGTGCAGTCACTGTGTACATACATTACATTACTGATCCTGAGTTACATCCTGTATTATACTCCAGAGCTGCACTCACTATTCTGCTGGTGCAGTCACTGTGTACATACATTACTGATGCTGAGTTACATCCTGTATTATACTCCAGAGCTGCACTCACTATTCTGCTGGTGATTCGGGAGGACGCTCTCCGGTCCCCAGCCTCCCTCCATCTGGTGCACTCATTCCATCTTACGTGTCGCCGGTACGAGTATGATCCTGTGCGGTCACCGGTGTGTGTGGCTCAGATGACGTCTTCTTGTTCCGGTGCCCAGGAGGAGCTTCTGTTACCTAAGCACCGTCCGTTTTATCCTAAGGTCGGCAGGAATGGATTTTATGGATATGCCGCACTTTTTACATCCTGCTCAGTTATCAATCACTGATAACAGATAATCTTTACCTGTGTAGCAGCATCTTCAGCGCGGTGCACTATTTGTTATATATTCTGCACCTATCATCATTGCCAGTTATTGGCACCTGCAGCTTCAGTGGGTACTGCTGGGGGCGCCGGGGTATTGTGATTATGTATCTAAATAAGGCCACAAGATCAAGTCAGGCACAAGGACCCTTCACCATCATGTCCACCCTTGGGCCTTATTGTTAAAGGAGTTGTCCAGGTTTGAGAGCAAAGTCTAAAGTAGGTATGACAGGCTCAAACCCCAACTTAGGTGCTCTGGGAAAAAACAAGACTAAAGTATAGGAGTAACCCCGGCACACTAATAACATGAAAGTAAAGTCTTCTCAACGACAGTCTTTAATTGTTGTGATTTTATTGATTGTGAAAAAAAAGGGTGGTGTTACAATCCAACGTTTCAGCTCTACATCTCGAGCTTTCATCAGGGATATGACTAGATCCTTGGTTTTGAGGTGTGTGTATAAGTGGTATAGGTTTGCCTTTGTAATCCAGCTGCTGGAACGGTACCTATAGTAACCACGATGTGTAGGGTCAGCACGTGACGCCCGTCCGGAAGACTTCCGGCCTCCTCCACACCTGACTAGATTTAGGACACAAGGACGGGAGTCACGTGCTGACCCTACACATCGTGGTTACTATAGGTACCGTTCCAGCAGCTGGATTACAAAGGCAAACCTATACCACTTATACACACACCTCAAAACCAAGGATCTAGTCATATCCCTGATGAAAGCTCGAGATGTAGAGCTGAAACGTTGGATTGTAACACCACCCTTTTTTTTCACAATCAATAAAATCACAACAATTAAAGACTGTCGTTGAGAAGACTTTACTTTCATGTTATTAGTGTGCCGGGGTTACTCCTATACTTGAGAGCAAAGTCTGTGACTACAGAGTTTCAAATTATGACAGCATGTGTGAATCGTGATCCCTGGCATGCGATTGAGTGGTTATATGACGGCATGTAGGAGATTTGCATAGACATAGACTTTGGCTCTGAATCTTGGACAACTCCATTAATATCTGATTTGTAAGGATCCTACTCCCATCAACCTCACTAGGGATAAGGGCATCTATGCTGTGCGGGGGATCCATATTGTGCTTTACACCAGTGCAGTGCTGGATTTATCCTTCACTTTTGTTTCAACAAACCTTGCAAAACTCCATTGTACAGGCTAATATGACAAACATTCTAATGTCTTATTAGAAAAATATGATTTGTTTCTCCACTTATAAGACAGAGTGAGAGAGTCGCAAAAAATAGTGATGTTGCTTGCTAGTGTTTTCCTCACCACAGTGCTGGATTCACAGTCACACTGTTCAGTACTGCCATATGATCTTATCTTTGGCCAGTGTGGCAGTGGTGCGGTGGCTCTGTGCTGACCCGGGCAGGCTGATGGGCACATGTATCTGGCGACAAGGAATGAATAGTCTTCTGGAATGGCCACCAGGATAGGAGCAGTATTATAGTAGTTATATTCTTGTACATAGGGAGCAGTATTATAGTAGTTATATTCTTGTACATAGGGAACAGTATTATAGTAGTTATATTCTTGTACATAGGGGGCAGTATTATAGTAGTTATATTCTTGTACATAGGGGCAGTATTATAGTAGTTATATTCTTGTACATAGGGGCAGTATTATAGTAGTTATATTCTTATACATAGAGGCAGTATTATAGTAGTTATATTCTTGTACATAGGGGGCAGTATTATAGTAGTTATATTCTTGTACATAGGGAGCAGTATTATAGTAGTTATATTCTTGTACATAGGGAACAGTATTATAGTAGTTATATTCCTGTACATAGGGGGCAGTATTATAGTAGTTATATTCTTGTACATAGGGGCAGTATTATAGTAGTTATATTCTTGTACATAGGGGCAGTATTATAGTAGTTATATTCTTGTACATAGGAGCAGTATTATAGTAGTTATATTCTTGTACATAGGAGCAGTATTATAGTAGTTATATTCTTGTACATAGGGAGCAGTATTATAGTAGTTATATTCTTGTACATAGGGAGAATTATTATAGTAGTTATATTCTTGTACATAGGGAGCAGTATTATAGTAGTTATATTCTTGTACATAGGGGCAGTATTATAGTAGTTATATTCTTGTACATAGGGGCATTATTATAGTAGTTATATTCTTGTACATAGGGGCAGTATTATAGTAGTTATATTCTTATACATAGAGGCAGTATTATAGTAGTTATATTCTTGTACATAGGAGCAGTATTATAGTAGTTATATTCTTGTACATAGGGGCAGTATTATAGTAGTTATATTCTTATACATAGAGGCAGTATTATAGTAGTTATATTCTTATACATAGAGGCAGTATTATAGTAGTTATATTCTTGTACATAGGGGCAGTATTATAGTAGTTATATTCTTGTACATAGGGGCAGTATTATAGTAGTTATATTCTTATACATAGAGGCAGTATTATAGTAGTTATATTCTTGTACATAGGAGCAGTATTATAGTAGTTATATTCTTGTACATAGGAGCAGTATTATAGTAGTTATATTCTTGTACATAGGGAGCAGTATTATAGTAGTTATATTCTTGTACATAGGAGCAGTATTATAGTAGTTATATTCTTGTACATAGGGGGCAGTATTATAGTAGTTATATTCTTGCACATAGGGGGCAGTATTATAGTAGTTATATTCTTGTACATAGGAGCAGTATTATAGTAGTTATATTCTTGTACATAGGGGGCAGTATTATAGTAGTTATATTCTTGTACATAGGAGCAGTATTATAGTAGTTATATTCTTGTACATAGGAGCAGTATTATAGTAGTTATATTCTTGTACATAGGAGCAGTATTATAGTAGTTATATTCTTGTACATAGGGAGCAGTATTATGGTAGTTATATTGTTGTACATAGGAGCAGTATTATAGTAGTTATATTCTTGTACATAGGAGCAGTATTATAGTAGTTATATTCTTGTACATAGGAGCAGTATTATAGTAGTTATATTCTTGTACATAGGAGAAGTATTATAGTAGTTATATTCTTGTACATAGGAGCAGTATTATAGTAGTTATATTCTTGTACATAGGAGCAGTATTATAGTAGTTATATTCTTGTACATAACGGCAGTATTATAGTAGTTATATTCTTGTACATAGGAGAAGTATTATAGTAGTTATATTCTTGTACATAGGGAGCAGTATTATAGTAGTTATATTCTTGTACATAGGGGGCAGTATTATAGTAGTTATATTCTTGTATATAGGGGCAGTATTATAGTAGTTATATTCTTGTACATAGGAGCAGTATTATAGTAGTTATATTCTTGTACATAGGGGGCAGTATTATAGTAGTTATATTCTTGTACATAGGAGCAGTATTATAGTAGTTATATTCTTATACATAGGAGCAGTATTATAGTAGTTATATTCTTGTATATAGGGGCAGTATTATAGTAGTTATATTCTTGTACATAGGGGCAGTATTATAGTAGTTATATTCTTGTACATAGGGGCAGTATTATAGTAGTTATATTCTTGGACATAGGGACAGTATTATAGTAGTTATATTCTTGTACATAGGAGCAGTATTATAGTAGTTATATTCTTGTACATAGGAGCAGTATTATAGTAGTTATATTCTTGTACATAGGAGCAGTATTATAGTAGTTATATTCTTGTACATAGGAGCAGTATTATAGTAGTTATATTCTTGTACATAGGAGCAGTATTATAGTAGTTATATTCTTGTACATAGGAGCAGTATTATAGTAGTTATATTCTTGTACATAGGAGCAGTATTATAGTAGTTATATTCTTGTATATAGGGAGCAGTATTATAGTAGTTGTATTCTTGTATATAGGGGCAATTTTTATTGTAAAAACCAAACAAATCCAAATAACATTCCTCCAATAATGCAAAACTGAATTCACTAGGATTGTACATACATTCATTACATATCCAGGTTATACATATCAAATTAACTTAGAGTCAATACTCCTAGTTTGAGTAGGGAAAAAAAACAAAAAACAAAAAAAAAAAAAAAACACACTTTGCAAACATAGCTCATCATGTTCCTACCCAGTGACTCATCCTTCACTATCTTAACATTTCCTAATTTCTCCTAATGATTTTCCCTATCTGAGTTTGGACATTATCTGGTTGACAGCGTCACAGATCTGAGTCGGAGTTATTCTGTTCACAACCGGTCTCCATCTCAGACTCTACCCGAGTGCCCTCAGGTAAGGGCTTCCGCTTTGGCGGAGGACAATCCTCTACGTCCCTATCACACTCTGCGTCAATTCTTTTAAGGTCATCTTCAAAATCGCCGTCAGACTCAGACAGAACATCAAACCTGTTAGATACGACCATTACACCAGCAGAACTGTGGAATTTCTTCCCGGCTCCTTGGCCAGTGTCATACTCCTCAGGTTTACGGGAGGCCTTGTCCTTTTTCTTCCTTTTCTGATTATTGCTATTCTCTTCAGACACAGATGGTAGCACTGAAGTAATGCCTTCCTGTGACTGCTGCCCCTGGGGTACAACCTCCATACTCCCCTGTTCTCTCTCTGAACCCTGCTGCTCTGGTGTTAGCTGAGTAGACCCCTGGTGGACCTTTGGTCTGGTCAGTATTTCCCCTGACAGTAAAGCTGCCTCCTCCAGGATCTCTGCCCCTGCCACCAAGTCCTCGTCAGGAAAGTCCTTACAGATATTGTGCCAGGCGTCTGGACAGTCCCTGTGAGGGTGACCGATCTTCCCACAGAGGTTGCACCTGATGTTCTGGCAGTCTGCAGCTAGATGGCCGACCTCCCCACACAGGCTGCACTTCACCACAGTACAGGTATTTCCCAGGTGACCTGCCTTGCCACATTTAAAGCACTTACGAGGCTGCCCAGGATAGAAACACACACCCCTCTCCCTCCCAATAAAGAAGGAGTTGGGTAAGTGGGCAGTGATGTTATTGTATTGGCGCAGATTCACCAAAACCCGCCACCCTCCCGTCCAGATCCCATCACTGTCTCTGCTTTTGGTGAGGTCAGAGACCAGGTCACAATGCCTCCGGAGCCACACCACAATGTCCTGCGGGGGAACAGCCTCATTCCAGAAGATGACATTTACAGTGACAGTATCTGGCTTAGAGATAGGAATAAAGCTGAACTTACTCCAGCCCTCCGTGTCTCTAAACTTGGGGAAACTAGACCAGAATCTGTCCAGGTCAGACATGAGCTTAAAGCTGACATCATAGCCCTGCCTGTCTGGAAGATTAATCACTGCCAGGATGCTGACTGGCACAAACCCCATCTGGTGGCACAAGAACTCCCTGATGACAAACCTCCCGTCTGGCAGGTCCTCCTTGGCACCTCTGTGCCGGAAACACACGACCTTTCTCTGTTTAAACGCCTGGCCTGTATAATTGGTACCAGAGGTAAAAGACGGAGCACCACGACTCCAGGCATTACTGGGGGGACCGTGCGGGGTCACATTGGGTTGACTGACGGGGTGAAGGTCTGCAGCAGGAGGGGCAGCCACACCTTGTGTGCTCGAAATTAAAGGGGGAAAATCACAGACATTATCATGCACATTGTTATCATCAGCATCAATGTCATTATCAGACTGTGCAGCATCCACCAAAGATACTGTGCTCCCCCAAGCCCCCGACCCCACAGACACAGTGCGGTTATCCCCAGCATCAGAGCCCTGCTGGGCACCATCAGTAATGACCGGCACATGTCCACCGCCCAACTGTTGTGCTTGGCATTCTGAGACTTGTAGTCCCTCTGCTGGAAAGTGCAGTCCATGCTGCTGCTTGGAATCTGCTGCAGGCTGCTGTGCTGGGCATTCTGAGACTTGTGGTACACCTGCTGGAATCTGCATAACATGCTGCTTGGGATCTGCCGCAGGCTGCTGCGGCTGCAGTATCTGACCCTTTTGGAAGCAAAAACTTGCCGGCTGCAGCACTGGCCGCACCGGCTTCTGGGGCTCACCTGGGACAATGTCTGAGCTGGAACCTGCAGAGTCCTGCTTGTGTGCCATAAACAGTTCCTGGTTCCTATAAGTCTCTGCCAGGGGCCCAATCTTCTCTAGGACACAGTCCATGTCCCTCACCACTTTTGCCAGCTGTATGCCAAGCATATTCAGAGTCTGATCACAAAAGGTGTGATCTCCACCAGGATTAGCAGCCTTTACATTATAGCCCATGTCTATCTGTTTCTGCAGCAAGTCTTTGTGCTGCTGTAACTCACCGAGCCTCTTGACCAGTCCTGGGATCTCCTCTGCGACCTGAAGCTCAGGTGCACATGGCGTCTCCTCCTGGGATCCTGCTTTCAGCAATGTCCCTGGATGCTTGAAACCAGACGTCTCCTTAACTTTCACCACCGCTGGTTTCGTGGCTCCAGGCTCCACAGGACTTTTACTGCTGCCACCTGACTGCGACCTTGTGCGCCCAGAGCTCGCCATGCTGGCCACCACATGCTGCTGCTGCAGGTTCTCCTGGAGCGTCTGTCTCTCCAGTGAGGTTCTCCTCTGCCTGCTGGGAGTCAGCTGCACACCTGAAGATGGTGATGGCACCTCCTGAGCTGCAGGCTGCTTTCCTCCATTCAGCTTCTCACCAGTAGATTTCTTCTGGATTTCTCCTAGTTGTCCTTCACTCTGCTTGCCTTGGCTGGCCGACTGCTTAACTGGAACTTTCTTACCCACAGCCATGGCTTTTCCTTGTTCCGTTACTTTACGTACTTTCACAGCTTCATCTTTCTTGCTGCTGCTGCTTCCATTCTGAGCTTTCTTTCCCTCAGAAACAACTTTGGGACTTGCATCCGCCTTAGACACAACTTGGGTGTTACTTCCAAGTGTAGGCCTGGAAGCCTGGGCCTTGCTTGGGGAGTTACCCCGCCCAGGGTGGCCTCCACCTGGGCTTGCTCCAGACATCAGGAGAGCTACAAACACACAACCTCACAGCTAGGAGGCAGTATTATAGTAGTTACATTCTTGTATATAGGGGCAGTATTATAGTAGTTATATTCCTGTAAATAGGGGGCAGTATTATAGTAGCTATATTCTTGTACATAGGAGCAGTATTATAGTAGTTATATTCTTGTACATAGGGAGCAGTATTATAGTAGTTATATTCTTGTACATAGGGGGCAGTATTATAGTAGTTATATTCTTGTACATAGGGGGCAGTATTATAGTAGTTATATTCTTGTACATAGGGGCAGTATTATAGTAGTTATATTCTTGTACATAGGGGGCAGTATTATAGTAGTTATATTCTTGTACATAGGGGCAGTATTATAGTAGTTATATTCTTGTACATAGGGAGCAGTATTATAGTAGTTATATTCTTGTACATAGGAGCAGTATTATAGTAGTTATATTCTTGTACATAGGAGCAGTATTATAGTAGTTATATTCTTGTACATAGGGAGCAGTATTATAGTAGTTATATTCTTGTACATAGGGGGCAGTATTATAGTAGTTATATTCTAGTACATAGGGGCAGTATTATAGTAGTTACTGTATATTCTTGTACATAGGAGCAGTATTATAGTAGTTATATTCTTGTACATAGGGAGCAGTATTATAGTAGTTATATTCTTGTACATAGGAGGCAGAATTATAGTAGTTATATTCTTGTACATAGGATGCAGTATTATAGTAGTTATATTCTTGTACATAGGAGCAGTATTATAGTAGTTATATTCTTGTACATAGGAGCAGTATTATAGTAGTTATATTCTTGTACATAGGGAGCAGTATTATAGTAGTTATATTCTTGTACATAGGGAGAAGTATTATAGTAGTTATATTCTTGTACATAGGAGGCAGTATTATAGTAGTTATATTCTTGTACATAGGAGCAGTATTATAGTAGTTATATTCTTGTACATAGGGGGCAGTATTATAGTAGTTATATTCTTGTACATAGGAGCAGTATTATAGTAGTTATATTCTTGTACATAGGAGCAGTATTATAGTAGTTATATTCTTGTACATAGGGAGCAGTATTATAGTAGTTATATTCTTGTACATAGGGGGCAGTATTATAGTAGTTATATTCTTGTACATAGGGGCAGTATTATAGTAGTTATATTCTAGTACATAGGGGCAGTATTATAGTAGTTACAGTATATTCTTGTACATAGGAGCAGTATTATAGTAGTTATATTCTTGTACATAGGGGGCAGTATTATAGTAGTTATATTCTTGTACATAGGGGCAGTATTATAGTAGTTATATTCTTGTACATAGGAGCTATATTATAGTAGTTATATTCTTGTACATAGGGGCAGTATTATAGTAGTTATATTCTTGTACATAGGGGGCAGTATTATAGTAGTTATATTCTTGTACATAGGGGCAGTATTATAGTAGTTATATTCTTGTACATAGGGGACAGTATTATAGTAGTTATATTCTTGTACATAGGGGCAGTATTATAGTAGTTATATTCTTGTACATAGGAGCAGTATTATAGTAGTTATATTCTTGTACATAGGGGGCAGTATTATAGTAGTTATATTCTTGTACATAGGGGGCAGTATTATAGTAGTTATATTCTTGTACATAGGAGCAGTATTATAGTAGTTATATTCTTGTACATAGGGGCAGTATTATAGTAGTTATATTCTTGTACATAGGATCAGTATTATAGTAGTTATATTCTTGTACATAGGGGCAGTATTATAGTAGTTATATTCTTGTACATAGGGGCAGTATTATAGTAGTTATATTCTTGTACATAGGGGGCAGTATTATAGTAGTTATATTCTTGTACATAGGGGCAGTATTATAGTAGTTATATTCTTGTACATAGAGGCAGTATTATAGTAGTTATATTCTTATACATAGAGGCAGTATTATAGTAGTTATATTCTTATACATAGAGGCAGTATTATAGTAGTTATATTCTTGTACATAGGGGCAGTATTATAGTAGTTATATTCTTGTACATAGGGGCAGTATTATAGTAGTTATATTCTTATACATAGAGGCAGTATTATAGTAGTTATATTCTTGTACATAGGAGCAGTATTATAGTAGTTATATTCTTGTACATAGGAGCAGTATTATAGTAGTTATATTCTTGTACATAGGGAGCAGTATTATAGTAGTTATATTCTTGTACATAGGAGCAGTATTATAGTAGTTATATTCTTGTACATAGGGGGCAGTATTATAGTAGTTATATTCTTGCACATAGGGGGCAGTATTATAGTAGTTATATTCTTGTACATAGGAGCAGTATTATAGTAGTTATATTCTTGTACATAGGGGGCAGTATTATAGTAGTTATATTCTTGTACATAGGAGCAGTATTATAGTAGTTATATTCTTGTACATAGGAGCAGTATTATAGTAGTTATATTCTTGTACATAGGAGCAGTATTATAGTAGTTATATTCTTGTACATAGGGAGCAGTATTATGGTAGTTATATTGTTGTACATAGGAGCAGTATTATATTAGTTATATTCTTGTACATAGGAGCAGTATTATAGTAGTTATATTCTTGTACATAGGGAGCAGTATTATAGTAGTTATATTCTTGTACATAGGAGCAGTATTATAGTAGTTATATTCTTGTACATAGGAGCAGTATTATAGTAGTTATATTCTTGTACATAAGGGCAGTATTATAGTAGTTATATTCTTGTACATAGGAGAAGTATTATAGTAGTTATATTCTTGTACATAGGAGCAGTATTATAGTAGTTATATTCTTGTACATAGGAGCAGTATTATAGTAGTTATATTCTTGTACATAACGGCAGTATTATAGTAGTTATATTCTTGTACATAGGAGAAGTATTATAGTAGTTATATTCTTGTACATAGGGAGCAGTATTATAGTAGTTATATTCTTGTACATAGGGGGCAGTATTATAGTAGTTATATTCTTGTATATAGGGGCAGTATTATAGTAGTTATATTCTTGTACATAGGAGCAGTATTATAGTAGTTATATTCTTGTACATAGGGGGCAGTATTATAGTAGTTATATTCTTGTACATAGGAGCAGTATTATAGTAGTTATATTCTTATACATAGGAGCAGTATTATAGTAGTTATATTCTTGTATATAGGGGCAGTATTATAGTAGTTATATTCTTGTACATAGGGGCAGTATTATAGTAGTTATATTCTTGTACATAGGGGCAGTATTATAGTAGTTATATTCTTGGACATAGGGACAGTATTATAGTAGTTATATTCTTGTACATAGGAGCAGTATTATAGTAGTTATATTCTTGTACATAGGAGCAGTATTATAGTAGTTATATTCTTGTACATAGGAGCAGTATTATAGTAGTTATATTCTTGTACATAGGAGCAGTATTATAGTAGTTATATTCTTGTACATAGGATCAGTATTATAGTAGTTATATTCTTGTACATAGGAGCAGTATTATAGTAGTTATATTCTTGTACATAGGAGCAGTATTATAGTAGTTATATTCTTGTATATAGGGAGCAGTATTATAGTAGTTGTATTCTTGTACATAGGGGCAGTATTATAGTAGTTATATTCTTGTACATAGGAGCAGTATTATAGTAGTTATATTCTTGTACATAGGAGCAGTATTATAGTAGTTATATTCTTGTACATAGGAGCAGTATTATAGTAGTTATATTCTTGTACATAGGAGCAGTATTATAGTAGTTATATTCTTGTACATAGGAGCAGTATTATAGTAGTTATATTCTTGTACATAGGAGCAGTATTATAGTAGTTATATTCTTGTACATAGGGAGCAGTATTATAGTAGTTATATTCTTGTACATAGGGGCAGTATTATAGTAGTTATATTCTTGTATATAGGGAGCAGTATTATAGTAGTTGTATTCTTGTACATAGGGGCAATTTTTATTGTAAAAACCAAACAAATCCAAATAACATTCCTCCAATAATGCAAAACTGAATTCACTAGGATTGTACATACATTCATTACATATCCAGGTTATACATATCAAATTAACTTAGAGTCAATACTCCTAGTTTGAGTAGGGAAAAAAAACAAAAAACAAAAACAAAAAAAAAACACACTTTGCAAACATAGCTCATCATGTTCCTACCCAGTGACTCATCCTTCACTATCTTAACATTTCCTAATTTCTCCTAATGATTTTCCCTATCTGAGTTTGGACATTATCTGGTTGACAGCGTCACAGATCTGAGTCGGAGTTATTCTGTTCACAACCGGTCTCCATCTCAGACTCTACCCGAGTGCCCTCAGGTAAGGGCTTCCGCTTTGGCGGAGGACAATCCTCTACGTCCCTATCACACTCTGCGTCAATTCTTTTAAGGTCATCTTCAAAATCGCCGTCAGACTCAGACAGAACATCAAACCTGTTAGATACGACCATTACACCAGCAGAACTGTGGAATTTCTTCCCGGCTCCTTGGCCAGTGTCATACCCCTCAGGTTTACGGGAGGCCTTGTCCTTTTTCTTCCTTTTCTGATTATTGCTATTCTCTTCAGACACAGATGGTAGCACTGAAGTAATGCCTTCCTGTGACTGCTGCCCCTGGGGTACAACCTCCATACTCCCCTGTTCTCTCTCTGAACCCTGCTGCTCTGGTGTTAGCTGAGTAGACCCCTGGTGGACCTTTGGTCTGGTCAGTATTTCCCCTGACAGTAAAGCTGCCTCCTCCAGGATCTCTGCCCCTGCCACCAAGTCCTCGTCAGGAAAGTCCTTACAGATATTGTGCCAGGCGTCTGGACAGTCCCTGTGAGGGTGACCGATCTTCCCACAGAGGTTGCACCTGATGTTCTGGCAGTCTGCAGCTAGATGGCCGACCTCCCCACACAGGCTGCACTTCACCACAGTACAGGTATTTCCCAGGTGACCTGCCTTGCCACATTTAAAGCACTTACGAGGCTGCCCAGGATAGAAACACACACCCCTCTCCCTCCCAATAAAGAAGGAGTTGGGTAAGTGGGCAGTGATGTTATTGTATTGGCGCAGATTCACCAAAACCCGCCACCCTCCCGTCCAGATCCCATCACTGTCTCTGCTTTTGGTGAGGTCAGAGACCAGGTCACAATGCCTCCGGAGCCACACCACAATGTCCTGCGGGGGAACAGCCTCATTCCAGAAGATGACATTTACAGTGACAGTATCTGGCTTAGAGATAGGAATAAAGCTGAACTTACTCCAGCCCTCCGTGTCTCTAAACTTGGGGAAACTAGACCAGAATCTGTCCAGGTCAGACATGAGCTTAAAGCTGACATCATAGCCCTGCCTGTCTGGAAGATTAATCACTGCCAGGATGCTGACTGGCACAAACCCCATCTGGTGGCACAAGAACTCCCTGATGACAAACCTCCCGTCTGGCAGGTCCTCCTTGGCACCTCTGTGCCGGAAACACACGACCTTTCTCTGTTTAAACGCCTGGCCTGTATAATTGGTACCAGAGGTAAAAGACGGAGCACCACGACTCCAGGCATTACTGGGGGGACCGTGCGGGGTCACATTGGGTTGACTGACGGGGTGAAGGTCTGCAGCAGGAGGGGCAGCCACACCTTGTGTGCTCGAAATTAAAGGGGGAAAATCACAGACATTATCATGCACATTGTTATCATCAGCATCAATGTCATTATCAGACTGTGCAGCGTCCACCAAATATACTGTGCTCCCCCAAGCCCCCGACCCCACAGACACAGTGCGGTTATCCCCAGCATCAGAGCCCTGCTGGGCACCATCAGTAATGACCGGCACATGTCCAACGCCCAACTGTTGTGCTTGGCATTCTGAGACTTGTAGTCCCTCTGCTGGAAAGTGCAGTCCATGCTGCTGCTTGGAATCTGCTGCAGGCTGCTGTGCTGGGCATTCTGAGACTTGTGGTACACCTGCTGGAATCTGCATAACATGCTGCTTGGGATCTGCCGCAGGCTGCTGCGGCTGCAGTATCTGACCCTTTTGGAAGCAAAAACTTGCCGGCTGCAGCACTGGCCGCACCGGCTTCTGGGGCTCACCTGGGACAATGTCTGAGCTGGAACCTGCAGAGTCCTGCTTGTGTGCCATAAACAGTTCCTGGTTCCTATAAGTCTCTGCCAGGGGCCCAATCTTCTCTAGGACACAGTCCATGTCCCTCACCACTTTTGCCAGCTGTATGCCAAGCATATTCAGAGTCTGATCACAAAAGGTGTGATCTCCACCAGGATTAGCAGCCTTTACATTATAGCCCATGTCTATCTGTTTCTGCAGCAAGTCTTTGTGCTGCTGTAACTCACCGAGCCTCTTGACCAGTCCTGGGATCTCCTCTGCGACCTGAAGCTCAGGTGCACATGGCGTCTCCTCCTGGGATCCTGCTTTCAGCAATGTCCCTGGATGCTTGAAACCAGACGTCTCCTTAACTTTCACCACCGCTGGTTTCGTGGCTCCAGGCTCCACAGGACTTTTACTGCTGCCACCTGACTGCGACCTTGTGCGCCCAGAGCTCGCCATGCTGGCCACCACATGCTGCTGCTGCAGGTTCTCCTGGAGCGTCTGTCTCTCCAGTGAGGTTCTCCTCTGCCTGCTGGGAGTCAGCTGCACACCTGAAGATGGTGATGGCACCTCCTGAGCTGCAGGCTGCTTTCCTCCATTCAGCTTCTCACCAGTAGATTTCTTCTGGATTTCTCCTAGTTGTCCTTCACTCTGCTTGCCTTGGCTGGCCGACTGCTTAACTGGAACTTTCTTACCCACAGCCATGGCTTTTCCTTGTTCCGTTACTTTACGTACTTTCACAGCTTCATCTTTCTTGCTGCTGCTGCTTCCATTCTGAGCTTTCTTTCCCTCAGAAACAACTTTGGGACTTGCATCCGCCTTAGACACAACTTGGGTGTTACTTCCAAGTGTAGGCCTGGAAGCCTGGGCCTTGCTTGGGGAGTTACCCCGCCCAGGGTGGCCTCCACCTGGGCTTGCTCCAGACATCAGGAGAGCTACAAACACACAACCTCACAGCTAGGAGGCAGTATTATAGTAGTTACATTCTTGTATATAGGGGCAGTATTATAGTAGTTATATTCCTGTAAATAGGGGGCAGTATTATAGTAGCTATATTCTTGTACATAGGAGCAGTATTATAGTAGTTATATTCTTGTACATAGGGAGCAGTATTATAGTAGTTATATTCTTGTACATAGGGGGCAGTATTATAGTAGTTATATTCTTGTACATAGGGGGCAGTATTATAGTAGTTATATTCTTGTACATAGGGGCAGTATTATAGTAGTTATATTCTTGTACATAGGGGGCAGTATTATAGTAGTTATATTCTTGTACATAGGGGCAGTATTATAGTAGTTATATTCTTGTACATAGGGAGCAGTATTATAGTAGTTATATTCTTGTACATAGGAGCAGTATTATAGTAGTTATATTCTTGTACATAGGAGCAGTATTATAGTAGTTATATTCTTGTGCATAGGGAGCAGTATTATAGTAGTTATATTCTTGTACATAGGGGGCAGTATTATAGTAGTTATATTCTAGTACATAGGGGCAGTATTATAGTAGTTACTGTATATTCTTGTACATAGGAGCAGTATTATAGTAGTTATATTCTTGTACATAGGGGGCAGTATTATAGTAGTTATATTCTTGTACATATGGGGCAGTATTATAGTCGTTATATTCTTTTACATAGGGAGCAGTATTATAGTAGTTATATTCTTGTACATAGGAGGCAGAATTATAGTAGTTATATTCTTGTACATAGGAGCAGTATTATAGTAGTTATATTCTTGTACATAGGGGGCAGTATTATAGTAGTTATATTCTTGTACATAGGAGCAGTATTATAGTAGTTATATTCTTGTACATAGGAGCAGTATTATAGTAGTTATATTCTTGTACATAGGGAGCAGTATTATAGTAGTTATATTCTTGTACATAGGGGGCAGTATTATAGTAGTTATATTCTTGTACATAGGGGCAGTATTATAGTAGTTATATTCTAGTACATAGGGGCAGTATTATAGTAGTTACAGTATATTCTTGTACATAGGAGCAGTATTATAGTAGTTATATTCTTGTACATAGGGGGCAGTATTATAGTAGTTATATTCTTGTACATAGGGGCAGTATTATAGTAGTTATATTCTTGTACATAGGAGCTATATTGTAGTAGTTATATTCTTGTACATAGGGGCAGTATTATAGTAGTTATATTCTTGTACATAGGGGGCAGTATTATAGTAGTTATATTCTTGTACATAGGGGCAGTATTATAGTAGTTATATTCTTGTACATAGGGGACAGTATTATAGTAGTTATATTCTTGTACATAGGGGCAGTATTATAGTAGTTATATTCTTGTACATAGGAGCAGTATTATAGTAGTTATATTCTTGTACATAGGGGGCAGTATTATAGTAGTTATATTCTTGTACATAGGGGGCAGTATTATAGTAGTTATATTCTTGTACATAGGAGCAGTATTATAGTAGTTATATTCTTGTACATAGGGGCAGTATTATAGTAGTTATATTCTTGTACATAGGATCAGTATTATAGTAGTTATATTCTTGTACATAGGGGCAGTATTATAGTAGTTATATTCTTGTACATAGGGGGCAGTATTATAGTAGTTATATTCTTGTACATAGGGGCAGTATTATAGTAGTTATATTCTTGTACATAGGAGCAGTATTATAGTAGTTATATTCTTGTACATAGGAGCAGTATTATAGTAGTTATATTCTTGTACATAGGAGCAGTATTATAGTAGTTATATTCTTGTACATAGGGGCAGTATTATAGTAGTTATATTCTTGTACATAGGGACAGAATTATAGTAGTTATATTCTTGTACATAGGAGCAGTATTATAGTAGTTATATTCTTGTACATAGGAGCAGTATTATAGTAGTTATATTCTTGTACATAGGGGGCAGTATTATAGTAGTTATATTCTTGTACATAGGGAGCAGTATTATAGTAGTTATATTCTTGTACATAGGGGGCAGTATTATAGTAGTTATATTCTTGTACATAGGGGGCAGTATTATAGTAGTTATATTCTTGTACATAGGGGCAGTATTATAGTAGTTATATTCTTGTACATAGGGGGCAGTATTATAGTAGTTATATTCTTGTACATAGGGGCAGTATTATAGTAGTTATATTCTTGTACATAGGGAGCAGTATTATAGTAGTTATATTCTTGTACATAGGAGCAGTATTATAGTAGTTATATTCTTGTACATAGGAGCAGTATTATAGTAGTTATATTCTTGTACATAGGGAGCAGTATTATAGTAGTTATATTCTTGTACATAGGGGGCAGTATTATAGTAGTTATATTCTAGTACATAGGGGCAGTATTATAGTAGTTACTGTATATTCTTGTACATAGGAGCAGTATTATAGTAGTTATATTCTTGTACATAGGGGGCAGTATTATAGTAGTTATATTCTTGTACATATGGGGCAGTATTATAGTAGTTATATTCTTGTACATAGGAGGCAGAATTATAGTAGTTATATTCTTGTACATAGGATGCAGTATTATAGTAGTTATATTCTTGTACATAGGAGCAGTATTATAGTAGTTATATTCTTGTACATAGGAGCAGTATTATAGTAGTTATATTCTTGTACATAGGGAGCAGTATTATAGTAGTTATATTCTTGTACATAGGGAGAAGTATTATAGTAGTTATATTCTTGTACATAGGAGGCAGTATTATAGTAGTTATATTCTTGTACATAGGAGCAGTATTATAGTAGTTATATTCTTGTACATAGGGGGCAGTATTATAGTAGTTATATTCTTGTACATAGGAGCAGTATTATAGTAGTTATATTCTTGTACATAGGAGCAGTATTATAGTAGTTATATTCTTGTACATAGGGAGCAGTATTATAGTAGTTATATTCTTGTACATAGGGGGCAGTATTATAGTAGTTATATTCTTGTACATAGGGGCAGTATTATAGTAGTTATATTCTAGTACATAGGGGCAGTATTATAGTAGTTACAGTATATTCTTGTACATAGGAGCAGTATTATAGTAGTTATATTCTTGTACATAGGGGGCAGTATTATAGTAGTTATATTCTTGTACATAGGGGCAGTATTATAGTAGTTATATTCTTGTACATAGGAGCTATATTATAGTAGTTATATTCTTGTACATAGGGGCAGTATTATAGTAGTTATATTCTTGTACATAGGGGGCAGTATTATAGTAGTTATATTCTTGTACATAGGGGCAGTATTATAGTAGTTATATTCTTGTACATAGGGGACAGTATTATAGTAGTTATATTCTTGTACATAGGGGCAGTATTATAGTAGTTATATTCTTGTACATAGGAGCAGTATTATAGTAGTTATATTCTTGTACATAGGGGGCAGTATTATAGTAGTTATATTCTTGTACATAGGGGGCAGTATTATAGTAGTTATATTCTTGTACATAGGAGCAGTATTATAGTAGTTATATTCTTGTACATAGGGGCAGTATTATAGTAGTTATATTCTTGTACATAGGATCAGTATTATAGTAGTTATATTCTTGTACATAGGGGCAGTATTATAGTAGTTATATTCTTGTACATAGGGGGCAGTATTATAGTAGTTATATTCTTGTACATAGGAGCAGTATTATAGTAGTTATATTCTTGTACATAGGAGCAGTATTATAGTAGTTATATTCTTGTACATAGGGGCAGTATTATAGTAGTTATATTCTTGTACATAGGGACAGAATTATAGTAGTTATATTCTTGTACATAGGAGCAGTATTATAGTAGTTATATTCTTGTACATAGGAGCAGTATTATAGTAGTTATATTCTTGTACATAGGGGGCAGTATTATAGTAGTTATATTCTTGTACATAGGGAGCAGTATTATAGTAGTTATATTCTTGTACATAGGGAGCAGTATTATAGTAGTTATATTCTTGTACATAGGGGGCAGTATTATAGTAGTTATATTCTTATACATAGGGGGCAGTATTATAGTAGTTATATTCTTGTCCATAGGAGAGGATAGACGTGTGTTTGTGAGCTCCCAGCAGGGCGGAGGCATGGCTTCTGACCCAGGTGGAGGGGAGGGAAGCTGGGCTGATGATCCAGGGAAAGCCCCTAGCCTGGAGTGTGGCCTGCCGCATGGACCTGATGGTAATGGAAAGCTGGACATGGTGGCTGGTGAGTCTTCTAAACCTGCTTGTTATGTTGCTGGATTGAGTGGTAAAGTTACAAGGCAAAGCATTTTTAAGCTGGAAATGCAAATCAGCAAATTGCAAGATGAAATTAAGAATGAGACTGATCCAAAGATAAAACTGATGAAATGTGAGAGCCTGGATGTTTGCAGACGAGAGCTGGACATTCGGAAAGGAAACCTGGACAAAGATGTGAACTCTATGCCCAGAAAGGAAACTTGGGCTATGGAGAAAAAGAGGGGAGCCAGAGCCCAGAAGGAGAATAGAAAACACTCCATTAGTAATAAGGACATTAAATCTGAAATTGTGCACAGTGTGGGGCAAGGATGTCTGGTAAGAAATGCAGCACTTATATCAGCCGCACAATGTGAGGGGTCTGAGGCAGCAGACAATGCTGGGAGCACTGCAGAGGAAAGTGTGTCAGCAACCAAGGGGTTAACCGCAGTGGACTCTGTGTACAGCAATGAAGGGAGCTCAGCTCCTGTAAGTGATGAAGTAAGTGTCCCCTGTACTGTCACTGTGTGCGAGACCCTGCCCAGTGCTGTGAGTGAGACTCCACTTGGTGCTGTGTGTGAGACCCCGCTCACTGGTGCTAGTGAATGTATGTCTGCAACAGATACAAACATTATAATGGACTCTGAACCCTCCGTGTCAGTGAATGGAGACCACACTGCAATAATAATGGACTCTGAACCGTCAGTGGTAATGGACTCTGAACCCTCCATGTCAATGAATGAAGATGACATTGTGCAACAATCAGTAGTGGATCTGGGCATTTTTTCAGCACAAACACGTGTCAGTGATCATGGGGCTGTTGAGAGTTCCGGCACTGCTCCACCTGCGGCTGGGGAGAGCTCCAGCACTGGTCCACCTGCGGCTGGGGAGAGCTCAAGCACTGCTCCACCTGCGGCTGGGGAGAGCTCCAGCACTGATCCTCCTGCTGACCAACATCAGTTCAGGAGACTGTTCTCCAATGTAACAAGACTAGTGAACCCTCCACCTCAGAGGAGGAACGCAGTCAGGATAAAGTACACAGGAGCAGAGGAGAACATCCCATCCAGAATTTATATTGGGAAAGTTCTTCTGAAAGACTTTATGAGGTTTAAGGCATCTGAGGTCTACGCACTGATCCATGTTCCATCCAGCAGGATCTATGACATCAGCTTTAAGCTTCAGTGTGATCTGGATATGTTCTGGAACATCTATAATGACACTAGAGATGATGAGATCTGGGATCATCTCCATTGTATCCAGCTGTCTAAGCCGCAGGAAATAACGGCCACTGTCCTGTTCCAGTCTGAGGTGGTGGCTCTGGCGGATCTGCAGCACTGGTTGAGCCGGCAGTGCATGGTGAGAAGTCATCCCCAGAAGATCTATGATGAGGAGCAAATATGGAATGGAGGATATTCTGTGAAAATCCAGCTACTACAGGAGAATGGTGTAACCAGACATCTGCCACACTCCTTCTACCTGGGCTCAGAGAGGGGGATATGCTATTACCCCGGTCAGCCACGTCTGTGCCATAGATGTGGGGGCAGGCACCTCGCCATGAACTGCTCTCGTATCACGTGCTCATTTTGTGGACAGTTCGGGCATGCAAAGGACAAATGCACAGGAACCGTCATCTGTAACCTGTGCTCAGGACCCGGGCATACGTTTCGTGATTGCCCTCATGCAGAGCATAATAAATATAATGGCCTGACCTCCTTGGAAATTATGGGAAAAGAAACCACAAGAGGTGCAGATGTTGTCCAAGAAGCCGGCACTGATGAGGAGATAAGTCACAGTAACAGCGAGCCTGCTCCAGAGTGTGATATAATATCGATGGACGCTGCACTATTAGGACCACCAGCCACTGAAGAAACACCTAAAGTATCACCAGCCAGAGCTAAGCCACCATCAGCCAGTAAAATGAGATCTAAGCAATGTTCAGCCACTAAATTAAGATCTAAAATACTAGTCACTAAGGTGTCCAGAAAACCTGTCACCAAACCATCCAAGCTTCAGCCCAGTACATCTGTAGAAGTAGATAAATTGTCCGCAGTGTCCAGTGTGGATGACGAAGGTTTTGTGACCATAAAAAGGAAAAAAGCCTTTGTGGATTCCTCCAGGAAAATCACAACAGTCCAGAAAACCTCTGAGCCTCCAGTGCTGGTGATAAGTCCAGGACGTTACAATGTACTGGGAGAAGAAGACGAAGAAGAGGCACAAATGGAGCAAGGTTCTTCATACATCACAGAAAATGACTCTGATGAGGTGGATCCTGACTCTCCCGTGTCCACAAACAGATGGGGCACTGCAGGTGACAGCAGTGGAAGGAGAAAGAAGACCAGAAAGTCTAAGTGATCAGGATGCGGCTGAGACTAAGCTCTATTAATGTGAACAGTGTGAGGACTGGTAGCCGGCGGCAGGCGATCTACCAGCAATTGTCTGATGAGAGATCTGACGTCTTCTTCTTACAGGAGACGTATCTGAAATGTAATGCCCATGTGTATGCAGCCAAGAGAGACTGGAGACTAGGTCCATCATTCTGGTCCTTCGGGCTGGAGAGGAATGACGGTGTGGGAATCCTCTTTAATACCATGGATGTCCAGGTGGACAGAGTCCTGGAGATCTGTCCAGGCCGCTGTCTGATGCTGGACTTTGTACTGGACTCCATCCATTATAGAGCAATAAACATTTATGCTCCGCAGACAAGAAAAGAGCGGAGGGAACTGTTTGACCACATGAAGCCATATTGCTTTACCTCTAAAGTGTTTATATTGTGTGGGTATTTTAATAATGTGTCTTGTAATGTGGATAGATCCAGTAGTGATAAGAAACTGAGATATGATGAGACGTTTCTTAATAATATAGTCCAACAGGCCCACCTAGTAGACCCCTATGGTTCCCACCATACCAGTAAGACATACACATACCATAAGAGTGGTAATGCCAGCAGAATAGACCGGGTGTATATAAAGAGAGAGGCGAGATGCTCTCAGTACAGGATCAGCCCTCTGGAGTTCTCTGACCATTGCATTGTGAGCGTGACGCTGGATCTGGCCCAAGCTGTGGTCTGTGGAAAGGGGTACTGGAAGGTGAATAGCTCCGTGATCCAAGATCCATGGTTCAGAGAGGCCTTCACCACCTTCTATAACGTTCGTAGGACCACCCAATGTATGTGTGATGACACAGCTGAGTGGTGGGAGACCATGAAAAGTGACATCAAGCAGTTTATTATACGAGCAGCCAGGAGACATAGTAATATGGAGTATATGAGATACTCTGCCCTGAGACTGCAACTGAGCCAGCTATATAGCAGGATGAATGGTGGTGAGGAGGTGGATGGACGGATAGTCAGCCATATAAAGCAGCGAATGAGGGAGCTGCAGTATGATCACCTCAAGTCTCTCAAGGCGGAGGGACAGTTTGATAATTGGGGCGTTCATAACCCAGATCCTTTCATTGCCTGTAAAAACAGGGTCAGTAAGAAGCTAATCACTGGTTTGTTGGATGAGAATGGGGTGGAGCAGTCAGAGCCGGAGAAAGTCCACAAGATCATTGCTGATTATTATAGAGATCTCTATAAAGGGGCTAATATTGATAAGGAAGCCATTAATGCCTATCTGAAGGGGGTGTCCCTACCAACATTAGACCCCACACAGGCAGATAGTATGGCCGGTCCCATAACTGAGGAGGAGGTGAAGAAGAGCATTGACTCCTTAAAGGCCAACAAGAGCCCGGGGCTGGACGGCCTGACCAGCGAGTTTTATAGAGAGTTCAGGGACTTATTAGCTCCAGACCTGGTGCAGGTCTATAATGATTGCCTCTCTGCAGGGAAGCTTCTACCGTCCCAGTATAAATCTGTTCTGGTCCTTTTGGCAAAAAAAGGAAATCTAAAAGATATAAAGAACTGGCGTCCATTGTCTCTGCTGAACACGGATTATAAAATTCTGGCCAAGATCTTGTATTAGGTGGCGGGTGAGCTCATCATCGCCAACCAGACGTGTGGTGTGAAGGGTCGGACGATAGAGGACTCATTGTTGTTGGTGAGAGAAGCCGTGACGTACATGAAGCAGCACCATGTGGGGGCGTATATTGTGGGCTTAGACCAGAGTAAAGCCTTTGATAGAGTCCATCATGATTACCTGTATCAGGTGTTGTTACAGGATGGCCTCCCGATGCGGTTTGTGCAGTGGCTGCGATTTCTGTATGAGGAAGCTATAAGCCTGCCGCTGATTAATGGTCACTTGGTTGAGCCCTTTGCGATCATGTCAGGGGTGAGGCAGGGCTGTCCTCTCAGCCCATTGTTGTATGTCTTCAGTCTGGATCCTTTCCTCAGAAAACTGCAGGATCATAGAGATTCTACAGGGCTGAGGTGTCACCTCCAAAGTATGGTAGAGGAGGTAAAGTTCTGTGCCTATGCGGATGATGTGTCGGTTGTGGTGTCTTCTAGAGGTGACTGTGCGGCTCTACAGCAGGAGATCACAGCCTTCTCCCAAGTATCTAACTCCTCTGTGAACATGGAGAAGAGCGAGGCGTTGTGGCTGGGGAGTGACCGTGATGTCTTCTCTGTGCCCTTCAGAACAGTTCAGGATCAGATAAAGATTTTGGGAGTTGTGTTTGGTGTTGTAGATGATGGGAAGGTGAACTGGGAGGAGAAGCTGGTGGTGTGTGAGCGGAAGGTGCAGAGCTGGAGACACTGGAAGCTGACATATCTGGAGAAGATCCGCCTGCTGAAGACCTTCCTGCTCCCGCTGTTCCTCTATATCAGTGTGGTGTTCCCGCTGCCAGATACGTTGCTCCCCAGACTTACCAATGTCTTCTTTCACTTCTTGTGGGGAAACAGGGTGAATGTGGTCAGGAGAAACATTGTTTATCTCTCTCATAAGGATGGTGGTCTCGCCATGCCTTGTCCGGAGCTCTTCTTTAATCTTTTGTTTCTCATGAAGAATTTTTCGTTTTGTAAGAATTCAGAGAAGGTGCCATGGTCTTGTTTGTTTAAGAGCCAGATCCAGCAGTTTGTGTCTGTGTGGTCGGTAGGGGACCCCATCAAGAGAATCTCAGGACGGCTAAAGAATAATGTTTCTTGGTATGGTGTCCACATAATAAGTAAGGTCGTCAGATGGAGGATCTTGTATGATGACATCAAGCAGCTTAGTAGGAAGGAGCTGTATAAGAATGTCCTGTCATCTCACTTCAGTGTCCAGGTACAACTGAGGGGCGCTCCGAGTCTGGATGTAAAATGGGCTGTAAAAAACGTGCTAGATCCCAGAGTTCCCCCTCATATGAGAGACGTAGCGTGGCTGGCACTCCATGGTAAGATGTACGTTAGAGATAATCTAAAGTGCAGGAATGTATCAGACAGATCCTGTCCCAGAGAAGAGTGCCCCCATATACTGGAGACGATGGACCATCTGCTGTTAGAGTGCCCCTTCAGTATGCAGGTATGGGAGTCTGTGTCCTTGTCCCTAAAGTTGTCGCACCTGGTGGGACAGTCGTATGGTCAGCTGCTATACGGAGACTTCCAACCTAAGCTCAGGGCGTATGACAGAAGCTCTCTGTATATAGTAAATGTGGTGACCATCTACCATCTGTGGTGTGCGCGGTGCTGCCTGCTCATCAATAAGGAAGTCCTGTCCTGTGATATTGTCAGGTACAAGATCCTAGAAAGTCTCAAGGCCGTATATAAGAAGGATATAAAGGGGAACCCAGGGAATGTGAACTGGAGAAACATCCATGTATCGGGATTTGTCAATGTTTGCTAATGCTATTGTTTAAGTGATGTAACAACATTTATCTCCTTTACTATTTATTGCATTGAGATTTTAATGTAACATTTTTGTAATATATGATTGCCAGTTTTTAAATAAAAAGATCATTATAGTAGTTATATTCTTATACATAGGGGGCAATTTTTATTGTAAAAACAAAACAAATACAAATAACATTCCTCCAATAATACAAAACTGAATTCACTAGGATTGTACATACATTCATTACATATCCAGGTTATACATATCAAATTAACTTAGAGTCCATACTCCTAGTTTGAGGAGAGAAAAAAAAAAAAAAAAAAAACACTTTGCAAACAGAGCTCATCATGTTCCTACCCAGTGACTCATCCTTCTCTATCTTAACATTTCCTAATTTCTCCTAATGATTTTCCCTATCTGAGTTTGGACATTATCTGGTTGACAGCGTCACAGATCTGAGTCGGAGTTATTCTGTTCACCACCGGTCTCCATCTCAGACTCTACCCGAGTGCCCTCAGGTAAGGGCTTCCGCTTTGGCGGAGGACAGTCCTCTACGTCCCTATCACACTCTGCGTCAATTCTTTTAAGGTCATCTTCAAAATCGCCGTCAGACTCAGACAGAACATCAAACCTGTTAGATACGACCATTACACCTGCAGAGCCCTGGAATTTCTTCCCGGCTCCTTGGCCAGTGTCATACCCCTCAGGTTTACGGGAGGCCTTGTCCTTTTTCTTCCTTTTCTGATTATTGCTATACTCTTCAGACACAGATGGTAGCACTGAAGTAATGCCTTCCTGTGACCGCTGCCCCTGAGGTACAACCTCCATACTCCCCTGTTCTCTCTCTGAACCCTGCTGCTCAGGTGTTAGCTGAGTAGACCCCTGGTGGACCTCTGGTCTGGTCAGTATTTCCCCTGACAGTAAAGCTGCCTCCTCCAGAATCTCTGCCCCTGCCACCAAGTCCTCGTCAGGAAAGTCCTTACAGATATTGTGCCAGGCGTCTGGACAGTCCCTGTGAGGGTGACCGATCTTCCCACAGAGGTTGCATCTGATGTTCTGGCAGTCTGCAGCTAGATGGCCGACCTCCCCACAAAGGCTGCACTTCACCACAGTACAGGTATTTCCCAGGTGACCTGCCTTGCCACATTTAAAGCACTTACGAGGCTGCCCAGGATAGAAACACACACCCCTCTCCCTCCCAATAAAGAAGGAGTTGGGTAAATGGGCCGTGATGTTATTGCATTGGCGCAGCTTCACCAAAACCCGCCACCCTCCCGTCCAGATCCCATCACTGTCTCTGCTTTTGGTGAGGTCAGAGACCAGGTCACAATGCCTCCGGAGCCACACCACAATGTCCTGCGGGGGAACAGACTCATTCCAGAAGATAACACTTACAGTGACAGTATCTGGCTTAGAGATAGGAATAAAGCTGAACTTACTCCAGCCCTCCGAGTCTCTAAACTTGGGGAAACTAGACCAGAATCTGTCCAGGTCAGACATGAGCTTAAAGCTGACATCATAGCCCTGCCTGTCTGGAAGATTAATCACTGCCAGGATGCTGACTGGCACAAACCCCATCTGGTGGCACAAGAGCTCCCTGATGACAAACCTCCTGTCTGGCAGGTCCTCCTTGGCACCTCTGTGCCGGAAACGCACAACGTTTCTCCGTTTAAACGCCTGGCCTGTATAGTTGGTACCAGAGGTAAAGGACGGAGCACCACGACTCCAGGCATTCCTGGGGGGACCGTGCGGGGTCACATTGGGTTGACTGACGGGGTGAAGATCTGCAGCAGGAGGGGCAGCCACACCTTGTGTGCTTGAAATTAAAGGGGGGAAATCACAGACATTATCATGCACATTGTTATCATCAACATCAATGTCATTATCAGACTGTGCAGCGTCCACCAAATATACTGTGCTCCCCCAAGCCCCCAGCCCCCCAGATACAGCGCGGTTATCCCCAGCATCAGAGCCCTGCTGGGCACCATCAGTAATGACCGGCACATGTCCACTGCCCAACTGTTGTGCTTGGCATTCTGAGACTTGTAGTCCCTCTGCTGGAAAGTGCAGTCCATGCTGCTGCTTGGAATCTTCTGCAGGCTGCTGTGCTGGGCATTCTGAGACTTGTGGTACACCTGCTGGAATCTGCATAACATGCTGCTGCTTGGGGTCTGCCGCAGGCTGCTGCGGCTGCAGCATTTGACCCTTTTGGAAGCAGAAACTTGCAGGCTGCAGCACTGGCCGCACCGGCTTCTGGGGCCCACCTGGGACAATGTCTGAGCTGGAACCTGCAGAGTCTTGCTTGTGTGACATAAACAGTTCCTGGTTTCTATAAGTCTCTGCCAGGGGCCCCATCTTCTCTAGGACACAGTCCATGTCCGTCACCACTTTTGCCAGCTGTATACCAAGCATGTTCAGAGTCTGATCACAAAAGGTGTGATCCCCACCAGGATTAGCAGCCTTTACATTATAGCCCATTTCTATTTGTTTCTGCAGCAAGTCTTTGTGCTGCTGTAACTCACCGAGCCTCTTGACCAGTCCTGGGATCTCCTCTGCGACCTGAAGCTCAGGTGCACATGGCGTCTCCTCCTGGGATCCTGCTTTCAGCAATGTCCCTGGATGCTTGAAACCAGACGTCTCCTTAACTTTCACCACCGCTGGTTTCGTGGCTCCAGGCTCCACAGCACTTTTACTGCTGCCACCTGACTGCGACCTTGTGCGCCCAGAGCTCGCCATGCTGGCCACCACATGCTTCTGCTGCAGGTTCTCCTGGAGCGTCTGTCTCTCCAGTGAGGTTCTACTCTGCCTGCTGGGAGTCAGCTGCACACCTGAAGATGGTGATGGCACCTCCTGAGCTGCAGGCTGCTTTCCTCCATTCAGCTTCTCACCAGTAGATTTCTTCTGGATTTCTCCTAGTTGTCCTTCACTCTGCTTGCCTTGGCTGGCCGACTGCTTAACTGGAACTTTCTTACCCACAGCCATGGCTTTTCCTTGTTCCGTTACTTTTTGCACTTTCACAGCTTCATCTTTCTTGCTGCTGCTGCTGCTACTTCCATTCTGAGCTTTCTTTCCATCAGAAACAACTTTGGGACTTGCATCCGCCTTAGACACAACTTGAGCGTTACTTCCAAGTGTAGGCCTGGAAGCCTGGGCCTTGCTTGGGGAGTTACCCCGCCCAGGGTGGCCTCCCCCTGGGCTTGCTCCAGACATCAGGAGAGCTACAAACACACAACCTCACAGCTAGGAGGCAGTATTATAGTAGTTATATTCTTGTATATAGGGGCAGTATTATAGTAGTTATATTCTTGTACATAGGGGGCAGTATTATAGTAGTTATATTCTAGTACATAGGGGCAGTATTATAGTAGTTATATTCTTGTACATAGGAGCAGTATTATAGTAGTTATATTCTTGTACATAGGGGCAGTATTATAGTAGTTATATTCTTGTACATAGGAGCAGTATTATAGTAGTTATATTCTTGTACATAGGGGGCAGTATTATAGTAGTTATATTCTTGTACATAGGGGCATTATTATAGTAGTTATATTCTTGTACATAGGGGCATTATTATAGTAGTTATATTCTTGTACATAGGAGCAGTATTATAGTAGTTATATTCTTGTACATAGGGGCAGTATTATAGTAGTTATATTCTTGTACATAGGGGCATTATTATAGTAGTTATATTCTTGTACATAGGGGCATTATTATAGTAGTTATATTCTTGTACATAGGGGCATTATTATAGTAGTTATATTCTTGTACATAGGAGCAGTATTATAGTAGTTATATTCTTGTACATAGGGGCAGTATTATAGTAGTTATATTCTTGTACATAGGGGCATTATTATAGTAGTTATATTCTTGTCCATAGGGGCAGCATTATAGTAGTTATATTCTTGTACATAGGAGCAGTATTATAGTAGTTATATTCTTGTACATAGGGGCAGTATTATAGTAGTTATATTCTTGTACATAGGGAGCAGTATTATAGAAGTTATAATCTTGTACATAGGGGTCAGTAGTATACTAGTTATATTCTTGTACATAGGGAGCAGTATTATAGTAGTTATATTCTTGTACATAGGGGGCAGTATTATAGTAGTTATACTCTAGTACATTGGGGCAGTATTATAGTAGTTATATTCTTGTACATAGGAGCAGTATTATAGTAGTTATATTCTTGTACATAGGAGAAGTATTATAGTAGTTATATTCTTGTACATAGGGGGCAGTATTATAGTAGTTATATTCTTGTACATAGGGGCAGTATTATAGTAGTTATATTCTTGTACATAGGGGCAGTATTATAGTAGTTATATTCTTGTACATAGGGGGCAGTAGTATACTAGTTATATTCTTGTACATAGGGGGCAGTATTATAGTAACTATATTCTTGTACATAGGGGCAGTATTATAGTAGTTATATTCTTGTACATAGGAGCAGTATTATAGTAGTTATATTCTTGTACATAGGAGCAGTATTATAGTAGTTATATTCTTGTACATAGGGGCAGAATTATAGTAGTTATATTCTTGTACATAGGAGCAGTATTATAGTAGTTATATTCTTGTACATAGGAGCAGTATTATAGTAGTTATATTCTTGTACATAGGGAGCAGTATTATAGTAGTTATATTCTTGTACATAGGGAGCAGTATTATAGTAGTTATATTCTTGTACATAGGGGGAAGTATTATAGTAGTTATATTCTAGTACATAGGGGCAGTATTATAGTAGTTATATTATTGTACATAGGAGCAGTATTATAGTAGTTATATTCTTGTACATAGGGGCAGTATGATAGTAGTTATATTCTTGTACATAGGGAGCAGTATTATAGTAGTTATATTCTTGTACATAGGGGGCAGTATTATAGTAGTTATATTCTTGTACATAGGGAGCAGTATTATAGTAGTTATATTCTTGTACATAGGGAGCAGTATTACAGTAGTTATATTCTAGTACATAGGGGCAGTATTATAGTAGTTATATTCTTGTACATAGGGGAAGAATTATAGTAGTTATATTCTTGTACATAGGGAGCAGTATTATAGTAGTTATATTCTTGTACATAGGGAGCAGTATTATAGTAGTTATATTCTTGTACATAGGGGGCAGTATTATAGTAGTTATATTCTTGTACATAGGAGCAGTATTATAGTAGTTATATTCTTGTACATAGGGGGCAGTATTATCGTAGTTATATTCTTGTACATAGGGAGCAGTATTATAGTAGTTATATTCTTGTACATAGGGGGCAGTATTATAGTAGTTATATTCTTGTACATAGGGGCAGTATTATAGTAGTTATATTCTTGTACATAGGGGGCAGTAGTATACTAGTTATATTCTTGTACATAGGGGGCAGTATTGTAGTAACTATATTCTTGTACATAGGGGCAGTATTATAGTAGTTATATTCTTGTACATAGGAGCAGTATTATAGTAGTTATATTCTTGTACATAGGAGCAGTATTATAGTAGTTATATTCTTGTACATAGGGGCAGAATTATAGTAGTTATATTCTTGCACATAGGAGCAGTATTATAGTAGTTATATTCTTGTACATAGGAGCAGTATTATAGTAGTTATATTCTTGTACATAGGGAGCAGTATTATAGTAGTTATATTCTTGTACATAGGGAGCAGTATTATAGTAGTTATATTCTTGTACATAGGGGGCAGTATTATAGTAGTTATATTCTAGTACATAGGGGCAGTATTATAGTAGTTATATTCTAGTACATAGGGGCAGTATTATAGTAGTTATATTATTGTACATAGGAGCAGTATTATAGTAGTTATATTCTTGTACATAGGGGCAGTATGATAGTAGTTATATTCTTGTACATAGGGAGCAGTATTATAGTAGTTATATTCTTGTACATAGGGGGCAGTATTATAGTAGTTATATTCTTGTACATAGGGAGCAGTATTATAGTAGTTATATTCTTGTACATAGGGAGCAGTATTATAGTAGTTATATTCTAGTACATAGGGGCAGTATTATAGTAGTTATATTCTTGTACATAGGGGAAGAATTATAGTAGTTATATTCTTGTACATAGGAGCAGTATTATAGTAGTTATATTCTTGTACATAGGAGCAGTATTATAGTAGTTATATTTTTGTACATAGGGGCAGTATTATAGTAGTTATATTCTTGTACATAGGGAGCAGTATTATAGTAGTTATATTCTTGTACATAGGGAGCAGTATTATAGTAGTTATATTCTTGTACATAGGGGGCAGTATTATAGTAGTTATATTCTTGTACATAGGAGCAGTATTATAGTAGTTATATTCTTGTACATAGGGAGCAGTATTATAGTAGTTATATTCTTGTACATAGGGGGCAGTATTATAGTAGTTATATTCTTGTACATAGGAGCAGTATTATAGTAGTTATATTCTTGTACATAGGGGCAGAATTATAGTAGTTATATTCTTGCACATAGGAGCAGTATTATAGTAGTTATATTCTTGTACATAGGAGCAGTATTATAGTAGTTATATTCTTGTACATAGGGAGCAGTATTATAGTAGTTATATTCTTGTACATAGGGGGCAGTATTATAGTAGTTATATTCTAGTACATAGGGGCAGTATTATAGTAGTTATATTCTAGTACATAGGGGCAGTATTATAGTAGTTATATTATTGTACATAGGAGCAGTATTATAGTAGTTATATTCTTGTACATAGGGGCAGTATGATAGTAGTTATATTCTTGTACATAGGGAGCAGTATTATAGTAGTTATATTCTTGTACATAGGGGGCAGTATTATAGTAGTTATATTCTTGTACATAGGGAGCAGTATTATAGTAGTTATATTCTTGTACATAGGGAGCAGTATTATAGTAGTTATATTCTAGTACATAGGGGCAGTATTATATTAGTTATATTCTTGTACATAGGGGAAGAATTATAGTAGTTATATTCTTGTACATAGGAGCAGTATTATAGTAGTTATATTCTTGTACATAGGAGCAGTATTATAGTAGTTATATTCTTGTACATAGGGGCAGTATTATAGTAGTTATATTCTTGTACATAGGGAGCAGTATTATAGTAGTTATATTCTTGTACATAGGGAGCAGTATTATAGTAGTTATATTCTTGTACATAGGGGGCAGTATTATAGTAGTTATATTCTTGTACATAGGAGCAGTATTATAGTAGTTATATTCTTGTACATAGGGGGCAGTATTATCGTAGTTATATTCTTGTACATAGGGAGCAGTATTATAGTAGTTATATTCTTGTACATAGGGGGCAGTATTATAGTAGTTATATTCTTGTACATAGGGAGCAGTATTATAGTAGTTATATTCTTGTACATAGGGGGCAGTATTATAGTAGTTATATTCTTGTACATAGGAGCAGTATTATAGTAGTTATATTCTTGTACATAGGGAGCAGTATTATAGTAGTTATATTCTTGTACATAGGGGGCAGTATTATAGTAGTTATATTCTTGTACATAGGGAGCAGTATTATAGTAGTTATATTCTTGTACATAGGGGGCAGTATTATAGTAGTTATATTCTTGTACATAGGAGCAGTATTATAATAGTTATATTCTAGTACATAGGGGCAATTTTTATTGTAAAAACCAAACAAATACAAATAACATTCCTCCAATAATACAAAACTGAATTCACTAGGATTGTACATACATTCATTACATATCCAGTTTATACATATCAAATTAACTTAGAGTCCATACTCCTAGTTTGAGGAGAAAAAAAAAAAAACACTTTGCAAACAGAGCTCATCATATTCCTTCCCAGTGACTCATCCTTCCGTATCTTAACATTTCCTAATTTCTCCTAATGATTTTTCCTATCTGAGTTTGGACATTATCTGGTTGACAGCGTCACAGATCTGAGTCGGAGTTATTCTGTTCACCACCGGTCTCCATCTCAGACTCTACCCGAGTGCCCTCAGGTAAGGGCTTCCGCTTTGGCGGAGGACAGTCTTCTACGTCCCTATCACACTCTGCGTCAATTCTTTTAAGGTCATCTTCAAAATCGCCGTCAGACTCAGACAGAACATCAAACCTGTTAGATACGACCATTACACCTGCAGAACTCTGGAATTTCTTCCCGGCTCCTTGGCCAGTGTCATACCCCTCAGGTTTACGGGAGGCCTTGTCCTTTTTCTTCCTTTTCTGATTATTGCTATACTCATCAGACACAGATGGTAGCACTGAAGTAATGCCTTCCTGTGACCGCTGCCCCTGAGGTACAACCTCCATACTCCCCTGTTCTCTCTCTGAACCCTGCTGCTCTGGTGTTAGCTGAGTAGACCCCTGGTGGACCTCTGGTCTGGTCAGTATTTCCCCTGACAGTAAAGCTGCCTCCTCCAGAATCTCTGCCCCTGCCACCAAGTCCTCCTCAGGAAAGTCCTTACAGATATTGTGCCAGGCATCTGGACAGTCCCTGTGAGGGTGACCGATCTTCCCACAGAGGTTGCACCTGATGTTCTGGCAGTCTGCAGCTAGATGGCCGACCTCCCCACATAGGTTGCACTTCACCACAGTACAGGTATTTGCCAGGTGACCTGCCTTGCCACATATAAAGCACTTACGAGGCTGCCCAGGATAGAAACACACACCCCTCTCCCTCCCAATAAAGAAGGAGTTGGGTAAGTGGGCAGTGATGTTATTGTATTGGCGCAGATTCACCAAAACCCGCCACCCTCCTGTCCAGATACCATCACTGTCTCTGCTTTTGGTGAGGTCCGAGACCAGGTCACAATGCCTCCGGAGCCACACCACAATGTCCTGCGAGGGAACAGCCTCATTCCAGAAGATGACATTTACGGTGACAGTATCTGGCTTAGAGATAGGAATAAAGCTGAACTTACTCCAGCCCTCCGTGTCTCTAAACTTGGGGAAACTAGACCAGAATCTGTCCAGGTCAGACTGAGCTTAGAGCTGATATCATAGCCCTGCCTGCCTGGAAGATTAATCACTGCCAGGATGCTGACTGGCACAAACCCCATCTGGTGGCACAAGAGCTCCCTGACGACAAACCTCCTGTCCGGCAGATCCTCCTTGGCACCTCTGTGCCGGAAATGCACGACGTTTCTCCGTTTAAACGCCTGGCCTGTATAATTGGTACCAGAGGTAAAGGATGGAGCACCACGACTCCAGGCATTACTGGGGGGACCGTGCGGGGTCACATTGGGTTGACTGACGGGGTGAAGGTCTGCAGCAGAAGGGGCAGCCACACCTTGTGTGCTCGAATTTAAAGGGGGGAAATCACAGACATTATCATGCACATTGTTATCATCAGCATCAATGTCATTATCACACTGTGCAGCATCCACCAAAGATACTGTGCTCCCCCAAGCCCCCAACCCCCCAGATACAGTGCAGTTATCCCCAGCATCAGAGCCCTGCTGGGCACCATCAGTAATGACCAGCACATGTCCACTGCCCAACTGTTGTGCTTGGCATTCTGAGACTTGTAGTCCCTCTGCTGGAAAGTGCAGTCCATGCTGCTGCTTGGAATATGCTGCAGGCTGTTGTGCTGGGCATTCTGAGACTTGTGGTACACCTGCTGGAATCTGCATAACATGCTGCTGCTTGGGATCTGCCGCAGGTTGCTGCGGCTGCAGTATTTGACCCTTTTGGAAGCAGAAACTTGCAGGCTGCAGCACTGGCCGCACCGGCTTCTGGGGCTCACCTGGGACAATGTCTGAGCTGGAACCTGCAGAGTCCTGCTTGTGTGCCATAAACAGTTCCTGGTTCCTATAAGTCTCTGCCAGGGGCCCCATCCTCTCTAGGACACAGTCCATGTCTGTCACCACTTTTGCCAGCTGTATGCCAAGCACGTTCAGTGTCTGATCACAAAAGGTGTGATCCCCACCAGGATTAGCAGCCTTTACATTATAGCCCATTTCTATTTGCTTCTGCAGCAAGTCTTTGTGCTGCTGTAACTCACCGAGCCTCTTGACCAGTCCTGGGATCTCCTCTGCGACCTGAAGCTCAGGTGCACATGGCGTCTCCTCCTGGGATCCTGCTTTCAGCAATGTCAATTGATGCTTGAAACCAGACGTCTCCTTAACTTTCACCACCGCTGGTTTTGTGGTTCCAGGCTCCACAGCACTTTTACTGCTGCCACCTGACTGCGACCTTGTGCCCCCAGAGCTCGCCATGCTGGCCACCACATGCTGCTGCTGCAGGTTCTCCTGGAGCGTCTGTCTCTCCAGTGAGGTTCTCCTCTGTCTGCTGGGAGTCAGCTGCACACCTGAAGATGGTGATGGCACCTCCTGAGCTGCAGGCTGCTTTCCTCCATTCAACTTCTCACCAGTAGATTTCTTCTGGATTTCTCCTAGTTGTCCTTCACTCTGCTTGCCTTGGCTGGCCGACTGCTTAACTGGAACTTTCTTACCCACAGCCAAGGCTTTTCCTTGTTCCGTTACTTTATGTACTTTCACAGCTTCATCTTTCTTGCTGCTGCTGCTGCTACTTCCATTCTGAGCTTTCTTTCCCTCAGAAACAACTTTGGGACTTGCATCCGCCTTAGACACAACTTGAGTGTTACTTCCAAGTGTAGGCCTGGAAGCCTGGGCCTTGCTTGGGGAGTTACCCCGCCCAGGGTGGCCTCCCCCTGGGCTTGCTCCAGACATCAGGAGAGCTACAAACACACAACCTCACAGCTAGGAGGCAGTATTATAGTAGTTATATTCTTGTATATAGGGGCAGTATTATAGTAGTTATATTCCTGTAAATAGGGGGCAGTATTATAGTAGTTACACGTATATTCTTGTACATAGGGGCAGTATTATAGTAGTTATATTCTTGTACATAGGAGCAGTATTATAGTAGTTATATTCTTGTACATAGGGGGCAGTATGATAGTAGTTATATTCTTGTACATAGGGGGCAGTATTATAGTAGTTATATTCTTGTACATAGGGAGCAGTATTATAGTAGTTATATTCTTGTACATAGGGAGCAGTATTATAGTAGTTATATTCTTGTACATAGGAGCAGTATTATAGTAGTTATATTCTTGTACATAGGAGCATTATTATAGTAGTTATATTCTTGTACATAGGGGGCAGTATTATAGTAGTTATATTCTTGTACATAGGGAGCAGTATTATAGTAGTTATATTCTTGTACATAGGAGCAGTATTATAGTAGTTATATTCTTGTACATAGGGATCAGTATTATAGTAGTTATATTCTTGTACATAGGAGCAGTATTATAGTAGTTATATTCTTGTACATAGGGGGCAGTATTATAGTAGTTATATTCTTGTACATAGGGAGCAGTATTATAGTAGTTATATTCTTGTACATAGGGAGCAGTATTATAGTAGTTATATTCTTGTACATAGGGAGCAGTATTATAGTAGTTATATTCTTGTACATAGGGAGCAGTATTATAGTAGTTATATTCTTGTACATAGGAGCAGTATTATAGTAATTATATTCTTGTACATAGGGAGCAGTATTATAGTAGTTATATTCTTGTACATAGGGAGCATTATTATAGTAGTTATATTCTTGTACATAGGGAGCAGTATTATAGTAGTTATATTCTTGTACATAGGGAGCAGTATTATAGTAGTTATATTCTTGTACATAGGGAGCAGTATTATAGTAGTTATATTCTTGTACATAGGGAGCAGTATTATAGTAGTTATATTCTTGTACATAGGGAGCAGTATTATAGTAGTTATATTCTTGTACATAGGAGCAGTATTATAGTAGTTATATTCTTGTACATAGGGGGCAGTATTATAGTAGTTATATTCTTGTACATAGGGGCAGTATTATAGTAGTTATATTCTTGTCTATAGGGGCAGTATTATAGTAGTTATATTTTTGTACATAGGGGAAGTATTATAGTAGTTATATTCTTGTACATAGGGGCAGTATTATAGTAGTTATATTCTTGTACATAGGGGCAGTATTATAGTAGTTATATTCTTGTACATAGGGGCAGTATTATAGTAGTTATATTCTTGTACATAGGGGCAGTATTATAGTAGTTATATTCTTGTACATAGGGGGCAGTATTATACTAGTTATATTCTAGTACATAGGGGCAGTATTATAGTAGTTATATTATTGTACATAGGAGCAGTATTATAGTAGTTATATTCTTGTACATAGGGGCAGTATGATAGTAGTTATATTCTTGTACATAGGGAGCAGTATTATAGTAGTTATATTCTTGTACATAGGGGGCAGTATTATAGTAGTTATATTCTTGTACATAGGGAGCAGTATTATAGTAGTTATATTCTTGTACATAGGGAGCAGTATTATAGTAGTTATATTCTAGTACATAGGGGCAGTATTATAGTAGTTATATTCTTGTACATAGGGGAAGAATTATAGTAGTTATATTCTTGTACATAGGAGCAGTATTATAGTAGTTATATTCTTGTACATAGGAGCAGTATTATAGTAGTTATATTCTTGTACATAGGGGCAGTATTATAGTAGTTATATTCTTGTACATAGGGAGCACTATTATAGTAGTTATATTCTTGTACATAGGGAGCAGTATTATAGTAGTTATATTCTTGTACATAGGGGGCAGTATTATAGTAGTTATATTCTTGTACATAGGAGCAGTATTATAGTAGTTATATTCTTGTACATAGGGGGCAGTATTATCGTAGTTATATTCTTGTACATAGGGAGCAGTATTATAGTAGTTATATTCTTGTACATAGGGGGCAGTATTATAGTAGTTATATTCTTGTACATAGGGGCAGTATTATAGTAGTTATATTCTTGTACATAGGGGGCAGTAGTATACTAGTTATATTCTTGTACATAGGGGGCAGTATTATAGTAACTATATTCTTGTACATAGGGGCAGTATTATAGTAGTTATATTCTTGTACATAGGAGCAGTATTATAGTAGTTATATTCTTGTACATAGGAGCAGTATTATAGTAGTTATATTCTTGTACATAGGGGCAGAATTATAGTAGTTATATTCTTATACATAGGAGCAGTATTATAGTAGTTATATTCTTGTACATAGGAGCAGTATTATAGTAGTTATATTCTTGTACATAGGGAGCAGTATTATAGTAGTTATATTCTTGTACATAGGGAGCAGTATTATAGTAGTTATATTCTAGTACATAGGGGCAGTATTATAGTAGTTATATTCTAGTACATAGGGGCAGTATTATAGTAGTTATATTATTGTACATAGGAGCAGTATTATAGTAGTTATATTCTTGTACATAGGGGCAGTATGATAGTAGTTATATTCTTGTACATAGGGAGCAGTATTATAGTAGTTATATTCTTGTACATAGGGGGCAGTATTATAGTAGTTATATTCTTGTACATAGGGAGCAGTATTATAGTAGTTATATTCTTGTACATAGGGAGCAGTATTATAGTAGTTATATTCTAGTACATAGGGGCAGTATTATAGTAGTTATATTCTTGTACATAGGGGAAGAATTATAGTAGTTATATTCTTGTACATAGGAGCAGTATTATAGTAGTTATATTCTTGTACATAGGAGCAGTATTATAGTAGTTATATTCTTGTACATAGGGGCAGTATTATAGTAGTTATATTCTTGTACATAGGGAGCAGTATTATAATAGTTATATTCTTGTACATAGGGAGCAGTATTATAGTAGTTATATTCTTGTACATAGGGAGCAGTATTATAGTAGTTATATTCTTGTACATAGGGGGCAGTATTATAGTAGTTATATTCTTGTACATAGGAGCAGTATTATAGTAGTTATATTCTTGTACATAGGGGGCAGTATTATCGTAGTTATATTCTTGTACATAGGGAGCAGTATTATAGTAGTTATATTCTTGTACATAGGGGGCAGTATTATAGTAGTTATATTCTTGTACATAGGGGGCAGTATTATAGTAGTTATATTCTTGTACATAGGGAGCAGTATTATAGTAGTTATATTCTTGTACATAGGGGGCAGTATTATAGTAGTTATATTCTTGTACATAGGGGCAATTTTTATTGTAAAAACCAAACAAATACAAATAACATTCCTCCAATAATACAAAACTAAATTCACTAGGATTGTACATACATTCATTACATATCCAGTTTATACATATCAAATTAACTTAGAGTCCATACTCCTAGTTTGAGGAGAAAAAAAAAAAAACACTTTGCAAACAGAGCTCATCATATTCCTTCCCAGTGACTCATCCTTCCGTATCTTAACATTTCCTAATTTCTCCTAATGATTTTTCCTATCTGAGTTTGGACATTATCTGGTTGACAGCGTCACAGATCTGAGTCGGAGTTATTCTGTTCACCACCAGTCTCCATCTCAGACTCTACCCGAGTGCCCTCAGGTAAGGGCTTCCGCTTTGGCGGAGGACAGTCCTCTACGTCCCTATCACACTCTGCGTCAATTCTTTTAAGGTCATCTTCAAAATCGCCGTCAGACTCAGACAGAACATCAAACCTGTTAGATACGACCATTACACCTGCAGAACTCTGGAATTTCTTCCCGGCTCCTTGGCCAGTGTCATACCCCTCAGGTTTACGGGAGGCCTTGTCCTTTTTCTTCCTTTTCTGATTATTGCTATACTCATCAGACACAGATGGTAGCACTGAAGTAATGCCTTCCTGTGACCGCTGCCCCTGAGGTACAACCTCCATACTCCCATGTTCTCTCTCTGAACCCTGCTGCTCTGGTGTTAGCTGAGTAGACCCTTGGTGGACCTCTGGTCTGGTCAGTATTTCCCCTGACAGTAAATCTGCCTCCTCCAGAATCTCTGCCCCTGCCAACAAGTCCTCCTCAGGAAAGTCCTTACAGATATTGTGCCAGGCATCTGGACAGTCCCTGTGAGGGTGACCGATCTTCCCACAGAGGTTGCACCTGATGTTCTGGCAGTCTGCAGCTAGATGGCCGACCTCCCCACACAGGCTGCACTTCACCACAGTACAGGTATTTGCCAGGTGACCTGCCTTGCCACATATAAAGCACTTACGAGGCTGCCCAGGATAGAAACACACACCCCTCTCCCTCCCAATAAAGAAGGAGTTGGGTAAGTGGGCAGTGATGTTATTGTATTGGCGCAGATTCACCAAAACCGGCCACCCTCCCGTCCAGATACCATCACTGTCTCTGCTTTTGGTGAGGTCCGAGACCAGGTCACAATGCCTCCGGAGCCACACCACAATGTCCTGCGGGGGAACAGCCTCATTCCAGAAGATGACATTTACGGTGACAGTATCTGGCTTAGAGATAGGAATAAAGCTGAACTTACTCCAGCCCTCCGTGTCTCTAAACTTGGGGAAACTAGACCAGAATCTGTCCAGGTCAGACTGAGCTTAGAGCTGATATCATAGCCCTGCCTGTCTGGAAGATTAATCACTGCCAGGATGCTGACTGGCACAAACCCCATCTGGTGGCACAAGAGCTCCCTGACGACAAACCTCCTGTCCGGCAGATCCTCCTTGGCACCTCTGTGCCGGAAATGCACGACGTTTCTCCGTTTAAACGCCTGGCCTGTATAATTGGTACCAGAGGTAAAGGATGGAGCACCACGACTCCAGGCATTACTGGGGGGACCGTGCGGGGTCACATTGGGTTGACTGACGGGGTGAAGGTCTGCAGCAGAAGGGGCAGCCACACCTTGTGTGCTCGAATTTAAAGGGGGAAAATCACAGACATTATCATGCACATTGTTATCATCAGCATCAATGTCATTATCACACTGTGCAGCATCCACCAAAGATACTGTGCTCCCCCAAGCCCCCGACCCCCCAGATACAGTGCAGTTATCCCCAGCATCAGAGCCCTGCTGGGCACCATCAGTAATGACCAGCACATGTCCACTGCCCAACTGTTGTGCTTGGCATTCTGAGACTTGTAGTCCCTCTGCTGGAAAGTGCAGTCCATGCTGCTGCTTGGAATCTGCTGCAGGCTGTTGTGCTGGGCATTCTGAGACTTGTGGTACACCTGCTGGAATCTGCATAACATGCTGCTGCTTGGGATCTGCCGCAGGTTGCTGCGGCTGCAGTATTTGACCCTTTTGGAAGCAGAAACTTGCAGGCTGCAGCACTGGCCGCACCGGCTTCTGGGGCTCACCTGGGACAATGTCTGAGCTGGAACCTGCAGAGTCCTGCTTGTGTGCCATAAACAGTTCCTGGTTCCTATAAGTCTCTGCCAGGGGCCCCATCCTCTCTAGGACACAGTCCATGTCTGTCACCACTTTTGCCAGCTGTATGCCAAGCACGTTCAGAGTCTGATCACAAAAGGTGTGATCCCCACCAGGATTAGCAGCCTTTACATTATAGCCCATTTCTATTTGCTTCTGCAGCAAGTCTTTGTGCTGCTGTAACTCACCGAGCCTCTTGACCAGTCCTGGGATCTCCTCTGCGACCTGAAGCTCAGGTGCACATGGCGTCTCCTCCTGGGATCCTGCTTTCAGCAATGTCAATGGATGCTTGAAACCAGACGTCTCCTTAACTTTCACCACCGCTGGTTTTGTGGTTCCAGGCTCCACAGCACTTTTACTGCTGCCACCTGACTGCGACCTTGTGCGCCCAGAGCTCGCCATGCTGGCCACCACATGCTGCTGCTGCAGGTTCTCCTGGAGCGTCTGTCTCTCCAGTGAGGTTCTCCTCTGTCTGCTGGGAGTCAGCTGCACACCTGAAGATGGTGATGGCACCTCCTGAGCTGCAGGCTGCTTTCCTCCATTCAACTTCTCACCAGTAGATTTCTTCTGGATTTCTCCTAGTTGTCCTTCACTCTGCTTGCCTTGGCTGGCCGACTGCTTAACTGGAACTTTCTTACCCACAGCCATGGCTTTTCCTTGTTCCGTTACTTTTTGCACTTTCACAGCTTCATCTTTCTTGCTGCTGCTGCTGCTACTTCCATTCTGAGCTTTCTTTCCATCAGAAACAACTTTGGGACTTGCATCCGCCTTAGACACAACTTGAGCGTTACTTCCAAGTGTAGGCCTGGAAGCCTGGGCCTTGCTTGGGGAGTTACCCCGCCCAGGGTGGCCTCCCCCTGGGCTTGCTCCAGACATCAGGAGAGCTACAAACACACAACCTCACAGCTAGGAGGCAGTATTATAGTAGCTATATTCTTGTATATAGGGGCAGTATTATAGTAGTTATATTCCTGTAAATAGGGGGCAGTATTATAGTAGTTACACGTATATTCTTGTACATAGGGGCAGTATTATAGTAGTTATATTCTTGTACATAGGAGCAGTATTATAGTAGTTATATTCTTGTACATAGGAGCAGTATTATAGTAGTTATATTCTTGTACATAGGGGGCAGTATGATAGTAGTTATATTCTTGTACATAGGGGGCAGTATTATAGTAGTTATATTCTTGTACATAGGGAGCAGTATTATAGTAGTTATATTCTTGTACATAGGGAGCAGTATTATAGTAGTTATATTCTTGTACATAGGGAGCAGTATTATAGTAGTTATATTCTTGTACATAGGAGCAGTATTATAGTAGTTATATTCTTGTACATAGGGGGCAGTATTATAGTAGTTATATTCTTGTACATAGGGAGCAGTATTATAGTAGTTATATTCTTGTACATAGGAGCAGTATTATAGTAGTTATATTCTTGTACATAGGGAGCAGTATTATAGTAGTTATATTCTTGTACATAGGAGCAGTATTATAGTAGTTATATTCTTGTACATAGGGGGCAGTATTATAGTAGTTATATTCTTGTACATAGGGAGCAGTATTATAGTAGTTATATTCTTGTACATAGGGAGCAGTATTATAGTAGTTATATTCTTGTACATAGGAGCAGTATTATAGTAATTATATTCTTGTACATAGGGAGCAGTATTATAGTAGTTATATTCTTGTACATAGGGAGCATTATTATAGTAGTTATATTCTTGTACATAGGGAGCAGAATTATAGTAGTTATATTCTTGTACATAGGGAGCAGTATTATAGTAGTTATATTCTTGTACATAGGGAGCAGTATTATAGTAGTTATATTCTTGTACATAGGGAGCAGTATTATAGTAGTTATATTCTTGTACATAGGAGCAGTATTATAGTAGTTATATTCTTGTACATAGGGGGCAGTATTATAGTAGTTATATTCTTGTACATAGGGGCAGTATTATAGTAGTTATATTCTTGTCCATAGGGGCAGTATTATAGTAGTTATATTCTTGTACATAGGGGCAGTATTATAGTAGTTATATTCTTGTACATAGGGGCAGTATTATAGTAGTTATATTCTTGTACATAGGGGCAGTATTATAGTAGTTTTATTCTTGTACATAGGGGCAGTATTATAGTAGTTATATTCTTGTACATAGGGGCAGTATTATAGTAGTTATATTCTTGTACATAGGGGGCAGTATTATACTAGTTATATTCTTGTACATAGGGGGCAGTATTATACTAGTTATATTCTTGTACATAGGGGCAGTATTATAGTAGTTATATTCTTGTATATAGGGAGCAGTATTATAGTAGTTATATTCTTGTACATAGGGGCAGTATTATAGTAGTTATATTCTTGTACATAGGGGCAGTATTATAGTAGTTATATTCTTGTACATAGGGGCAGTATTATAGTAGTTATATTCTTGTACATAGGGGCAGTATTATAGTAGTTATAGTCTTGTATATAGGAGCAGTATTATAGTAGTTATATTCTTGTACATAGGGGCAGTATTATAGTATTTATATTCTTGTACATAGGGGCAGTATTATAGTAGTTATATTCTTGTACATAGGGGCAGTATTATAGTAGTTATATTCTTGTACATAGGGGCAGTATTATAGTAGTTATATTCTTGTACATAGGGGCAGTATTATAGTAGTTATAGTCTTGTATATAGGAGCAGTATTATAGTAGTTATATTCTTGTACATAGGGGCAGTATTATAGTAGTTATATTCTTGTATATAGGAGCAGTATTATAGTAGTTATATTCTTGTACATAGGGGCAGTATTATAGTAGTTATAGTCTTGTATATAGGAGCAGTATTATAGTAGTTATATTCTTGTACATAGGGGCAGTATTATAGTAGTTATATTCTTGTACATAGGAGCAGTATTATAGTAGTTATATTCTTGTACATAGGGGCAGTATTATAGTAGTTATATTCTTGTACATAGGGGCAATTTTTATTGTAAAAACAAAACAAATACAAATAACATTCCTCCAATAATACAAAACTGAATTCACTAGGATTGTACATACATTCATTACATATCCAGTTTATACATATCAAATTAACTTAGAGTCCATACTCCTAGTTTGAGGAGAAAAAAAAAAAACACTTTGCAAACAGAGCTCATCATTTTCCTACCCAGTGACTCATCCTTCCGTATCTTAACATTTCCTAATTTCTCCTAATGATTTTTCCTATCTGAGTTTGGACATTATCTGGTTGACAGCGTCACAGATCTGAGTCGGAGTTATTCTGTTCACCACCAGTCTCCATCTCAGACTCTACCCGAGTGCCCTCAGGTAAGGGCTTCCGCTTTGGCGGAGGACAGTCCTCTACGTCCCTATCACACTCTGCGTCAATTCTTTTAAGGTCATCTTCAAAATCGCCGTCAGACTCAGACAGAACATCAAACCTGTTAGATACGACCATTACACCTGCAGAACTCTGGAATTTCTTCCCGGCTCCTTGGCCAGTGTCATACCCCTCAGGTTTACGGGAGGCCTTGTCCTTTTTCTTCCTTTTCTGATTATTGCTATACTCATCAGACACAGATGGTAGCACTGAAGTAATGCCTTCCTGTGACTGCTGCCCCTGAGGTACAACCTCCATACTCCCCTGTTCTCTCTCTGAGCCCTGCTGCTCTGGTGTTAGCTGAGTAGACCCCTGGTGGACCTCTGGTCTGGTCAGTATTTCCCCTGACAGTAAAGCTGCCTCCTCCAGAATCTCTGCCCCTGCCACCAAGTCCTCCTCAGGAAAGTCCTTACAGATATTGTGCCAGGCATCTGGACAGTCCCTGTGAGGGTGACCGATCTTCCCACAGAGGTTGCACCTGATGTTCTGGCAGTCTGCAGCTAGATGGCCGACCTCCCCACACAGGCTGCACTTCACCACAGTACAGGTATTTGCCAGGTGACCTGCCTTGCCACATATAAAGCACTTACGAGGCTGCCCAGGATAGAAACACACACCCCTCTCCCTCCCAATAAAGAAGGAGTTGGGTAAGTGGGCAGTGATGTTATTGTATTGGCGCAGATTCACCAAAACCCGCCACCCTCCTGTCCAGATACCATCACTGTCTCTGCTTTTGGTGAGGTCCGAGACCAGGTCACAATGCCTCCGGAGCCACACCACAATGTCCTGCGGGGGAACAGCCTCATTCCAGAAGATGACATTTACGGTGACAGTATCTGGCTTAGAGATAGGAATAAAGCTGAACTTACTCCAGCCCTCCGTGTCTCTAAACTTGGGGAAACTAGACCAGAATCTGTCCAGGTCAGACTGAGCTTAGAGCTGATATCATAGCCCTGCCTGTCTGGAAGATTAATCACTGCCAGGATGCTGACTGGCACAAACCCCATCTGGTGGCACAAGAGCTCCCTGACGACAAACCTCCTGTCCGGCAGATCCTCCTTGGCAACTCTGTGCCGGAAACGCACGACGTTTCTCCGTTTAAACGCCTGGCCTGTATAATTGGTACCAGAGGTAAAGGACGGAGCACCACGACTCCAGGCATTACTGGGGGGACCGTGCGGGGTCACATTGGGTTGACTGACGGGGTGAAGGTCTGCAGCAGAAGGGGCAGCCACACCTTGTGTGCTCGAATTTAAAGGGGGGAAATCACAGACATTATCATGCACATTGTTATCATCAGCATCAATGTCATTATCACACTGTGCAGCATCCACCAAAGATACTGTGCAACCCCAAGCCCCCGACCCCCCAGATACAGTGCAGTTATCCCCAGCATCAGAGCCCTGCTGGGCACCATCAGTAATGACCAGCACATGTCCACTGCCCAACTGTTGTGCTTGGCATTCTGAGACTTGTAGTCCCTCTGCTGGAAAGTGCAGTCCATGCTGCTGCTTGGAATCTGCTGCAGGCTGCTGTGCTGGGCATTCTGAGACTTGTGGTACACCTGCTGGAATCTGCATAACATGCTGCTGCTTGGGATCTGCCGCAGGTTGCTGCGGCTGCAGTATTTGACCCTTTTGGAAGCAGAAACTTGCAGGCTGCAGCACTGGCCGCACCGGCTTCTGGGGCCCACCTGGGACAATGTCTGAGCTGGAACCTGCAGAGTCCTGCTTGTGTGCCATAAACAGTTCCTGGTTCCTATAAGTCTCTGCCAGGGGCCCCATCCTCTCTAGGACACAGTCCATGTCTGTCACCACTTTTGCCAGCTGTATGCCAAGCACGTTCAGAGTCTGATCACAAAAGGTGTGATCCCCACCAGGATTAGCAGCCTTTACATTATAGCCCATTTCTATTTGCTTCTGCAGCAAGTCTTTGTGCTGCTGTAACTCACCGAGCCTCTTGACCAGTCCTGGGATCTCCTCTGTGACCTGAAGCTCAGGTGCACATGGCGTCTCCTCCTGGGATCCTGCTTTCAGCAATGTCAATGGATGCTTGAAACCAGACGTCTCCTTAACTTTCACCACCGCTGGTTTTGTGGTTCCAGGCTCCACAGCACTTTTACTGCTGCCACCTGACTGCGACCTTGTGCTCCCAGAGCTCGCCATGCTGGCCACCACATGCTGCTGCTGCAGGTTCTCCTGGAGAGTCTGTCTCTCCAGTGAGGTTCTCCTCTGTCTGCTGGGAGTCAGCTGCACACCTGAAGATGGTTATGGCACCTCCTGAGATGCAGGCTGCTTTCCTCCATTCAACTTCTCACCAGTAGATTTCTTCTGGATTTCTCCTAGTTGTCCTTCACTCTGCTTGCCTTGGCTGGCCGACTGCTTAACTGGAACTTTCTTACCCACAGCCAAGGCTTTTCCTTGTTCCGTTACTTTATGTACTTTCACAGCTTCATCTTTCTTGCTGCTGCTGCTGCTACTTCCATTCTGAGCTTTCTTTCCCTCAGAAACAACTTTGGGACTTGCATCCGCCTTAGACACAACTTGAGTGTTACTTCCAAGTGTAGGCCTGGAAGCCTGGGCCTTGCTTGGGGAGTTACCCCGCCCAGGGTGGCCTCCCCCTGGGCTTGCTCCAGACATCAGGAGAGCTACAAACACACAACCTCACAGCTAGGAGGCAGTATTATAGTAGTTATATTCTTGTATATAGGGGCAGTATTATAGTAGTTATATTCCTGTAAATAGGGGGCAGTATTATAGTAGTTACACGTATATTCTTGTACATAGGGGCAGTATTATAGTAGTTATATTCTTGTACATAGGAGCAGTATTATAGTAGTTATATTCTTGTACATAGGGGGCAGTATGATAGTAGTTATATTCTTGTACATAGGGGGCAGTATTATAGTAGTTATATTCTTGTACATAGGGAGCAGTATTATAGTAGTTATATTCTTGTACATAGTGAGCAGTATTATAGTAGTTATATTCTTGTACATAGGAGCAGTATTATAGTAGTTATATTCTTGTACATAGGAGCATTATTATAGTAGTTATATTCTTGTACATAGGGGGCAGTATTATAGTAGTTATATTCTTGTACATAGGGAGCAGTATTATAGTAGTTATATTCTTGTACATAGGAGCAGTATTATAGTAGTTATATTCTTGTACATAGGGAGCAGTATTATAGTAGTTATATTCTTGTACATAGGAGCAGTATTATAGTAGTTATATTCTTGTACATAGGGGGCAGTATTATAGTAGTTATATTCTTGTACATAGGGAGCAGTATTATAGTAGTTATATTCTTGTACATAGGGAGCAGTATTATAGTAGTTATATTCTTGTACATAGGGAGCAGTATTATAGTAGTTATATTCTTGTACATAGGAGCAGTATTATAGTAATTATATTCTTGTACATAGGGAGCAGTATTATAGTAGTTATATTCTTGTACATAGTGAGCATTATTTTAGTAGTTATATTCTTGTACATAGGGAGCAGTATTATAGTAGTTATATTCTTGTACATAGGGAGCAGTATTATAGTAGTTATATTCTTGTACATAGGGAGCAGTATTATAGTAGTTATATTCTTGTACATAGGGAGCAGTATTATAGTAGTTATATTCTTGTACATAGGAGCAGTATTATAGTAGTTATATTCTTGTACATAGGGGGCAGTATTATAGTAGTTATATTCTTGTACATAGGGGCAGTATTATAGTAGTTATATTCTTGTCCATAGGGGCAGTATTATAGTAGTTATATTCTTGTACATAGGGGCAGTATTATAGTAGTTATATTCTTGTACATAGGGGCAGTATTATAGTAGTTATATTCTTGTACATAGGGGCAGTATTATAGTAGTTATAGTCTTGTATATAGGAGCAGTATTATAGTAGTTATATTCTTGTACATAGGGGCAGTATTATAGTATTTATATTCTTGTACATAGGGGCAGTATTATAGTAGTTATATTCTTGTACATAGGGGCAGTATTATAGTAGTTATATTCTTATACATAGAGGCAGTATTATAGTAGCTATATTCTTGTACATAGGAGCAGTATTATAGTAGTTATATTCTTGTACATAGGAGCAGTATTATAGTAGTTACATTCTTGTACATAGGGGCAGTATTATAGTAGTTATATTCTTATACATAGGGGCAGTATTATAGTAGTTATTGTCTTGTACATAGAAGCAGTATTATAGTAGTTATATTCTTGTACATAGGGGCAGTATTATAGTAGTTATATTCTTGTACATAGGGGCAGTATTATAGTAGTTATATTCTTGTACATAGGAGCAGTATTATAGTAGTTATATTCTTGTACATAGGGGCAGTATTATAGTAGTTATATTCTTGTACATAGGGGCAGTATTATAGTAGTTATATTCTTGTACATAGGAGCAGTATTATAGTAGTTATATTCTTGTACATAGGAGTAGTATTATAGTAGTTATATTCTTGTACATAGGGGCAGTATTATAGTAGTCATATTCTTGTACATAGTAGCAGTATTATAGTAGTTATATTCTTGTACATAGGGACAGTATTATAGTAGTTATTTTCTTGTACATAGGGGGCAGTATTATAGTAGTTATATTCTTGTACATAGGAGCAGTATTATAGTAGTTATATTCTTATACATAGGGGGCAGTATTATAGTAGTTATATTCTTGTCCATAGGAGAGGATAGACGTGTGTTTGTGAGCTCCCAGCAGGGCGGAGGCATGGCTTCTGACCCAGGTGGAGGGGAGGGAAGCTGGGCTGATGATCCAGGGAAAGCCCCTAGCCTGGAGTGTGGCCTGCCGCATGGACCTGATGGTAATGGAAAGCTGGACATGGTGGCTGGTGAGTCTTCTAAACCTGCTTGTTATGTTGCTGGATTGAGTGGTAAAGTTACAAGGCAAAGCATTTTTAAGCTGGAAATGCAAATCAGCAAATTGCAAGATGAAATTAAGAATGAGACTGATCCAAAGATAAAACTGATGAAATGTGAGAGCCTGGATGTTTGCAGACGAGAGCTGGACATTCGGAAAGGAAATCTGGACAAAGATGTGAACTCTGTGCCCAGAAAGGAAACTTGGGCTATGGAGAAAAAGAGGGGAGCCAGAGCCCAGAAGGAGAATAGAAAACACTCCATTAGTAATAAGGACATTAAATCTGAAATTGTGCACAGTGTGGGGCAAGGATGTCTGGTAAGAAATGCAGCACTTATATCAGCCGCACAATGTGAGGGGTCTGAGGCAGCAGACAATGCTGGGAGCACTGCAGAGGAAAGTGTGTCAGCAACCAAGGGGTTAACCGCAGTGGACTCTGTGTGCAGCAATGAAGAGAGCTCAGCTCCTGTAAGTGATGAAGTAAGTGTCCCCTGTACTGTCACTGTGTGCGAGACCCTGCCCAGTGCTGTGAGTGAGACTCCACTTGGTGCTGTGTGTGAGACCCCGCTCACTGGTGCTAGTGAATGTATGTCTGCAACAGATACAAACATTATAATGGACTCTGAACCCTCCGTGTCAGTGAATGGAGACCACACTGCAATAATAATGGACTCTGAACCGTCAGTGGTAATGGACTCTGAACCCTCCATGTCAATGAATGAAGATGACATTGTGCAACAATCAGTAGTGGATCTGGGCGTTTTTTCAGCACAAACACGTGTCAGTGATCATGGGGCTGTTGAGAGTTCCGGCACTGCTCCACCTGCGGCTGGGGAGAGCTCCAGCACTGGTCCACCTGCGGCTGGGGAGAGCTCCAGCACTGGTCCACCTGCGGCTGGGGAGAGCTCAAGCACTGCTCCACCTGCGGCTGGGGAGAGCTCCAGCACTGATCCTCCTGCTGACCAACATCAGTTCAGGAGACTGTTCTCCAATGTAACAAGACTAGTGAACCCTCCACCTCAGAGGAGGAACGCAGTCAGGATAAAGTACACAGGAGCAGAGGAGAACATCCCATCCAGAATTTATATTGGGAAAGTTCTTCTGAAAGACTTTATGAGGTTTAAGGCATCTGAGGTCTACGCACTGATCCATGTTCCATCCAGCAGGATCTATGACATCAGCTTTAAGCTTCAGTGTGATCTGGATATGTTCTGGAACATCTATAATGACACTAGAGATGATGAGATCTGGGATCATCTCCATTGTATCCAGCTGTCTAAGCCGCAGGAAATAACGGCCACTGTCCTGTTCCAGTCTGAGGTGGTGGCTCTGGCGGATCTGCAGCACTGGTTGAGCCGGCAGTGCATGGTGAGAAGTCATCCCCAGAAGATCTATGATGAGGAGCAAATATGGAATGGAGGATATTCTGTGAAAATCCAGCTACTACAGGAGAATGGTGTAACCAGACATCTGCCACACTCCTTCTACCTGGGCTCAGAGAGGGGGATATGCTATTACCCCGGTCAGCCACGTCTGTGCCATAGATGTGGGGGCAGGCACCTCGCCATGAACTGCTCTCGTATCACGTGCTCATTTTGTGGACAGTTCGGGCATGCAAAGGACAAATGCACAGGAACCGTCATCTGTAACCTGTACTCAGGACCCGGGCATACGTTTCGTGATTGCCCTCATGCAGAGCATAATAAATATAATGGCTTGACCTCCTTGGAAATTATGGGAAAAGAAACCACAAGAGGTGCAGATGTTGTCCAAGAAGCCGGCACTGATGAGGAGATAAGTCACAGTAACAGCGAGCCTGCTCCAGAGTGTGATATAATATCAATGGATGCTGCACTATTAGGACCACCAGCCACTGAAGAAACACCTAAAGTATCACCAGCCAGAGCTAAGCCACCATCAGCCAGTAAAGTGAGATCTAAGCAATGTTCAGCCACTAAATTAAGATCTAAAATACTAGTCACTAAGGTGTCTAGAAAACCTGTCACCAAACCATCCAAGCTTCAGCCCAGTACATCTGTAGAAGTAGATAAATTGTCCGCAGTGTCCAGTGTGGATGACGAAGGTTTTGTGACCATAAAAAGGAAAAAAGCCTTTGTGGATTCCTCCAGGAAAATCACAACAGTCCAGAAAACCTCTGAGCCTCCAGTGCTGGTGATAAGTCCAGGACGTTACAATGTACTGGGAGAAGAAGACGAAGAAGAGGCACAAATGGAGCAAGGTTCTTCATACATCACAGAAAATGACTCTGATGAGGTGGATCCTGACTCTCCCGTGTCCACAAAGAGATGGGGCACTGCAGGTGACAGCAGTGGAAGGAGAAAGAAGACCAGAAAGTCTAAGTGATCAGGATGCGGCTGAGACTAAGCTCTATTAATGTGAACAGTGTGAGGACTGGTAGCCGGCGGCAGGCGATCTACCAGCAATTGTCTGATGAGAGATCTGACGTCTTCTTCTTACAGGAGACGTATCTGAAATGTAATGCCCATGTGTATGCAGCCAAGAGAGACTGGAGACTAGGTCCATCATTCTGGTCCTTCGGGCTGGAGAGGAATGACGGTGTGGGAATCCTCTTTAATACCATGGATGTCCAGGTGGACAGAGTCCTGGAGATCTGTCCAGGCCGCTGTCTGATGCTGGACTTTGTACTGGACTCCATCCATTATAGAGCAATAAACATTTATGCTCCGCAGACAAGAAAAGAGCGGAGGGAACTGTTTGACCACATGAAGCCATATTGCTTTACCTCTAAAGTGTTTATATTGTGTGGGGACTTTAATAATGTGTCTTGTAATGTGGATAGATCCAGTAGTCATAAGAAACTGAGATATGATGAGACGTTTCTTAATAATATAGTCCAACAGGCCCACCTAGTAGACCCCTATGGTTCCCACCATACCAGTAAGACATACACATACCATAAGGGTGGTAATGCCAGCAGAATAGACCGGGTGTATATAAAGAGAGAGGCGAGATGCTCTCAGTACAGGATCAGCCCTCTGGAGTTCTCTGACCATTGCATGGTGAGCGTGACGCTGGATCTGGCCCAAGCTGTGGTCTGTGGAAAGGGGTACTGGAAGGTGAATAGCTCCGTGATCCAAGATCCATGGTTCAGAGAGGCCTTCACCACCTTCTATAACGTTCGTAGGACCACCCAATGTATGTGTGATGACACAGCTGAGTAGTGGGAGACCATGAAAAGTGACATCAAGCAGTTTATTATACGAGCAGCCAGGAGACATAGTAATATGGATTATATGAGATACTCTGCCCTGAGACTGCAACTGAGCCGGCTATATAGCAGGATGAATGGTGGTGAGGAGGTGGATGGACGGATCGTCAGCCATATAAAGCAGCGAATGAGGGAGCTGCAGTATGATCGCCTCAAGTCTCTCAAGGCGGAGGGACAGTTTGATAATTGGGGTGTTCATAACCCAGATCCTTTCATTGCCTGTAAAAACAGGGTCAGTAAGAAGCTAATCACTGGTTTGTTGGATGAGAATGGGGTGGAGCAGTCAGAGCCGGAGAAAGTCCACAAGATCATTGCTGATTATTATAGAGATCTCTATAAAGGGGCTAATATTGATAAGGAAGCCATTAATGCCTATCTGAAGGGGGTGTCCCTACCAACATTAGACCCCACACAGGCAGATAGTATGGCCGGTCCCATAACTGAGGAGGAGGTGAAGAAGAGCATTGACTCCTTAAAGGCCAACAAGAGCCCGGGGCTGGACGGCCTGACCAGCGAGTTTTATAGAGAGTTCAGGGACTTATTAGCTCCAGACCTGGTGCAGGTCTATAATGATTGCCTCTCTGCAGGGAAGCTTCTACCGTCCCAGTATAAATCTGTTCTGGTCCTTTTGGCAAAAAAAGGAAATCTAAAAGATATAAAGAACTGGCGTCCATTGTCTCTGCTGAACACGGATTATAAAATTCTGGCCAAGATCTTGTATTATCGGCTGAGTGAGGTGGCGGGTGAGCTCATCATCGCCAACCAGACGTGTGGTGTGAAGGGTCGGACGATAGAGGACTCATTGTTGTTGGTGAGAGAAGCCGTGACGTACATGAAGCAGCACCATGTGGGGGCGTATATTGTGGGCTTAGACCAGAGTAAAGCCTTTGATAGAGTCCATCATGATTACCTGTATCAGGTGTTGTTACAGTATGGCCTCCCGATGCGGTTTGTGCAGTGGCTGCGATTTCTGTATGAGGAAGCTATAAGCCTGCCGCTGATTAATGGTCACTTGGTTGAGCCCTTTGCGATCATGTCAGGGGTGAGGCAGGGCTGTCCTCTCAGCCCATTGTTGTATGTCTTCAGTCTGGATCCTTTCCTCAGAAAACTGCAGGATCATAGAGATTCTACAGGGCTGAGGTGTCACCTCCAAAGTATGGTAGAGGAGGTAAAGTTCTGTGCCTATGCGGATGATGTGTCGGTTGTGGTGTCTTCTAGAGGTGACTGAGCAGCTCTACAGCAGGAGATCACAGCCTTCTCCCAAGTATCTAACTCCTCTGTGAACATGGAGAAGAGCGAGGCGTTGTGGCTGGGGAGTGACCGTGATGTCTTCTCTGTGCCCTTCAGAACAGTTCAGGATCAGATAAAGACTTTGGGAGTTGTGTTTGGTGCTGTAGATGATGGGAAGGTGAACTGGGAGGAGAAGCTGGTGGTGTGTGAGCGGAAGGTGCAGAGCTGGAGACACTGGAAGCTGACATATCTGGAGAAGATCCGCCTGCTGAAGACCTTCCTGCTCCCGCTGTTCCTCTATATCAGTGTGGTGTTCCCGCTGCCAGATACGTTGCTCCCCAGACTTACCAATGTCTTCTTTCACTTCTTGTGGGGCAACAGGGTGAATGTGGTCAGGAGAAACATTGTTTATCTCCCTCATAAGGATGGTGGTCTCGCCATGCCTTGTCCGGAGCTCTTCTTTAATCTTTTGTTTCTCATGAAGAATTTTTCGTTTTGTAAGAATTCAGAGAAGGTGCCATGGTCGTGTTTAAGAGCCAGATCCAGCAGTTTGTGTCTGTGTGGTCGGTAGGGGACCCCATCAAGAGAATCTCAGGACGGCTAAAGAATAATGTTTCTTGGTATGGTGTCCACATAATAAGTAAGGTCGTCAGATGGAGGATCTTGTATGATGACATCAAGCAGCTTAGTAGGAAGGAGCTGTATAAGAATGTCCTGTCATCTCACTTCAGTGTCCAGGTACAACTGAGGGGCGCTCCGAGTCTGGATGTAAAATGGGCTGTAAAAAATGTGCTCGATCCCAGAGTTCCCCCTCATATGAGAGACGTAGCGTGGCTGGCACTCCATGGTAAGATGTACGTTAGAGATAATCTAAAGTGCAGGAATGTATCAGACAGATCCTGTCCCAGAGAAGAGTGCCCCCATATACTGGAGACGATGGACCATCTGCTGTTAGAGTGCCCCTTCAGTATGCAGGTATGGGAGTCTGTGTCCTTGTCCATAAAGTTACTGCACCTGGTGGGACACTCGTATGGTCAGCTGCTATACGGAGACTTCCAACCTAAGCTCAGGGCGTATGACAGAAGCTCTCTGTATATAGTAAATGTGGTGACCATCTACCATCTGTGGTGTGCGCGGTGCTGCCTGCTCATCAATAAGGAAGTCCTGTCCTGTGATACTGTCAGGTATAAGATCCTAGAAAGTCTCAAGGCCGTATATAAGAAGGATATAAAGGGGAACCCAGGGAATGTGAACTGGAGAAACATCCATGTACCGGGATTTGTCAATGTTTGCTAATGCTATTGTTTAAGTGATGTAACAACATTTATCTCCTTTACTATTTATTGCTTTGAGATTTTAATGTAACATTTTTGTAATATATGATTGCCAGTTTTTAAATAAAAAGATCATTATAGTAGTTATATTCTTGTACATAGGGGGCAGTATTATAGTAGTTATATTCTTATACATAGGGGGCAGTATTATAGTAGTTATATTCTTATACATAGGAGGCAGTATTATAGTAGTTATATTCTTGTACATAGGGGGCAGTATTATAGTAGATATATTCTTGTACATAGGGGCAGTAGTATAGTAGTTATATTCTTGTACATAGGAGCAGTATTATAGTAGTTATATTCTTGTACATAGGGGGCAGTATTATAGTAGTTATATTCTTGTACATAGGAGCAGTATTATAGTAGTTATATTCTTGTACATAGGAGCAGTATTATAGTAGATATATTCTTGTACATAGGGGCAGTATTATAGTAGATATATTCTTGTACATAGGAGCAGTATTATAGTAGTTATATTCTTGTACATAGGGACAGTATTATAGTAGTTATATTCTTGTACATAGGAGCAGTATTATAGTAGTTATATTCTTGTACATAGGAGCAGTATTATAGTAGATATATTCTTGTACATAGGGGCAGTATTATAGTAGTTATATTCTTGTACATAGGGGGCAGTATTATAGTAGTTATATTCTTGTACATAGGGGGCAGTATTAAATTCAGATGTCAATGTCATTAATATCATGTTGAACAGAAGTTAGTTCTGCAAATCTGGTGACAGACCTTAATCTCTGTGACCAGGTGTGCTCTCTCCTAGTGCTCTAATTACACCACCGCACACTCACAATGCTGGGGAGAAGCAGAGGTGCACAGCACAACCCCAATACGTGAGTGACCATTTGGCCCTATACATTCATTGCGCCCCTTCTCTTTGTGTTTTTTTTTTACATGTTGGCCATTAAAGAATGTTGAAACACAGCCGGCCCTGCGGCAACGTTGATGCGCATCCTGCCAAATTAGTTTGGCCTACGCTTGTATTTTCAAGAATCTTTGCGTGAGTTGTAAGAGAAGGCATCATAATGAAGAGAGTAAAGGAGAGCGGCGCGGCGTTCCATAGAAAGAAAAAAGCCAAAGAAGAGGAGGCAACAAAGAATAAAGGTGCGCTATTAAAGTTCATCCGAAGGACAGCTACGCCTACAGCCGAAGTGGCGGAAACAAAAGACGACATTCATGCTGAGACAGAAGATGAAGTTGATATTGCTAATGTTGATACTGATACTGCCGAAGGCGCCATTGACAGTGTCGATGCTGCGGAAACAGTCGGTGATGCGTGTGAAGTTGAAGCATTGGAAGGGCAACCACTAGTCGATCTGAAAACAGACATAGCAACTGATTTTACTGATGTTGGTAAGTGGTCTGTTAAGATTGACCATGAAATTCGCGCTATGATTGTCCGGCAGGAATATGCTGCTGTGCAGCACCTCGAACGTGTATTCAAGGAAGTAACGCGACCAGGAACTAAAACAAAAAGGTGACACGAGGAATCTAACAAAAACTTGGTTTTTTCGTGCTTTGCGGAACGGAGAGAAAAGTTTGAGAACATGGATGGTGTATTCTCCTTTGAAAGAGGCCCTGTTCTGCTTTTGCTGCAGACTTTTTTCAACTGGGCTGTCCAGTTTTTCTGCTGCTGAGGGCTTCAGGAACTGGTGGAAATTAAATCCTAAAGTACACGAAGTTAGCACATCACATGCTCAGGCATTCCTCAACTGGAAGGAGCTAGAGATCCGGCTTGCTGAAGGAAAAACAATTAACAAAGCTATGGAAGGCGTTATTGAGAAGGAGACTAAGAAGAGGTGAGTAGTGTTGAGTGATACCACCCGATACTGAAAAATATCGGATCGGAATGGATCGGCCGATCTAAAAAAGTATCGGGTATCGCCGATTCCGATCCCAGAAGTCCCATTCAAGTCAATGGAACAGAAATATCGGAATTAAAAAGAGCCCTTTCTTTCCCTGTTGGTTAATTCTACATGGAGAAAATCAACTAATAATAATGTAGAATGTATTATGGGAGGTGTAGGAGACATTAACCCCTTAATGACCAGGGGTAATTTTGGTTTTACATTTTCATTTTTCCCTCCCCTTCTTTCCAGAGCCATAACTTTTTTATTTTTCCATTTATATGGCCATGTGAGGGCTTATTTTTTGCGGGACGAGTTGTACTTTTAAATGACATCATTGGTTTTACCATATCGTGTACTCGAAAATGGGAAAAAAATTCCTAGTGCGGTGAAATTGCAAAAAAAGTGCAATCCCACACTTGTTTTTTGCTTGGCTTTTTTGTTAGGTTCACTAGATGCTAAATCTGACCTGCCATTATGATTCTCCAGGTCATTACGAGTTCATAGACACCAAACATATCTATGTCCTCTTTTATCTAAGTGGTGAAAAAAAATTCCAAAGTTTGCTAAAAAAAAAAAAAAAAAATGTGTGCAATTTTCCGAGACCCGTAGCGTCTCCATTTTTCATGATCTGGGGTCGGGTGGGGGCTTATTTTTTCCGTGCTAGACTGACGTTTTTAATGATACCACTTTTGTGCAGATACATTCTTTTGATCTCCCGTTACTGCATTTAAATGCAATGTCTTGGTGATCAAAAAAACGTAATTCTGGCGTTTTGAATTTTTTTCTCGCTACGCCGTTTAGCGATCGGGTTAGTGCTTTTTTTATTGATAGATCGGGCGATTCTGAACACGGCAATACCTAATATGTGTATGTGGGATTTTTTTTTTACTGTTTTATTTTGATTGGGGCGAAAGGGGGGTGATTTGAACTTTTAGGTTTTTTTATTTTTTTTACTTTTAAACATTTTTTTTTTACTTTTGGCATGCTTCAATAGCCTCCATAGGAGGCTAGAAGCTTGCGCAACCCGATCGACTCTGCTACATATGGGCAATGAGCAGATCGCCCATATGTAGCAGATTTACTGCTGTGCTTTCAGTGCCGACCACTGGGTGGCGCTGAAAGCCATATGCCTGGAACAACCATAGAGGTCTCATAGAGACCTCTGGTTGTCCAGGCAACTTGACGCCGACCCCCGATCCCGTGACGGGGTCAGCGATGAGGTCATTTCCGGCCCGGCAGCCGGAAATGCTATTTAAAGGCCCGCTGTCAGCTTTGACAGCGGCATTTAACTAGTTAATAGGCACGGGTGGACGGCGATTCCGCTCGCGCCTATTTCGGGCACATGTCAGCTGTTCATAACAGCTGACATGCCCCGGCTTTGATGCGGGCTCAGCGCCGGAGCCCTCATCAAAGCAGGGGAAATGTCTGATGACGGACTGTGTCCGTCATTGTACATTAAGGGGTTAAAGCCATAGAGCTTTAGCCCAATCAAATGGAATCGCAGTATTTTTTTTTTTTTTTAAAGACGTTCGTAGTTACAAAGATATTGACTATGTTAAAGTCTTTAATTTTTGGTCAGATATGTATGTTTCACTACTTCCATGCTCTTCACCTTCTTTTTTACTCCTCCCACACTTTCTCCTTCATCATCTTCAGCAGCAGTAGTATCTTCTTCTTCTTCTTCTTCTTCTATTATTCTTCTTTTATTCTTCTTCATCTTCTACTTCTTCATCTTCTACTTCTTCATCTTCTTCCTATTCTTCTTCTTCATCATATTCTTATTTGTGTCAGGCATTCCTGTAGTTGTTATCTATAAAAGTTTGAAGATTACACCTTCCATTCAGCCTGTCACAAAAGATTTAAAGCAGGATTTGTCCACGTTCAGTTTGGCCTGCAGCAGCAGGCCTTTTCCAGGGGCACCACGAGGAGGAACGGACTCACCCCCATACACTGCTTAGTCTTCTTCTGCTTATAAATTAGATAATATCATTTGCTCTGATTGTTAATCTTATGCTTCATGTTCTTCTGCTTTTGGTTTTTATGCTTCTTGGTCTTCTGTCTCTTGTTGTTCTGCATCTTGGTGGTTGTCTTCCTGTTCTTTGTCCTCTTGGTCATCTTCTTCAGGGTCATCTTTTAGGTATTCTTCTGTGTGGTCTTCAGGGTCGTCGTCTTCAGGGTCATTGTCAGGGAGATCCAGAGAGAGAATCAAAAACCATTTCCACAAGCTTGAACTTGGAAAAGTAACAGAAGGTATAAGAAGGCTGAGGAACTGCCGAGAACCAGCTGACGGTACTGGAACCCTGAGAGGCAGCAGAAGTAGCAAGATCCAATGGCACAACCGTGGACCAGCTAACGTTGCTGGAACACGGTTACTAAGCAGGAGGTACCTGTGCTCCAAAGCACTACCAAGGACCAGCAGACGTTGCTGGAACTCGGATACCAAGAAGGAGGCACCTAGGCCAAAGGCACTGCCGAGAACCAGCTGACGGTGCTGGAACCCGGATGGGTAGCAGAAGCTGCAAGAGCAAATGACACTAGCGAGGACCAGCTGACGGTGCTGGAACCCGGTGGGGCAGCAGAAGGAGCAAGAGCCAATGGGAGAACCGTGGAGCAGCTGACGGTGCTGTAACACGGTTTCTAAGCAGGAGGTACCTGTGCTACAAAGCACTACCAAGGACCAGCTAACGTTGATGGAACTCGGATACCATGAAGGAGGCACCTAGGCCAAAGGCTCTGCCGAGAACCAGCTGACGGTGCTGGAACCCGGATGGGTAGCAGAAGGTACCCAGGAAGAAAACAAAGTTGCAAGGCCGTGAGCCGGCCGCAGTTACCGAAACCCACAGTCCTACAGGGGGTGCTTGTGCTATTGGCACTACTTAACCAGCCTTTATTACCAGAACCCGCAGCCCACATAGGAAGCACCGAAACTGCAGGCACCATAGACTCGGCTAACCCAACCGCAACACGACAGGACAACGTATCGGTGGCAAAGTGACGTTGACACTACCTGGAAACAGCAGGCGTGCTGGAACCAGGCTGGGCAGGAGGGAGTGCTCGTGCCAAAGACACTTCCGAGAACCAGCTGACGGTGCTGGAACCCGGATGGGTAGCATTAGCTACAAGAGTCAATGGAACTACCGAGAACCAGCTGACGGTGCTGGAACTCGGAGGGGCAGCAGAAGGAACAGCCAATGGCACAACCGTGGACCAGCTGACGGTGCTGGAACATGGTTACTAAGCAGGAGGTACCTGTGCTCCAAAGCACTACCAAGGACCAGCAGACATTGCTGGAACTCGGATACCGAGAAGGAGGCTCCTAGGCCAAAGGCTCTGCTGAGAGCCAGCTGACGGTGCTGGAACCCGGATGGGTAGCAGAAGCTGCAAGAGCAAGTGACACTAGCGAGGACCAGCTGATGGTGCTGGAACACGGAGGGGCAGCAGAAGGAACAAGAGCCAATGGGACAACCGTGGACCAGCTGACGGTGCTGTAACACGGTTTCAAAGCAGGAGGTACCTGTGCTAAAAAGCACTACCAAGGACCAGCAGATGTTGCTGGAACTCGTATACCATGAAGGAGTCACCTAGGCCAAAGGCTCTGCCAAGAATCAGCTGACGGTGCTGGAACCCGGATGAGTAGCATTAGCTACAAGAGTCAATGGAACTACCGAGAACCAGCTGACGGTGCTGGAACATGGTTACTAAGCAGGAGGTACCTGTGCTCCAAAGCACTACCAAGGACCAGCAGAAGTTGCTGGAACTCGGATACCGAGAAGGAGGCACTAGGCCAAAGGCACTGCCGGGAACCAGCTGACGGTGCTGGAACCCGGAGGGGCAGCAAAAGGAACAAGAGCCAATGGGACAACCGGGGACCAGCTGACGTTGCTGGAGCACGGTTACTAAGCAGGAGGTACCTGTGCTAAAAAGCACTACCAAGGACCAGCAGATGTTGCTGGAACTCGGATACCATGAAGGAGGCACCTAGGCCAAAGGCTCTGGCGAGAAACAGCTGATGTTGCTGGAAACCGGCTGGGCAGGAGGGAGTACCCATGGCAAACACACTTCTGAGCAGCAACATGCGATGTTGAAGCCCAGGGGTTAATCAGGCAGCAGGCTGAGGCCAACTTGGAGCGAGTTTTATATTGGTTATACATAACTACTGATTGTAACCGTGATCCACTTTGGCCTCTGGCTCTACTGTCTCTAGTATTTCCCCTGGCCTCCAACCACGGCAGTTGCTGCTCTGCAGAGTTGTCTGCACAATCCAGACTTTTTCCTGAGTTACTGGAGCTCCGTCACGTCAGTTGATCCCCTGATGTGTATCCAGCAAGGTGTCCTGCTCTGTCCACATTCCCACAACTATTAATGGGAATCGGGACAGAGCAGGAGACATTGCCGGACACACCACAGGGGATCAACTGATGTGACTGAGCCCCAGTAACACAGGAACAAGTGTGGATTGTGCAGACGGCACATCAGAGCAGCAACTGGCGGGGTTGGAGGCCAGGGGAAATAGTAGAGACAGTAAAGCCAGAGGCCTAAGTGGACCACGGTTAAAAGTCAGTAGTAGTGTGATGTTGGAGGCAGCAGGAGACTTTGCCATCCGCACAGCAGGGGAACAGCTGGCATTGCTGAACCCCACTAACACAGGAGCTAGTGTGTGTTTCTCTTTTAAGACAGCACTTCTGAACACCAACTGGCTTTGTTGGAGCCCAGGATAAGGCATGGAGTTGGCTGAGGCCAACTTCCAGCATGTTTTATAGAGGTTGTAGACTACTACTGATTGAAACCGTGCTCCACTTAGGCCTCTGGCTCCACTGTCTCTAGTATTTCCCCTGGCCTCCATCCCCGCCAGTGACAGCTCTGAATTGGCGTCAGCACAATCCACACTTGTTCCTGTGTTACTTGGCCTCAGTCCCGTCAGTTGATCCCCCGATGTGTGTCCGGCAAGGTCTCCTGCTCTATCCTCATTCACACTACTAGTAATGGGAATGTGGACAGAGCAGGAGACCTTGCAGGACACACATCAGGGGTTCAACTGACGTGACTGAGGCCAAGTAACACAGGAACAAGTGTGGATTGTGCTGACGCCACTTCAGAGCTGTCATTCGTGGGGTTGGAGGCCAGGGGAAATACTACAGACAGTGGAGCCAGAGGCCTAAGTGGAGCAGGGTTAAAAATCAGTTGTAGTTTGAATGTGGATGGAGCAGGAGACTTTGCCGTCCACACAGCAGGGGAGCAGCTGGCATTACTGAACCCCACTAACACAGGAGCGAGTGTTTCTATCTGTGCGGACGGCACTTCCAGGCTACAACTGGCTGTGTTGTAGCCCAGGATCAATGCTCCGAGCAGGCTGAGGCCTACTTGTAGCGAGGAGAAATAGCATTGTAGTGTGAGTTTGGAGGCAGCTGGAGACTTTGCCGTCCACACAGCAGTGGAACAGCTGGCGATACTGAACCCCACTAACACAGGAGCGTGTGTTTCTATCTGTGTGGACAGCACTTCCAGGCTACAACTGGCTGTGTTGTAGCCCAGGATGAAGCATGCAGCAGGCGGAGGACAACTTCCAGCTGGTTTTATAGAGGTTGTAGACTACTATTGATTGTCACCGTGCTCCACTATGGCCTCCGGCTCCACTGTCTCTAGCATTTCCCCAGGCCAACAACCCCGCCAGTTACAACTGTGAAGTGGTGTCTGCACAATCCACACTTGTTCCTGTGTAACTGTGGCTCAGTCCCGTCTGTTGATCCCCTGATGTGTGTCTGCCAAGCTCTTCTGCTCATTCCTCATTCACACAACTAGTAATGTGAATGTGGACAGAGCAGGAGACCTTGCCGGACACACATCATGGGATCAACTGACGGGACTGAGCCACAGTAACTCAGGAACAAGTGTGGATTGTGCAGATGCCACTTCACAGCTGTAACTGGCGTGGTTGTTTTCCAGGGGAAATAATAGAGACAGTGGAGCCAGAGGCCTAAGTTGACCAAAGTTACAAATCTGTAGTAGTTTGCATGTGGAGGCAGCAGGAGACTTTGCCGTCCACACAGCAGGGGAACAGCTGACGTTACTGAACCCCACTAACACAGGAGCTAGTGTGTTTTTCTCTGCGGAGACGGCACTTCTGAACACCAACTGGCGTTGTTGGAGCCCAGGATCAAGCATGGAGCAGGCTGAGGCCTGATGGTTTTTGAATGTGGAGGCAGTAGGAGACTTTGTCGTCCACACAGCAGGGGAACAGCTGACGTTACTGAACACCACTAACACAGGAGCTAGTGTGTTTTTCTCTGCGGAGACGGCACTTCTGAACACCAACAGGCTTTGTTGGAGCCCAGGATGAGGCATGGAGCAGGCTGAGGCCTGATGGTGTTGGCATGTGCATAGAACAGGAGACATTGCCATCTACACAGCAGGGGAACAGCTGGCATTACTGAACCCCAACAGGAGCTAGAGTGTTTTTCTCTGCGGAGACGGCACTTCTGAATACCAACTGGCATTGTTGGAGCCCAGGATGAGGCATGGATCAGGCTGAGGCCTGATGGTGTTGGCATGTGGAGGCAGCAGGAGACATTGCCGTCCACACAGCAGGGGAACAGCTGACGTTACTGAACCCCACTAACACAGGAGCTAGTGTGTTTTTCTCTGCGGAGACGGCACTTCTGAACACCAACTGGCGTTGTTGGAGCCCAGGATCAAGCATGGAGCAGGCTGAGGCCTGATGGTTTTTGAATGTGGAGGCAGTAGGAGACTTTGTCGTCCACACAGCAGGGGAACAGCTGACGTTACTGAACACCACTAACACAGGAGCTAGTGTGTTTTTCTCTGCGGAGACGGCACTTCTGAACACCAACAGGCTTTGTTGGAGCCCAGGATGAGGCATGGAGCAGGCTGAGGCCTGATGGTGTTGGCATGTGCATAGAACAGGAGACATTGCCGTCTACACAGCAGGGGAACAGCTGGCATTACTGAACCCCATCAGGAGCTAGAGTGTTTTTCTCTGCGGAGACGGCACTTCTGAATACCAACTGGCATTGTTGGAGCCCAGGATGAGGCATGGATCAGGCTGAGGCCTGATGGTGTTGGCATGTGGAGGCAGCAGGAGACATTGCCATCTACACAGCAGGGAAACAGCTGGCATTACTGAACCCCACTGACACAGGAGCTAGAGTGTTTTTCTCTGCGAAGACGGCACTTCTGAACACTAGAGTTGAGCGACTTTTGTTTTTTTAGGGTCGAGTTTCGTTTCATGAAACCCGACTTTTTTAAAAGTCGGGTCGAGCAAAATCGGCCTACTACAGGGAAAAGTCGGGGGTCCGACCGAAACACGAAACCCAATGTAAGTTAATGGGGAATTAAAGGCAACAGTGAGAGGAGGACAGGAAACACACCTACAGTGCCCATTTGAATGCCAAAAGCATCAATTCTTATTACTTAAGCTTGTCAACCTTAATTTACTTCTTAATACTAGTTACGCACTGAAAAATGGAGGTTATTTGGCTACAGTTGTGGGGGGGTAGGGCTGGCTCCAGGTTTTCGTGGGCCGAGGGCCAAAGAGCGCCCCTTTAACACATACCACAACTCATGATGCTCCGATACGGCACAGAAATAGCAGTATAGTACACTGAAAAATAGCTCAGTTCTTACATCTCATGACTGATATCCATTTTAAATTCTCCAATACCTCCAAAAACAGACAGTATATAACTCCATACAGTATTATTGCCAGTGCTTAGTGCGCTATACAGAGTAATCAGGCCCATATATTTCTCCATATGGAATCATTGATCCCATATACTGTTTCAAACCGTATATGATGAGCTCCACATAATGCTATAGTATATGTTGGTCCCCATGGATGAAGCTCCACTGTCTTATGGGCCCAAATAATGCTCCATATATAATGGGCCCCATTTCTACTGCTCTATTGTATAATGGGCCCTGTAAATGCTGCTCCAGTGTCTGATGTCCACCTTTGGAATGCTCCAGTGTATGGTGGGCCCCATATATCATTCACCAGAGTATAGTGCTCCCCAAAAATTGCTGTCCCAACATTGAAAACAATTACATAAGTCTCCTTGCTAGGGAATCCCTGCACTACTCTGAACTCCTTGTCGTCCCCATCTTCCATCTCACTGCACTTGGCTGTTTATGCCCTCCCACTGGCAGAAAAACTTTTGCGTACTATGCGGTGCCCTGTGCCAGTTCCATCGCCCATGAGTATGCCCCCCCACCTGCTCAAGGAACCTGCACTTTCATCTGCACCTTCCTCTTTGTCACCGTGTAAGGTGGTATATTATGTGGGAAGGGGAACCTGAGTTTCCTCTGGGTCAGATTCTGGCAGTGTAGAGTGCGAGGGGAATGTAGTGGTCTGGGTCAATGTACCAGCAGCATCATCCGGTGGCTGGGCCTCAGTGCACTTATGGCGTCCCCAAGAGTACGGTCGCCACTGTGGCATTACCTTCCTCCTAGGGAGTGTGTTGTCAAGCTTGGGAGCAACGAAGGATCTCTCTAGCAGTGAAACCAACACACAACACATTTCCCACTCCAGGCTAGCAGGGAGACCTCTGAACCTGACTGCTGAGGAGCTGCTCTCTGTGGTCGGGAGGAGGTAAGTTAGGGCACTCTGTACAGGGAAGGGGAAGTCTGTGGACGTGAGAAGGGGAGCTGGAGGATGAGCATAGTTAAGGCTCACTCCTAGCTGGAGCGCATGGTCCCGATTCCGGTCTCCGAGTTTGTAGGGACACTGATGTTCCTGCAGCAGAAATCGGGGGAAGTAGCAGCTATAAATGCTCTGTACCCAACTAAGGCTCGGAGGCCCCAGCATCGACGTTTGGAAGCCAGAAGGAAAAGGCTACAGCTGTCTGCCATACAAGTAAAGTCTAAGGAACATCTGTTAGACAGGAGGCGCTTCAGTGAACCACGGTCCTGTGAGTGCTTCCCCCACAAGCACTAGAAAGGAGACGTTCAGGAAGGTACATGTTGGCGGAGTGTTGGAAGGGAGCTTTCCATTCTGGTCCCGGAGGTTGGCTGAGGTCCTGACCTGGAGGACACAGCACTGAGGCAGGCATCTGTGTAACCTGCAGACTGTGAGTAAAGCTTTGGAACTGCACGCTCTGGTGTCCTACAGTTATTCCAGCACCGCTACATCTGGGTACCAGCACCTACACCGCCTGTGCCTTTCCCCATCACTACATCTACACTTCCTTGGGACTCCAGCTCCACCTGTGGGGAGCTTCACCATCTTTGCTGCACAACACCATCAGTCCCAGAGGATCTGCATGCAGCGTCGGCCTAACATCTATGTTGCCGAACACCACAGGTGGCGTCAAACTATCTATATAAACTCTTTACCATTATACCACGCCATTTACATGGGCGCTCAGGGCCACCGTCCGGGTCACCGCTGCTGTGACACATCCCACTGACACCGCCCGGTACCGAGTACCCCACAGCCCTGGGAGGGCGACCCATATGCCGTCTGCTGATCGGGCGGCGTTATTCCCACGAACCTCCAAACAGCATCCATGAAGGCAAAGTTTTTGGTTTCCGGTGGCAGTATGATTGCAAAGCTGAACCTTAAAGGAATGTCCAAAAGGGCACCACCAGGAGTGGAGCCTGTGGCTTAATTGGACTCCACCCGGGAAACCACAACCATGTCACCTAAAGAAAAGATGCACACTTTGAAAGCTTTGTCGATTCTGTGTGTGGTGTGGTATGTGTGTCTGTAGTTGTGCTAGCGATTTCTCAGCTTTTTTCTGTTAACAACGAGACTCCGGCATGCCCCCGTGGTACATGTCAAGCTTACTAGAGGGATAAGCGAGGCTCTGGCACGTGAGATCGAGCAATAACAGGTCTAGCAATCCCGTACATGTCCAGGGCTGCATGAACGCTACACTGAAAGGACCAGCTTTTGTCGCTTACAGGTGCAGATAACCTGCTGAACTCCATTAGTGATGAGGATCTGGGATTCTGATCATTCCCCGCGAACGATGATTTCCCAGTAAGTTCAGGTCAACCGCAATTCCGGAGTCAGGCCTAACCGTCATTCCTGAAAAAATTACGTGTCCAAACCTCAGGTGCTGTAGCTCGCTTAACAGCTCGGCAGCCGTTCTCAGGCCCAGTATGGATTCAACAACATTGTAGAAAGTTGATAAAGGGTACAGTTTCACCGGATAACACGTATATATGTAGCCTAGTTTACACATTAAAAATATATGTCTATAGATCAGGAGGCAGACTCAGATGTTCTCAGGCCCAGTATGGATTTGACCAGATTGTACAAAGTTGAGAAAGGGTACTTTATCACTGGATAGCAGGTATATATAGCATAGTTTAAACATGTAAAATCTCCATGTTCTCAGTATGGATTACACAGCAATCTAAAAAGTGGAAAAAAGGAAATGCATTTGAGGCGTACACAACTATATATTTTTGGTGTTATTGTTAAATCTTCATATATATTTCTGTCTCAGTAATACAGTCCAGCCTCTCCTCAATAGGAAATGAGATGCATACAATTACTGACATAAAGGCTAGTGATTGCAGAAATCTAGGAATTACTATACACGGGAAAAACTTCCGTCACAATTCTCATAGGTGATGCTGACCCTCAATTAATTTGTGTGTTGAGACAGTGAAAACATTTTTTTGTGAATAAAGTCTTGCTGTATCGCACTTCCATTGATTCCATCACTGTTACTCATCTCAATCAAATTTTTATCACAGGGAGTGATGTAAACATGGTGCTCACTGGCTATCATGATCTGTCACGTAACTTTGGAGTGCAAAAGACAGAAGCCACAGGCCGTAGGTGATTCTATTTGATTTGCATGAGAGGGCACATTTTAAAATGTGTGCCGGAATGTCACACGTTTGTGAGTAGGAAAACTGTGAAAGCTGATGATAAACCACCACTGCATGTCATTGTGAGTTGACGTCCATAAGAAATGGAAGCCATTGATCATCTGGAGCTGGAGCCCGGCCAGCAGAACAGGGCATAGCTACATCTTAACCATCATCTTTCAGTTCAATCAATTTGTAGTGGCACTCCCAGTGAAGGATTTGACAGCCCAGACTACACAGCGGAGGAGCAGGGAGAGGTAAACATTGCAAATGCTGGGGCCCTGCCCAAGCAAGCGGGGCACATTCATGGGAGTCGGTACTGGCACTGGGCCCCTCATAGTACGGCGGTCTGTCTGATGGCGGGTGTGCACCACCACCATCAGAGACACTTGATTGCACTAGGAGGGACCATGTGCCAGTGCCCGCGCCCAAGAGTCGGCCTACCCACCTGTCCAGGGCAACGGCACTCGCACGGTTTCATGCGCTAGGTGGTGACCCCGGTCATGGGGGGGGCAGTCCAGTTAGGGCGGTTTACAAAGTGGCATATGTTGATGTGGGACATTCAGCTGCTGCAAAAGGCGAAATAGGTCAAGTTCGCAGAATAGGAGGAGGACCAAAGCGAGTCATTTTTCTGGCAACCTATGTGTCATCAAGGGAAGGTGGGAAAAAATCCTTGTAAACCCTTGCATCGTTCATTTTAATGAAGGTTAGATCATTCACATTTTGGGTTGACAGACGGTTCCTTTTTTCTGTCAGGATTGATCCAGCTGCACTAAAGACTCTTTCCGATAGCACACATGCAGCTGGGCAAGCGAGCTCCTGTAAGGCATATTGTGCCAATTCAGGCCAGGTGTCCAGTTTAGCGGCCCAATAGTCAAAGGGGAATGACCTGTGCGGGAGAACATCGATATGGGAGGAAAAGTAGTTTGTAACCATAGTTGACACCTGCTGTCTCCTGTCTCTTTCCATCGATGCAGTATTACCAGTTGTGTGAGCGGTACTTGAAAAATCAGTCCACAACATTGTCATGAAACCCGTCTCCAACGCCACTTCTGCTGTGTGCACCACGAACACCTCTGCCAAGCTGCCCAGGCCCGTACGGCTCATGTGAGAACCATCACCGCTGCTGTGTGCTGGGAATGCCTCAACCAACTGGTTTACCAGAGTTGCTTGTTTATTAGCCAATATTAGGTCAAGGTTCTCCTGTGGCATGATATTTTGTAATTTGCCTTTATAGCGTGGATCCAGGATGCTGGCCAACCAGTAGTCGTCATCGTTCATCATTTTGGCAATGTGGGTGTCCCTTTTTAGGATCTGCAAGGCATAATCTGACAAGTGGGCCAATGTTCCCGGTGTCAATGATGCACTGCGAGTGCTGGTTGGAGGAGCACTTTCTGGCAAATCCACATCCCTCCAGTCACGCACAAACCCTGTACCAGACCTTGCCACGCCAACATTTTCACTTGCCCCACGAGATGCATCCTCCTCCCCTAAGTAATCATCCTCATCATCATCCTCCTCCTCCTCTTCTTCCTCCACCTCGTCCAGGAGAGGTCCCTGAGCAGACAATGGCTGAATGTCATCAAGGATTCCCTCCTCCTCTTCCTCCTCGTCAACATTGGCTGCAGACGCCTGCTCCTTAAGGTGCGTCAAAGTTTGCATGAGCAAACGCATAAGTGGGATGCTCATGCTTAGGATGGCGTCGTCTGCGCTTACCAGCCGTGTGCATTCCTCAAAACACTGAAGGACTTTACAGAGGTCTTTCAGCTTCGACCACTGCACCTATCAACTACATGTCTGCTCTCAAAGTGCCTGGCCGTGTATCCTCCCTCAAGTGCATTATGGCCTGCCTCTGCTCGCACAGCCGCTCCACCATGTGCAGGGTGGAGTTCCACCATGTTGCAATGTCGATAATGAGGTGGTGGTTGGGAAGGTGGAGCAATCGCTGCAGCTTCTGCATACGAATGGAGTGTACAGGCGACCGGCGGATGTGCGCTCACAGTCTTCGCACCTTCTGGAGCAGGGCTGTTAACTCCGGATAATTGCTGAGGAAGCACTGCACCATCAGGTTCAAGGTGTGAGCCAAGCAAGGTATGTGGCTGAGTTTTGAAAGGGCTATGGCTGCCACAAAATTACGGCCGTTATCACTAACTACTTTACCTGCCTCCAGATGTACACTGCCCAGCCATGACTCAGTTTGTCGCTGAAAGTACTCGGCCAGCACCTCGGCGGTGTGTCTGTCGCCCAAACACATCATCTGCAACACAGCCTGCTGACGCTTTCCACTAGCTGCTCGATAGGGGGACACCTCGTGTGCAACAGTAGCAGCTGCAGATGGAGTGCTTGTACGACTGCGCTCTGTGGACAAGCTTTCGCTTCTGGAGGAGGAGGAGGGTGGAACGCCTACAGCCAACTGTTTCCTATATCGTGGGCTAGGCAGCACTGTCCCACCACCGCTGTCCCCTGTGGACCCTGCATCCACCACATTAACCCAGTGCGCAGTGATGGACACGTAACGGCCCTGGCCATGCCGACTGGACCATGTATCTGTTGTGAGGTGCACCTTTCCACTCACTGACTGCTTGAGTGCATGGACAATGCGGTCTTTCATATGATGGTGGAGGGCTGGGATGGCTTTGCGAGAGAAGAAGTGGCGACTGGGTAGGTCATAGCATGGTACTGCATAGGCCATGAGTTCACGGAAAGCTGCGCTTTCCACCAACCGATAGGGCATCATCTCTAACGAGATTAGTTTGGCAATGTGGGCGTTCAAACCAAGTGTACGCGGATGAGAGACTGAGTACTTTCTTGACCTACTCATAGCCTCTGGGAGGGTGAGCTGGACTTGAGAGCTGCATATGGTGGAACTAGCGGTGGACAGGGCGAACTGTGATATAACAGTGGGATTCCCTGACTGCTTTGGCCTTGCAACGACACCTCAACATTTGCTGCTGTGCTAACCGGTGGGCTTACAGTGGGGGAAACAATGTAGCGTTGCTGACTACCTTCTTTGTGATCAGTTGCACATGTGGTACTTGAGGTTTGGTGTTGTGTCCACGCTTGCAAGTGCTTGCTGGTTAAATGTCTAAGCATGCAACTGGTATTCAAATTTTTCAGATTTTTCCCTCGGCTAAAGGTCCTTGCGCACTTCTTACAAATAACCTTGGCCTGATCATGAGGATTTTGTTCAAAAAAGTGCCACACTGCACTCTTCCTATTTTGGAAGACATTTTGCGGCCTAGCACGCTGTGCTATTTTGACCGTCTGGACAAGCTGTCCAGCAACTCTTTTGATTTTTGGAACCTGTCTTTGGAGTGCTCCGGGCCTGCCAGATAACAGCTGTTGAGATGTCGATGTCTGCTGTGGATGCTCCTCCTCCTCATCTGCGCGATTGGAAGCAGCACCCTCTTCCCCCAATGGACGTCAATCTTGGTCAACAACTGGGTCATCCATCACCTCCTCTTCAATGTCATGTGCAACTTCCTCTGTGTCACCGTGTATGGTGGTATAGTATGCGGGAAGGGGCACCTGAGTCTCATCAAGGTCAGAATCTGGCTCATTACACTGCGAGGACAATGTAGTGCTCTGAGTGAATGTACCAGCAGAATCATCTATCAGTGGCTGTGCATCAGTGCACTCCATGTCAGATTCATCTTGGCCTGGGTAATTCACCATTTCACTTGACAACCCAGGCATGGTATGTGAAAACAGCTCCAAGGAGTAATCAGTTGTATGGCCTGCGTCATCCTTCAATCTTGGTTGGGGTGAAGGACACAAGGAAAGGTGTGGTTCATGAACATGAGCCTCCAATGACGACGCAGTGCTTTTATTTTTTACAACTTCAGAAGAGGAGGCGATAGAGCTGGAGGCTGAGTCAGCAATGTAAGCCAAAACTTTTTCCTGAAGCTCTGGCTTTCAAAGCGGTTTGCCAACTCCTAGAAAACTAAGCCTTCGAGGCCATGTGGAGCCAGATGACGACGCAGGCTCAACACCTCCTGCATTCGGTCCTATTTTGCTTTTGCCACTACCATCAGATCCACTACCAACACCATCATTTCCAGCTGGCAACCCCTGCCCAATTCCACGGCCTCTTCCACCAGCCTTCCTCATTTTTGTTAAAAATGTACACAAAATCCCACAAACTATATAGTAATGTAAAACAAGGTACAAGGTGTATATAGGACAGGGGAGATGTAGAATTTCTGAACACACTTGTGGACACTGTTGGATTGTCTGAGGCTCAGTGAATATCACACCGCTATGTCACAGTCTCAATGTCGCAGGTGTGAAAAATTTCACTATAGGACAGGGGAGATGTAGAATTTCTGAACACACTTGTGGACACTGTTGGATTGTGTGAGGCCCAGTGAATATCACACCGCTATGTCACAGGCAGAAATTGGCTAGTGTATGACAAACTACAAGGTGTATATAGAATTGGGCAGAATAGGAATCTCCCTAGAGTATAGGTCTGTAAGAACGGAACAAGTCCTCGACTTATTCTTACAGAGTCACACACAGATAGCTTCACTGTTGCTGTGATAACAGCCGTTACACGGTACTGTGTGAGGAGGGTACACCGCTGTATGGTGTGAAAAAATGCACACTCAGTACCTCACCAGGACAAAAATAAAAAATTTGGATTGCTTTTAAAAAAGCAGTTTGCAGAGCAGTGGTAAAACAGCAATGCAGCTATCAGGAAGCCTTATAAGGCAGCCTAATAACCAACACAGCTGATCCAGCAAAATATAGCCTCCACTTGCACTGCACACACAGTGACTGGTGTGTTGTACAGGCAAAATCGCTAGCAGCAGAAGCAGTTTTTGGTGTCTTCTTCCCTGCCTAACGCTCTCCCTACAGAATCAGCAGCAGCAGCAGCTCTCCCTATTCTGAGATCAGCATGAGTAACATGGCGGTTGGCGTGCACGCCCTTTTATACCCCCTGTGACGCCCCCCAAAGCAAGCAAATCACTTGCATGCCCTTCTCAAAGATGGTGGTGACCCCTGCCTATGTCATCATGTTGCCCACAGTGTCCGTGGATCCTGATTGGCTGAAAATGGGCGGAAAACAAATTTTTGAAATGTGACTTTGGCGCTAAAGTCGCCGAGCTCGTGGACGACCTCACCCTAGGGTCGGGTTTCGTTTCATGAAACCCGACTTTACCAAAAGTCGGCGACTTTTGACATTTTTCGACCCGTTTCGCTCAACTCTACTGAACACAAACTGACGTTGTTGGAGCCCAGGATGAGGCCTGGAGCAGGCTGAGGCCTGATGGTGTTGGCATATGGAGGCAGCAGGAGACATTGCCGTCCACACAGCAGGGGAACAGCTGGCATTACTGAACCCCACTGACACAGGAGCTAGAGTGTTTTTCTCTGCGGAGACGGCACATCTGAACACCAACTGGCGTTGTTGGAGACCAGGATGAGGCATGGAGGAGGCTGAGGCCTGCTGTTTTTTGAATGTGGAGGCAGCAGGAGACATTGCCGTCCACACAGCAGGGGAACAGCTGACATTACTGAACCCCACTAACACAGGAGCTAGTGTGTTTTTCTCTGTGAAGACAGCATTTCTGAACACCAACTGGCGTTGTTGGAGGCCAGGATGAGGCATGGAGGAGGCTGAGGCCTGCTGTTTTTTGAATGTGGAGGCAGCAGGAGACATTGCCGTCCACACAGCAGGGGAACAGCTGGCGTTACTGAACCCCACTAACACAGGAGCGAGTGTTTCTATCTGTGCAGACGGCACTTCCAGGCTACAGCTGGCTGTGTTGTAGCCCAGGATGAAGCATGCAGCAGGCGGAGGAGAACTTGCAGCTGGTCTTATAGAGGTTGTAGACTACTACTGATTGTCGTCGTGCTCCACTATCTCTAGTATTTCCCCAGGCCAAAAACCCCGCCAGTTACAGCTGTGAAGTGGCGTCTGCACAATCCACACTTGTTCCTGTGTAACTGTGGCTCAGTCCCATCTGTTGAACCCCTGATGTGTGTCTGGCAAGCTCTCCTGCTCAGTCCTCATTCACACTACTAGTAATGTGAATGTGGAAAGAACAAGAGACCTTGCCGAACACACATCAGGGGATCAACTGACGGGACTGAGCCACAGTAACTCAGGAACAAGTGTGGATTGTGCAGACGCCACTTCACAGCTGTAACTGGCGTGGTTGTTGGCCAGGGGAAATACTAGAGACAGTGGAGCCAGAGGCCTAAGTTGACGAAAGTTACAAATCTGTAGTAGTTTGCATGTGGAGGCAGCAGGAGACTTTGCCGTCTACACAGCAGGGGAACAGCTGGCATTACTGAACCCCACTGACACAGGAGCTAGTGTGTTTTTCTCTGTGAAGACAGCACTTCTGAACACCAACTGGCATTGTTGGAGCCCAGGATGAGGCATGGAGCAGGCTGAGGCCTGATGATGTTGGCATGTGGAGGCAGCAGGAGACTTTGCCTTTCACACAGCAGGGGTACAGCTGACGTTACTGAACCCCACTAACACAGGAGCTAGTGTGTTTTTCTCTGTGAAGACGGCACTTCTGAACACCAACTGATGTTGTTGGAGCCCAGGATGAGGCATGGAGCAGGCTGAGGCCTGATGGTGTTGGCATGTGGAGGCAGCAGGAGACTTTGCCGTCCACACAGCAGGGGAACAGCTAGCATTACTGAACCCCACCAACACAGGAGCTAGTGTGTTTTTCTCTGTGAAGACAGCACTTCTGATCAGCAACTGACGTTGTTGGAGCCCAGGATGAGTCATGGAGCTGATGAGGCCAACTTGCAGCACGTTTTATAAAGGTTATAAACTACAACTGATTGTAACCGTGCTCCACTATGGCCTCCGGCTCCACTGTCTCTAGTATTTCCCCTGGCCTCCAACCCCGCCAGTAACAGCTCTAAAGTGGCGTCAGCACAATCCAACTTGTTCCTGTGTTACTTGGGCTCAGTCCCATCAGTTGATCCCATGATGTGTGTCCGGCACGGTCTCCTGCTCTGTCCTCATTCACACTACTAGTAATGGGAATGTGGACAGAGCAGGAGACCTTGCAGGACACACATCAGGGGATCAACTGACGTGACTGAAGCAAAGTAACACTGGAACAAGTGTGGATTATGCAGACGCCACTTAAGAGCTGTCACTGGCAGGGTTTGAAAATCAACAGCCGCGGAGACACCATCACATGTTTCTCAACGCAAGCAATGACTAGCCAGGTCTTTCCCCGGGAAGGAACAACCACGGGAAGGGCAGTCTCCAATGAAGGAAACCACCTATGCCAAAACATGGTATCCATCCACAGACAGCTGTTTCGGGGTATTGCCCCTCATCAGTGTGGAGTAGGAAACTGGCTAGTAGGAGCAATGCCTAGTGAAAGGCTATGAACATAAGGATGAGTGACCTCATGGAGATCAACATCCAACACTGCGGAGACACCATCACATGTTTCTCAACGCAGTGATCTAGAGCAATGCCCCCATCCCTTATGGGAAAAATGCAAAAGCATGTAAATCAACAGCCGCGGAGACACCATCACATGTTTCTCAACGCAAGCAATGACTAGCCAGGTCTTTCCCCAGGAAGGAACAACCACGGGAAGGGCAGTCTCCAATGAAGGAAACCACCTATGCCAAAACATGGTATCCATCCACAGACAGCTGTTTCGGGGTATTGCCCCTCATCAGTGTGGAGTAGGAAACTGGCTAGTAGGAGCAATGCCTAGTGAAAGGCTATGAACATAAGGATGAGTGACCTCATGGAGATCAACATCCAACACTGCGGAGACACCATCACATGTTTCTCAACGCAGTGATCTAGAGCAATGCCCCCATCCCTTATGGGAAAAATGCAAAAGCATGTAAATCAACAGCCGCGGAGACACCATCACATGTTTCTCAACGCAAGCAATGACTAGCCAGGTCTTTCCCCGGGAAGGAACAACCACGGGAAGGGCAGTCTCCAATGAAGGAAACCACCTATGCCAAAACATGGTATCCATCCACAGACAGCTGTTTCGGGGTATTGCCCCTCATCAGTGTGGAGTAGGAAACTGGCTAGTAGGAGCAATGCCTAGTGAAAGGCTATGAACATAAGGATGAGTGACCTCATGGAGATCAACATCCAACACTGCGGAGACACCATCACATGTTTCTCAACGCAGTTGAGAAACATGTGATGGTGTCTCCGCATTGTTGGATGTTGATCTCCATGAGGTCACTCATCCTTATGTTCACTGGCAGGGTTTGAGGCCAGGGGAAATACTAGAGACAGTGGAGCCAGAGGCCTAAGTGGAGCATGGTTAAAAATCAGTAGTAGTTTGAATGTGGATGGAGCAGGAGACTTTGCCGTCCACACAGCAGGGGAGCAGCTGGCGTTACTGAACCCCAGTAACACAGGAGCTAGTGTTTTTCTCTGTGCAGATGACACATCTGAGCAACAACTGGCTGTGTTGAAGCCCAGGGATTATAGTACAGGTGGTAGAAACATGAACACAACAGGAGACCCAGATACAGTTGCCAACCAATTATTTAGTCGGGAAGAGGACTGGCAAATTCTGGGGAGATCCAGACCTTGTTCATTTTCAGAAAAGTAAGCCGGTCGACGTTATCGGAAGAAAGTTGCGTGCGACGGTCTGTTAGTACACCACCTGCGGCACTAAAGACGTGTTCCGATAATACACTGGCAGCAGGGCAAGCCAGCACCTCCAATGCATACTGGCTAAGCTCTGGCCATGTATCCAGCTTAGAGACCCAAAACTTGAACGGGGAAGAGCCATCTGGGAGTACACTGACAGGGCAAGATATGTAGTCTGTCACCATCTGACGGAAATGTTGCCTCCTGCTGACTGGAGCCGTCAGTGATGGAGTAGACAATTGTGACGGACACACAAAACTTTGCCACATTTGGGCCATAGTGGTCTTGCCTTGTGCTGAGGAGCTGCCTCTGCTCCCTCTTTGTGCCGAGTTCCCTCCACTGGGTCGACGCACAGAGGTGCTTTGTAAAGCACTAGCACCACTGCTGTAGGGTGGAAAGGAAAACATGATGGCCTGCACCAGTGTGTCTTGGTACTCCCGCAGTTTACGCTCCCGGTTCAACGTTGGTATGAGGGTTTGCATGTTGTCCCGGTAGCGAGGATCTAGGAGGGTGTACACCCAATAATCAGCCGTGTACAGAATGTGGGCAATGCGGCGGTCGTTTCTCAGGCACTGCAGCATGAAGTCAACCATGTGCTGCAGACTCCCAACTGCCAAAGAACCGCTGTCCCCTGCTTGAGGCGTGATCTCTGCATCACCCCACCCTCGCTGTACATACTGACTAGAGCTTTGTGTACCTCCCTCCTGTGGAGAGATGTCTTCCTCCTCCATTGACTCCTCCTCACAAAGTGTCCCCTGCCTAGGCCTTTGTGAGGAAGCACGTAGCGCAGACTGTCTAGAAGCAGATGGCATTTGTGACTCCTCATCCTCCACCTCTTCCAAAACCTCGTCCCTTAGTGCTTGCAGTGTTTTTTGAAGCAGGCAGATAAGGGGACAGTCATGCTGACTAGTGCATCATCTGCACTCGCCATCTGCGTGAAATCATTGAAGGCACGCAAAACGAAGCAGATGTCCTTCATAGAGACCCACTCAGTGGTGCTGAAGTGTGACCGGTGCACATTGCGACTTGTTTGCACCTGATGCAGCTGGTACTCCATGACTGCTGCCTGCTGCTCACACAACCGCTCCAACATATGTAATGTTGAATTCCACCTGGTGGGTTGGTCACATATGATGCAATGTTCCAGAAGGCGTAATCGGCGCTGCAGAGCAGCAAGGCGCGATCTTGCTGGAACGCCGCAAGTGATCGCACTGTATGCGGACCTTGTGCAGCAGTGCATCAAGATCCAGATGGTCGTGCAGAGCTTTCTGAGGGACTAAGTTGAGCACATGTGCCAGACATGGGATGTGAGTGAGGTTGCAAAGGCCAAGAGCTGCCACCAGATTTCTGCCATTGTCACACACTACCAAGCCCGGCTGGAGATTCGCTGGCAGAAACCACACGTCGCTCTCCTGCTTGATGGCAATCAAGAGCTCCTGCGCTGTGTGGCTTCGATTCCCCAATGAAATTAATTTCAGTACGGCCTGTTGACGTTTGGCCATGGCTGTGCTCATATCGGTCGTAACAGGCTCCTGCTGCGCTCTTTCAGAGGAACTGGAGTAGGAGGAGGAGTCAATGTGTACAGACTGGATTCCTGCAATCCGTGGAGTTGGCAGAACACGTAGAGCGCCACTCTCCAGATCTGTACCCGACTCCACAACATTGACCCAATGGGCAGTGAGGGAAAGGTATCGTCCCTGTCCATGGTTACTGGTCCACGCATCGGTGGTCAGGTGGACCTTGCTACTGATGGTGTTTAGTAGCACATGTTTTATGTTTGCCTCCACATGTTTCTGCAGGGCAGGGACGGCTCACCTGCTGAAATAAAAGTGGCTGGGCACAGTGTATTGTGGGACTGCCAATGCCATGAAGTCCCAGAAGGTGTCAGTCTCCACCAGCCTGAATGAGAACATTTCAAGGGCCAGTAGTTTGGCAATGCCAGCATTCAGAGCCTGTGCTTGGGGATGGTTTGCCGAGTATGGCTGCCTTTTCTCCCATGCCTGTGCTACCGATGGCTGCCAAGTGGCCTGGGAGTGTGAGGATGACTTGGAACGTGGTGCTGTGGCTGGAATGTCACAGGGTCTCCGAACAACAGTGCCAGAGGTTCTTCCTTGGCGATCCTGTGAGGAAGCCAAACCAGCTGTGTGTGAGCTGGAGGAAGAGGCCCCAACACGAGCTGAAGAGGTGGTAGGTGGTGCTGTACGTTGCCCTATGTCTTCAGTGTGTCTGTGTAACTCCAGCTCATGCTTGGTCCGCACATGTTTCCACATATTAGTGGTATTGAGGTTGCTGACATTTTTCCCCTCTTTTGACGCTCTGATGACACAGCTTGCATTTGACAAAGCAAATGTCATCTGCAACTGTGTCAAAAAAGGACCACGCACTGCAAGTCTTGGGAGCACCCTTTTTGCCTTTTGAAAGTGGAATGCTCCTAACGGGTGCAGAAGTGGAGGCTACAGGCAACCAAGTCTGCCCCCTCCCTCTCTCTCCGGTTTTGGCCGTTCGGGGAATCTCTTCCTCAGAGCTGCTCCCACCACCTTCCTGTTCCTCATGCCATGATGGGTCAAGGACCTCATCATCTACACTCCCCTCTTCAAACACCTGCTTCTCCTGGGTTGTCTCACCAGCACCGTATGCACCAGAAAGTGGTAACTGAGTCTCGTCATCATCTGATGCGTACTGAGGTGTGCTGACCATAGGCACTGGCCCACCCGCCTCTTCAGATTCAGAGGGACAAAGAAGTTGCGCAACACTGCATACTCCCACTTCTTCACTTTCTGGAATCCTGCTTGGCTGGCCCCCTCTTTCCAAACCAACAGATTTCGAGAACAGAAGTAGAGACTGTGATGGCTCCTGTCCAGGGGTCTCTGACTGCTTGGGCACTTTGGCAGGTGGTGAAGAGACAGATGGTTGCTCTTCGGTGCTCTGGCCCTGAGAGGATGTGGAAGTAATTGAAGTCGATGCGTTAGCTGCCATCCATCCAACAACGGCTTCAATTTGTTCCTCCCGCAGCAGTGGTGTACGGTGAGGTCCTACAAAGCTGCGCACAAAGGACTGTTGCCTGCTAAAACTAGGGGATGCTGACTCACTGGTGCCAACAGCAGTCACATAATCCCCACATTTTCTCCCTGCAGAATCCCCACGTTCTCTCCCTGCTGAAACTAAACGCCCACGGCCACGTGCCTTACTCCCTGCCTTCTTCATCTTGCTAGACTGAGAAAGATAGGCAGAAAAGTACAAAGGGGGGCCTTAGTGTGCTTATTCCTGAACAGCTGGTTACAGGTATAAGAAACACTAATTTTATGAAGTGTGTGTGTCGACTACACTTTAATGGGAGCTAATGTGGCCTACACAACTTTCAAATGTAGTGTTTGGTGAACTTTGTTGTTTTTTTTTTTTTGGGGGGGGAAACTAAAAGGTTGTGACCAAAGATTTGAAAGTCAGAGTATCACCAACTTTCTGGAGCTATTACAATGCAGGCAGGTAACCTACAATGCAAAAGATGATGCTCCAAAAAAATTGGGTAATACTAATCTGGCTGCAGCTGAAGGGCACAAGCCAGAAAAAAGGCTCCTCTATCTACTCCTATATAGTGTTTGCAACCAACCAATGTAGATGGATATGGATGGATGCATACTAATAGGAGAAGAAAAAATGAGCTGCAATTAAAGAAAAATATGTGTGAGGCAGTGACGCACGCTGAGCAGCCTACAACCAGATGTAGCTGCAGGACACTACTCAGCGTGAGCTGCACTCACACACAGTCAGAGACCTCTCAGACAGCCGTGAACAGTGCAGCTAAGTGGGCACTAGCACTGACAGGCTGCAGAAAGGCTCCACTGTCTACTACTAGTGTTTGAAACCCATGTATTTGGATACGGATGGAAGCACACTAGATAGATTTTTTTTTTTCAATAAGCAGCTCAAAAAGAAAAATATGTATGAGGCAGCAGTGAGGCACGCTGGGCGGCCTACAACCAGACGTGGCTGCAGGACCCACTCCACAGCGTGAGCTGCACTCACACAGCCCTAGCAGACAGCTGTGAACACTGCTACTAGGGAAAAGAAAGCTACAGTGGTGGTTTATGTAGCCTGGGTAAAGCACAATATTTTTTTGAGAATCGCTATTTCTAACTGTCCCTCACAGTCTTCAACAACAGCCTGTCCCTAACTGAATTCACAGCAGAGTGACCAGAAATGGCGGCGGCGGTGGCTTTTATAGTGCATCATGACATCATTTCAGCAGCCAATCACAGCCATGCCAATAGTTAACATGCCTACATGCCTAACAGGATGTGCCCACACTTCTGAGGAATCCCATTGGCTGAATTAAAGCGAGCGGGCTGATAGCATTATGGGAACTTCCAATTCCGGTATCCGATATGAAAAAAGTATCGGAAGTCAGTATCGGAATTCCGATGCAGCTTATATCGGCCGATACCCGATACTTGCGGTATCGGAAAGCTCAACACTAGTGGTGAGAAATTCTAGCTAGATTACTGGATATCATCAGATTTCTCTCCAAGCAGAATCTGGCACTATGGGGTCACCGTGAAGACATCCAAGTCAAAAGCAGGGAGTCAATATACAAAAGGGAAACACAGAGTCAGGAAGTGATGAGGGGATAAACAGACACGGGTTCAGTAAGCTAGCGGTAGGACAAGTAAAGTTACACAGGGTCAGCTAAACACACTGTAGGCAGAAGCTATAACTGACATGATCTGCAGGAGAGATAAATAGCAAACCTGAGACCAGACATAGGCTGAGACAGTTAACCCCTGGCATGACCAGACCGGCTAAAAAGGAAGACAGTACCCAAAACCCGGACTGGATCATGACACTCACGCAGCCTTTAACTACCCACCAATTCATCAAGATGGTTGGGCCATCATTGTAACTAATCACCTGTACTTTGTGTTAACCCCATCTCATTGTTGATAGTAAACTCTGAGGGGCAGGGTCATCATTACGTTAGCTTTAGCACCTTTCTGACATCAGATGGATCATTATGTCTAAGAGATAGGCCACGCTCACGGGGGAACATGGCCAATCGCCATCCAAAGGTCAGCTGATTCTGATAGCTGAAATCAGCACTAGGTGCCAGGTGCGGTCACTGACCGCTCCCGATACTTAAACCCCCAAAATACTGCGATCAAATAAGATCGCAGCATTCCGGGAGTTGGCACAGGGTCTGACAGCCCCTCTGCATTTGGATCAGAGAACCCGCAGCATGACACGAGATCCCCATCATTTCCATGGTGAGTGGATGCCGTCATGATGACATCCGGCTCACCAGAGGTATTAAACTTGCTGATCATGTGCAGTGCATGATCAGCAAGTTCTCCCTGTCAGTGCAGCACTGACCGTTTCTATAGCATGCAGATGGTGATTCATCTGCATTCTATAGAAGTGATTAGCCTGCAAAAAATGATTGTCCCATTGTTGGTCTAAGTAAAAAACTTAATAAAAAGTAAAAAAGAAAATTTTAAAGAATTGAAAATTTAAAAAAAAAATCAAAGAATATAAATTGATTTTTTATTATTATGTCTCTAAATAAATATTTGAATTAAAAAAAAACAATAAAATTACACATGTTTGATATCACCACGTCCGTAATGACCCGACATATTTAACGGTTCCTTTAGTTAACCCCTAAATTCACATACCAGGAAACAGTATATTAGTTTCAAAAAGGTTGCACTTGTTGGGCATTACCACTGTTAAGACACATCTAAGTAAATTCCTTGGGGGGGTCTAATTTCCAAAATGCGGTCACTGGTGGGGCATTTCCACAGTTTAGGCACATCATGGGCTCTCCAAATGAGACATGATGCCCGCAAGACCATTCCATCAAAGTCTGCATTCCAAAACAGCACTTTTTCCCTTCCAAGCCCCGAAGTGTGCCCATACAGTAGTTTTCTCCCACATGTGAGGTATCAGCGTACTCAAGACAAATTGGACAACAAATTTTGGGGGAAAATTTCTCCTGTTATCCTTGAAAAAAATAAAAATTGGGTACTAAAAGATCATTTTTGTGGGAAAAAATAAGATTTTTTATTTTCACGGCTGGGCGTTATAAACCATAGTGAAACACTTGAGGGATCAATTTTCTCAACACACATCTAGATAAGTTCCTTGGGGTGTCTGTTATGATTGAGTCACCGCAGGAGGCAAAAACAGAAAATGCAAGCTAAGTCCAGAAAACCAGAGAGGTTGGCAGCTATCGGATTGCAGACCCCTGAACCTATCAACACAACTAGCAGTAGCCGTGGGGGGTTCCTACGATGCCCTAGACCCCTCAATCACAGCCGGAGGACTAGATAGTCTAAAGACAGAAAGGGAAATCTAAACTGCCCCAGAGCAGACCCCAAAGCAAAAGGCAGCCCCCCACATATAATGACGGTGAAGCAAGAAGAAAGAACACAACACAGACAGAAAGATAGACTGAGCAAAGACGGGGCCCAAGCTAACTAGATAGGAAAGGACTGGAAGGCTGCTGTCTGCAATCCGTGAAAAACCCTATGAAAATAAGAGACAACAGACTGACAGTGAAGAAGGCCCTGAAGACGCTAGGCTTCAAAAAGACTATGTCAGTACTCAGGAATATTCTGAAGACAGAGAAACCGGCAAAAGGAGATTCAGCTCACCCCAGCAGGGAATGTCAGAATCCAGAAAAGCAAGGCAAAAAAATAAACACAAATGCAAAAAGGCAAAGCAGAAAACTTAGCTTTAGAGGAGCAGGAATCAGACTGGTGTCCTAGAAGTCCACAGAGAAATCACCCGCAGGGCAAAAGGGCGTCGGCAGCCTTATATCCAGTCAGTGACTCCACTCAGCCAGTCATCATCATTAGGCTCAGGTGCCTGATAATCAGGCTCACTACCTTCCCTCACCAGAATAGGGAGTTCACCAGACCTCAGTGACGAAGGGGAAAATGAACTCACAACAGGGGTCTATAGGTCTATAGGGGTTTCCACTGTTTAAGCACATCAGGAGCTCTCTAAACGTAACATGAAATCCGTTCTCAATTCTAGTAAATTTTGCATTGAAAAAGTCAAACGTCGCTCCTTCCCTTCCAAGCTGGGCTACGATCCCAAACAATAGCTTACCCCCATATATTGGGTATCAGCGTACTCAGGACAAATTGCACAGTAACATTTGGTGTCCAATTTCTCCTGTTACCCTTGGAAAAATTAAAAATTAGGGGTGAAAGGTCATTTTTGTGGAAAAAATCTGATTTTTTCATTGCTCTACGTTATAAACATCTGAGAAGCACTTGGGGGTTCAAAGTGCTAACCACACATCTAGATAAGTTCCTTGGGGTCTAGTTTCCAAAATTTTGTGACTTGTGAGAGGCTTCCATTGACTATGCACATCAGGGGCTCTCAAAACGCGACATGGCATCTGTTCTCAATTCCAGGCAATCTTGCGGTGAAAACTCAAACGGTGTTCCTTCCCTCCCAAGCTCTGCCATGCGCCCAAACAATGGTTTACCTGCACATATGGGGTTTTCAGCGAACTCAGGACAAATTGCACAATAATATTTGGTGTAAAATTTGTCCTTGGTAAAATAAAAAAAATTGGATTTGAAATATTTTTTTTGTGAAAAAAGTCAAATGTTCATTTTTTAAAACATTCCAAATTTTCTTGTAAAGCATCAGAAGGGTTAATCAACTTCCCAAATATGGTTTCAAGCACCATGAGTGGTGTAGTTTATATATTGGTGTCACTTTTGGGTATTTTCTATCATATAGAGCCCTCAAAATGACTTCAAATGTGATGTGGCCCCTAAAAAAATGGTTTTGTAAAAATGAGAAATCGCTTTTTAACTTTTAACCCTTGTAACTTCCTAATAAAAAATATTTGGTTTCAAAATTGTGCTGATGTAAATTAGACATGTGGGAAATGTTACTTATTAAGTATTTAGTGACATGTCTCTGTGATTTAGGCTGTGTTCACACACAGCGTTTTTTCGTGTTTTTCCTGCAGATTTATCAAAAAATCAGCTCAAAAACACTTAAAAGAAGCTTCCCATTCATTTTAATGTATTTTGCATCTTTTGTGCATATTGACGCGTTTTTTACCGCAAAAAAACGCTGTGCAGTAAAAACGCAGCATGCTCATTAATTTCGCTGTAAATTCCGCATTTCTGGCAATTTTCTATGTGTCTGGGGACGCGCGGAAATAATCGTGGCAAAAAACGCACAAAAATCACGGTAAAAACGTGTGGAAAAACACGCGCATTTTCTGGGAAGGAGTCCTGTTTTTATGCAGAAATTTTCTGCATACGTGTGCACATAGCCTTAAGGGTATGAAAATTCAAATTTTGAAAATTGCGAAATGTCCAACATTTTCACCAAATTTCCTTTTTTTCACAAATAAACGCAAATCATATCAAAGAAATTTTACAATCATCAAGTAGTAGAATATTTCATGAAAAAAAAATGTCAGATTCACCGGGATCCATGGAAGCGTTCCAGAGTTATTTCCTCATAAAGGGACAGTGGTCAGAATTGTAAAAATTGGCCCAGTCATTAACATGCAAACCATCCGTGGAGGGGTTAATTGTTTGATTATCGTAAACCTTGTATCTTTTGACTGTTTTATATGAACTGCTGACTTGTAAAGCTATGCGGAATATATTACTGCTATATAAATAAAGGTTATTATTAATAGTAGATTGGAGATGGCAAAGTTCAAGCTCTTAACTTTGCCATGTGTAGGAGGAAGCAATCTTTTACTTGACCACAACTGCACAAACGAGGGCTGGCTGCTGTGCTGACACAGGGTGGAGTATGGTGGACACGACAAGCTGCTGGACTGTGAGAGATGTGCAGGTGGAGTTATTATGGTGGATTGAGAAAGTTGGATTGTGCTTAGTATCTAAAATCAGTCAAAAGCAGCGGACATGTCCACTTCCATATCAGCTGACAGGCTCTCTCACCACAACTGTAGCAGATAAACAAGCCGGAGATCTGTGTGACAACACTTGCCTACGGTGAGGGAGGAGGAAGAATCAGAAGATGCGGTTGATGGGGTGGTTGGTGGTCGGCGAGGCATGCTCGTCTGCATTTTAACACAGTGAGATTCACAGATTAACAAATTTTGATTGCGCATCTGCCAGTAGTCAAATTATTGCATTTTTTTTTTATCTTATTTTGTCATTTTTAGCAAAGTGGGCAAAGTTGGCAGGTTACTTGATTTGTGTCATTTGTGACAGTCTGAAAAAAACACCTAAGCTAGGCAACTGCAGACCCACGAATGCTGCTGGTCAATGACAGAGGTAGGGCTGAGTATGCATTGCATGTCTTGGTTGCATGACTCTGTGTCTATGGGAAGCAGCAATAGTCTCCTCGTCTTCCTCCTACTCTGCTGAGATACTCAGCTGCATGCTTCTGGGTTTACATCAATTTTAACCTATTACTAGTGTTGAGCGATACCATCCGATATAGAGAAATATCGGATCGGATTGGATTGGCCCGATACAAAAAATATCGGGTATCACCGATTCCGATACCGGAAGTCCCATGCTAGTCAATGGGACAGAAATATCGGAATGAAAAAAACCCCTTTCTTTACTTGCACATCCAGTTTGGGAGGGGGGAAGAGTGTGGTCGGTGCATGGGAGGACAATGTGTGTGTCTGTGTGTGCGGGGTCTGTGCGGGCCTGCCGGGGGTCTGTACGGGCCTGCCGGGGGCTTGTGCCGGCTGCCGGGGGTCTGCATGGGCCTGCCGGGGGCTTGTGCCGGCTGCCGGGGGTCTGTACGGGCCTGCCGGGAGCTTGTGCCGGCTGCCAGGGGTCTGTATGGGCCTGCCAGGGGCTTGTGCCGGCTGGCGGGGGTCTGTACGGGCCTGCCGGGGGCTTTTGCGGCTGCCGGGGGTCTGTACGGGCCTGCTGGGGATCTTGTGTGTGTGCAGGCATCGTCCGATGGGGCTACAAGTCCCATCGGGCGATGCCTGCTACAATGACAGTGATTGACACAATAGCCAATGATGGGACAGTAGTAGTCCCATCATGCGGCTAATGTGTTGAATGTAAAAAAAAAATATATATATATATATACATACTACATATATACTACATTCATACAACATACATACATACATACATACTACATGCATACTACATACATAAAACATACATACTACATTCATGCTACATATATACTACATTCATACAACAAACATACTACATACATATATACGAATATATGAAAAAGTTCCAACGCAGCTTTTGCCATAAAGTGAGACCTACCTCCCGTCATTGGATTCCTGGAGCCCCGTAGAGAGCAGTCGCATCAGCTGATGCTGCTGTTCTCCATGGGAAAACGGCGTGGGACACGTGGATTTCTGCGGATCAGGGAGTATATGGCTTGTTTGTTATTTTCATATTTTTTCATAGATGACACTCGCTTCGGGGAACAATGTGACAAGTGATGGTGAGTATGTACTCTATGTTATATGTACTGCATGTCTATGTATGTATTGTATGAATGTGTTGTATGTATGTTGTATGTATGTAGTATGTATGTATGTTGTATGTATGTATGTTGTATGAATGTAGTATGTATGTAGTATGTACTGTATGTCTGTAGCATGTTGTATGTATGTAGTATGTATGTAGTGTATATGTAGTATGTATGTAGTATGTATATAGTATGTATGTATGTTGTATGAATGTAGTATGAATGTAGTATATATGTAGTATGTATGTAGTATGTACTGTATGTCTGTAGCATGTTGTATGTATGTAGCATGTATGCAGTATGCATGTAGTATATATGTAGTATGTATGTAGTATGTACTGTATGTCTGTAGCATGTTGTATGTATGTAGCATGTATGCAGTATGCATGTAGTATATATGTAGTATGTGTGTATATATTTATATATATATATATATATATATATATATATATATTGTTTTACATTCAACACATTAGCCGGATGATGGGTCTACTACTGTCCCATCATTGGCTAATGTGTCAATCACTGTCATTGTAGCAGGCATCGCCCGGTGGGACTTGTAGTCCCATCGGATGATGCCTGCACACACACAAGACGCCCAGTAGGCCCGCACAGACCCCCAGCAGCCGGCACAGGCACCCGGCAGGCCCGTACAGACCCCCGGCAGCTAGCACAAGCCCCCGCCAGGCCCGTACAGACCTCCGGCAGCTGGCACAGGCCTCCGGCAGGCCCATACAGACCCCCGACAGCCGGCACAAGCCCCCGGCAGGCCCGTACAGACCCCCGGCAGCTGGCACAAGCCCCCGGCAGGCCCGTACAGACCCCCGACAGCGGGCTCAGGCCCCCAGCAGGCCCGTACAGGCCCCCCGCAGTCGGTACAGGCCCCCCACAGTCGGCACAGACCGCGCATCATGATGCGCACAGACCACGCATCATGATGACATCATTTCAGCAGCCAATCACAGCTACAACAGTGGCTCATTGCATTATGGGGACTTCCGATTCTGGTATCCGATATTGAAAAAATATAAGTACTCGGTATCGGAATTCCGATACAGCGAATATCGGCCGATACCCGATATTTGCAGTATCGGAATGCTCAACACTACCTATTACCTCATTGGCATCCTCTCTGTTCACCCACTTCTCGCACTGAGAGTCTCCTCTTCCTACCCTGACAGCACAGTACAGTCTGCGAGTGCCTCAAGTATCTGCGTTTCGTCAGAATCGCCTCCACGCCCCGGGTCTAACATCTGTTGATGAGGGTTTTGATTCTGCTTTGACCCTACTTAATTTAGGCATCATTGCAGATGATTTCCTTCTCTTGACTTTAAGAAGCTTTGGAAAACACTTCCGAGGCCCATGGCATAGAATGTGTAAACAGATCTGCAGACTCAGCCATCTGTGGTTCCCAACAGTCAGTTGGTTGATTGGAGAGTTGTAACATGGGGGAAAGCAAGGGTAACTGGGGTGCCACCTCTGGGGACTGTAGTGTGTGAGATGTTAAGGTGAAGGAAGAGGAGCACAACCTACTTGATGCATCGTTTTCCATCTACTGGAGCACATGTTCTTTCTGGCCCTCATATACAAAGTTAACCATTGTGCGAATGTCAAAGAAAGGGAGTGGAGTACCCCCTCCAGTAACAGAAATTGTAAAAATGCTGCACAATTGCTCATTGCAGCAAAACAAACCGACTTCTCATACCTGTCTCACAACTCTAAACAGCTATTCAGTGCCTTACAATTTGCCCTACTTCTATCAGCTCCTCCTCCTTCTCCTCTAATCTCAGTTGAAGACTTAGCCTCAACACCTTGTCCCAATAGTGTCCCACCTCATTGCAAACCTTACCATAGTCTTCATGCCAAGCCTAACCCACTTCTTCAACCTGTCACTAACAATTGGTATCTTCTTCACCATATTCAAACATACCTCGATCCCACTCATCCTCAAAATAACTGGGTGACACCTTATGTTTAAGGCTTCCCATTCAATATGGAGGGGTCTGAGCAACGTTTTTAGTTTGCCTTGCATGTTGCCATGTTCCCCTAGGTCTGCCCGTCTACCCTGTACCTGTTTAAGGAATTGGGTATCTCCCACTGCACAGGATAAATCCTGAGCCATGCCTTCTGTGGTCTCTCATTCACTCCCGGCCACAGAGGAGACTGCTTAGCAAAGAGGTCGATCCCAGCACCTTGCTCAAGCTAGTGCTGTCAGGTTGGTTGCTGCTGCCATCCCTGAATCAGCTGTAGCAGCCTGCACTAGCCAGCGGCGAGCAGCTCCTGGGACTAAGTCCCTCTTTCACTCCACTGAGCATGCCCGAGGCTCAACCTCTCTTTAGAGTTCAGGGGTCACATGCTCAGGTCCCGTGCCTGTTCCGATTGGACCACAGGGAAGGTCCCAGATGGTCACCACTATAAAAGACTTGCATGGCTGCTTGGTCATGCACTAGTTTAGACTCAGATGGCTAGTTGTGTGTGTGATGATGGATGCTTGTGAACCGATGATTGACTCATTAAGACTCCCTCCCTCTGGTTGTTCTTGTTTATAGGGTCAAGGTGTAGAGTCAGTGTCGAGTAGTGGCACTGCCTAGCGCCGCAGTGCTCCCAGCTCCTCTCACATGTTAGCGCCAGTGTGTGCCATTCTACACAAGGCACCACTGTACCGCTTATACAGCAGCATCCGTCAGTGCGGCACCTTGCGCAGATAGTGCTCTTTCCAGCTCTAGCTTAGGCTGGTTAGTGGCATCTGTCAGGGCAGCGCTGCATGCTGTTGGAGCGGTATCGCTAGTCACTTTGCCCAGGCATCGCAGTTGCAGTGCTGAACGCTAGTTCGACTAGAGGGACTCTAACCATGTGCCCTTGGAGCAGAGTCCTGTGTCTTTACACTAGCACTCCCCTTACCGGGCTCTGTGAGCGTAACAGGCTCCGGCGTTTATGTTATGTCAACGGGGGGCCTCTGGACCCCCAGGCTTCCCCGGGTACTTGGCATGGAACGCCTGAACCAGGCGATCCGCATGTACCGAGCGAGCAGGGACCCATGAGCGCTCTTCTGGTCCATATCCCTTCCAGTGGACCAGGTACTGCAAAGAGCGGCGCACCCGCCGAGAGTCCACAATATATCCGACCTCATGCTCCAATTGACCCTCCACCAGCACTGGAGGAACAACAGTCTCAGAGTTCTCTTTGACAGATCCTGCTGGTTTCAACAGAGACTTATGGAACACATTAGATATTTTTAAGGAGGCGGGGAGACGCAACCTATATGCCACAGGATTGACTATCTCCATAATCTCATACGGACCAATGAACTTTGGTCCCAACTTAACCGCTGGTACCTTTAAGTTGATGTTACGCGTGGAGAGCCAAACCTTCTCTCCCACCTGAAACATGTCTCCCGAGGCTCTCTTTTTGTCTGCAAAATATTTGTATCTCCCCTGGGCCCGAGAGATATTATGCCGGACTTCAGCCCAGAGGTTTTTTAACCGTTGAACGGACCCCTCTGCTCCTGGACAACCGGAATCCACCCGAGAAAACTCCCCAAAATGCAGATTAAAGCTATAGTTAATCAGGAATGGGGGACATGTTGGTGGACTGACTCACCCGGTTGTTAAAAGCGAATTCAGCCAACGGTAACGCATCACACCAATCCTCCTGTCTGGCGGAGGTCAGACACCTGAGAATTTGTTCCAGGGATTGATTGTTGCGTTCTGTCTGACCATTGCTCTCCGGGTGATATGCTGACGAGAAGGAGAGTGAGATGCCCAATTTCATACAGAACGCCCTCCAAAATTTGGCCACAAACTGCACACCTCTGTCAGACACAACATTCAGGGGTACCCCATGCAATCGGACCACATGCTGCACAAACAACCTTGACAATGTTTCTGCTGAAGGTAATGCTGCCAAGGGAATGAAATGGGCCTGTTTAGAAAACCTATCCACCACCACCCAGATCACGGTATTGCCCCTGGAAGGCGGAAGGCCAGTAATAAAATCCATGGAAAGATGAATCCATGGCCTATCAGGAACCGGTAAAGGTCTGAGTTCCCCAGCCGGTCGGTTATGCGAGCTTTTGGAACGGGCACACATGCCACAAGCAGAAACAAATTCCTTGACATCGGACCTTAATGAAGGCCACCAAAAACCCCTGGCTACTGCCTCTCTAGTGGCCGTGATACCCGGATGAGCACTCAGCCTAGAATCATGAAACTCCTGCAGAAGTCTAGGCCGCAATGAATCTGTAACAAACAGTTTATCACTTGGCCTGGTTGCCGGAGCTAGGGCCTGAGCCCTTAGGATTTCTTGTTCCAACTCAGTTGAGACCCCCGCCACTACCACCCCTGGGGGAAGAATGGAGGACGGCTCAGGGGGAGACACTGGATCAAAACTTCTGGACAGGGCATCCGCTTTAACATTTTTGGACCCCGGTCGAAAAGTAATTGAGAACTGAAATCGTGAAAAAAAAGTGACCAACGGGCCTGTCTAGGAGTAAGCCTCTTAGCAGATTCAAGGTATGCCAAATTTTTGTGATCCATGACAACCGTGATAGGGTGAGCCGCCCCATCCAAAAAGTGCCTCCATTCCTCAAACGCCAGCTTGACCGCAAGAAGTTCTCTATTGCCTACATCATAGTTTTTCTCAGCTGAAGAGAACTTCTTGGAGAAGGCACAGGGTTTGAGATTGGTAAGGGTGGCCGGACCCTGGGACAGCACAGCCCCCACCCCCCCCTTCAGAAGCATCCACCTCCACAATGAATGGTTTGGACGGATCAGGTTGCACCAACATCGGGGCAGACATAAAACATTTCTTAATCGCTGAGAAGGATTCCTTAGCGAGTACAGACCAATTTTTTACATCAGCTCCCTTCTGGGTAAGATCCGTGAGTGGTTTAACCACTTGTGAGAAACCTTTAATGAATCTCCGGTAATAGTTCGCAAATCCTAAGAAGCGCTGGAGCCCCTTGAGATCTCGAGGCTGAACCCAGTCAGCGATCGCCAGCACCTTCTTAGAATCCATACGAAACCCCTCACAGGACACAATCAACCCCAAAAAAGACAGCTCCTGTACAAAAAAATGAACATTTTTCCAATTTGGCGAACAATTGGTTCTCCCTAAGTCTCTGGAGAACTGTCTTTAGATGTTGCAAGTGAGATTGACTGTCCGGGGAATACACCAAAATATCATCCAAATAAATAATAACAAAACGGCCTATCAGATCAGAAAACACAACATTGATGAAATTTTGGAAAATAGCGGGTGCATTAGTTAACCCAAATGGCATTACCAGGTTCTCAAAGAGTCCCTCTGATGTGAGGAATGCCGTTTTCCACTCGTCCCCTTCCCGAACCCTTATCAGATTGTAGGCCCCCCGCAGATCTAACTTGGAGAACCATTGGGCCCCAGCTAACTGGTTACATAAGTCTGGGATGAGGGGAAGCGGGTAAGAGTTCCTAACCGTTATCTTGTTCAGTTCCCGAAAGTCGAGGCACGGCCGCAAACCACCATCTTTTTTCTTCACAAAGAAGAACCCTGCTGCCACAGGTGACACAGAAGTCCTGATATGCCCTTTGCGGAGACTCTCAGCTATGTACTCCTTCATGGCTTGGCGCTCAGGCCCAGACAAATTGAACAATCGAGCCTTAGTTAACTTGGCTCCGGGTACTAAATCAATGGCACAATCATAGGGTCTATGTGGTGGCAGCGCCTCAGCCTCACTTTCGGAAAAAACGTCTTCGAAATCTTTCAGGTACTCCGGAATACCTTCCAGATCGACAGACGACACAGACACGGATTTAACAGCGTTAACAAGATGTCCCCGGTTACCACATTTATTATTGCATCCCCATTGAGTGATTTAGAATCATAGAATCATAGAATCGTAGAGTTGGAAGGGACCTCCTGGGCCATCTGGTCCAACCCCCTGCTCAAAGCAGGATTCACTAAATCATCCCAGTCAGATGTCTGTCCAGCCTATGTTTGAAGACTTCCATTGAAGGAGAACTCACCACTTCTCGTGGCAGCCTGTTCCACTCATTGATCACTCTAACTGTCAAAAAGTTTTTTCTAATATCTAATCTGTGTCTCCTTCCATTCAGTTTTATCCCATTGCTTCTAGTCTTTCCTTGTGCAAATGAGAATAAAGTTGATCCTTCTACAATGTGACAGCCCTTTAGATATTTGTAGACAGCTATTAAGTCTCCTCTCAGACTTCTCTTCTGCAAACTAAACATTCCCAAATCCTGCAACCTTTCCTCATAAGACAGGGTTTGCAGACCGGTCACCATTCTGGTCGCTCTCTTCTGAACTTGCTCCAGTTTGTTGATATATTTTTTAAAATGTGGTGCCCAAAACTGGACACAATATTCCAGATGAGGTCTGACCAAAGAGGAGTAGAGGGAAATAATGACTTCACGTGATCTAGACTGTATGCTTCTGTTAATACATCCTAGAATTGCATTTGCCTTTTTTGCTGCTGCATCACACTGTTGACTCATATTCAGTCTGTGATCTATTAGTATACCCAAGTCTTTTTCACATGTGCTGTCACTTAGCCCTATTCCTCCCATTCTATATATGCTTTTTTCATTTTTATTGCCCAGATGTAGTACTTTGCATTTCTCCCTATTAAAAACCATTCTGTTAGTTGCTGCCCACTTCTCCAGTTTATTTAAATCTTTTTGAATCCTCTCTCTCTCTTCTCTAGTATTAGCTATCCCTCCTAGCTTTGTGTCATCAGCAAATTTAATCAGTTTACCCTCAATTCCTTCATCTAAATCGTTGATAAAGATGTTGAACAATACAGGGCCCAGGACAGAGCCCTGTGGTACCCCACTTGAGACATTCTTCCAACTGGATGTGCAGCCATTTATGACCACTCTTTGGGTCCGATCACTAAGCCAGTTATGAATCCACCTAACAGTTGCCTTGTCCATTCCATACTTAGTCATTTTTTCAATAAGGATTGTATGAGAGACTTTGTCAAATGCTTTGCTGAAGTCAAGATATACTATATCTACAGCATTTCCCCTGTAACCCAATCAATGGTAGGATTATGGCGTTGAAGCCAAGGCATCCCCAGTACCAGTCCTGCAGTCAAGTTATCTAGCACCAGACAACTTAGTTTCTCCACATGAGTGGAACCCACTTTTAGAGAAAAAAGTTCAGACCTGCAACAGATACCGTCTTGGGTAAGAGGAGATGAGTCAATTGCCACAAGTTTAACAGAATCATGAAGCCTGACTGTCCCTATCTTATTAAGAGTCATAACCTTGGTATCAATCAGGTTCACAGCCGAACTGCAGTCAATAAAAGCAGTAGTCTCAACAGGACCATAACCAAGTTCCAGTTCCACCTGCAGCACCATTTTTGCACATGAGGAAAATTGTACCTGAAGGTCTGGGTAGCCTCCTCGATTACTACCCAGACCTAGTCGTTTCCCGCCATCTTGGAGGATGACGGACAGGAGGAGCAGTCGTTCTTCCAATGTCCAGATTTCCCACAATAGAAACACAACTGCTTTTCCCGGCGGCGTCTTCTTTCCTTTCCCTCACAGGTGACAGCACTCACCTCCATAGCCATAGGAAGAGTCTGGGTCTCATCTCCACTGAAGAATAAGGGCGTTTCCCGTTGCATAATGCCTCTAGCCCGCAGCCTGCGATCCATGCGAACCGCTTGGACCATGGCATCCTCCAGGATCCAGGGAGTCAGGCGGAGAATGAAGTGCCAAAGCATCCTTCAGACGTTCACACAGGCCTCTGTGGAACAGCCCCCGAAGGGCGGCATCACTCCAGGAAATCTCCGCTGCCCAACGTCTGAATTCAGTACAGAACCTTTTGGCCGAGTGCTCCCCCTGACAGACACTCATCACTTTGTCCTCAGCCAACCGCACTCTATCAGGCTCATCATAAATAAGCCCTAAGGCTTCAAAAAATGCAACCACAGACATTCTCTCAGGGGCAGAAGAGGAAAGCGAGAATGCCCAGGCTTGTGGGGACCCCCTAAGCAGGGACATCACTACCCCCACCCTCTGTTTCTCATCCCCAGAGGAGCGGGGTCTCAAAGAAAAAAAAATTTTACAGCCCTCCTTAAATGCACTGAAATCATCCGTGTTACCAAAAAATATATCTGGCAATTTAACCGGGGATTCAGGTGGGACTAAAATGACATCTCTATTCAACACCTGCTGGAAGCCTGCGGAAAGTACCCCCTGAACTGAGTCCTCAACCCGCCGTTGGGACTGGGCCAGAGCTTGGTGTTCCAAACTAAGCTTCTGCAGTGACTGAGTCAAGCTTTTCACCTGCTCAGATAAAGCACACATTGGGTCCATGCTGCAGAAGTGAGGAGAGAGAAAAAAAAATTGTAGGCCAGTTATAATGTCAAAGACACCGCACTGAACTTGCTCACTGAGCCAGTGTGCGGGTCCTGAGTAAAGCAAAAGCGTGCTCAAAGCTACCTGTGGAGCGGGCAGCAACCAAATAGATGCGTACTTCAGAGCCGCAGGACCTGAAGCACGTGACTGCTAGAGGCGTGGCCTAAACTCCACAGAGCTAGGAGCTGCAAGACAATTCCTAGCAGAGTAACTGTGAGACAAAGTTACCAAGGGGCATAGACAGTGAGAATAGTCAGGACGTAGCCAATGAGTCACACACAGAGATAGCTGCAAGGTACAAGAGGGCGAGCAGAGAGTAGTCAGGTCACAGGCAATGAGTCATACACAGATAGCTGCAAGGTACAAGAGGGGTGAGCAGAGAGTGGTCAGGTCACAGGCCATGAGTCATACACAGATAATAACGCAGTACAAAATCAACAGGCAAACTCACAACGGGAAACAGAGCCAGGTCAGAACCATATAAACAAGCTATAGCAACAAACAGGCACACGGGGGTCAGCACACTAGGCCAAAGGCAAAAGTATAACTGGCAGGGATTGAAGCTACCCAGGGGTTTAAGAAGCTCTCCCAGAACCAGAAAGAGGCCACAATCATTAACCCCAAGTGTGCAGGTCAAAACCTGCACTGAGCTCCAGACATTAACCCCCGGTGTGCAGCTCAAAAACCTGCACTGGGATCATGACACTCAGGAGCCTCATGCCAGAGCAGCCATCTCTCGGCGCTCCTCCTCCTCCTTCCTCCTCCTCTATTCGCTCATCTCCAGTCTCCACACTCTGTAATGTCTGATATTATTTGTACATGCACCACTGAATTATAAAGAGCTGTGAATTTTATTGGTGCCATATAAATAAAATCATTATTTTCATGTTTGCTTATTTCAATCACTTTCTCCTTTATATACTGGATGAATAAAGAACCAATATTGGTGTTTCCATATGTAGCAGATAACTTTACATGGGGAATCTTTCCTTTCTCTAGTGACTCCACAGAACATGAGATGATGTGTGTAGAAGGTGTGCTGTGCTTACTAAGATTACTGATTTATCACAGATATTACAGATATTATTAGAGAATAATTATTCAATCATATTACAACACTTGTACTAAAGAAATGCAGAGAGTGTCCAGTACCTGAGGGTATCCGTATAATCCAAGGATTTGTGCTGCTGCCATAGTGGGAGCTGAGGACTGATCACCAACGACACCAACCAGCCGACCACGGCCCATAGAAGAGTAATTCGGTATTATCCCACCCGGGCCAGACAGAAAATGTAACACATGTCGTGCTGCCGGTCGTCCATTAGAGCACGAGTCATAAAGATGATATCCCAGAGTAATATTGGGCAAAATGTCAGGATTCTTGTTGATATTTTCAATGGCAAAAAGAAAAATCAGATAAGATAATTTTCCCAGAAAGCTGCCCCTATAAAAAGATAATTTTTTATATATATATATATATATATATATATACACAGTGCTTTGCAAAAGTATTCCTTTCCTGTGAACTTTTAAACACTTTCTCACGTCAAACATAAAGCGTAACCTTTGTTGTAATTTTTATTTCCTCAATCAATAGTAGATGTGAAAATAAGCGGCTTTGTAAGATATCTAATCCAAGGAGGCCACTTCTTTCTCTTCCAGCACTGATCAGAGTTTATTAAAGGGGATCTGTCACCCCATTTTCGGCCTATAAGCTGCAGCCACCGCCATCAGGGGCTGATCTACAGCATTCTGTAATGCATTCTGTAATGCTGTAGATAAGCCCCCGATGTAACCTGAAAGATAAGAAAAAAGAGTTAGATTATACTCACCCGGGCGTCCGGCCCGATGAGTGTCGCGATCCAGTCCGCCGCCTCCCATCTTCATACGATGATGTCCTCTTTCTTACTTCTGCCACGGCTCCTGCGCAGGCGCACTACACTGCCCTATTGAGGGCAGAGTAAAGTACTGCAGGCGCCGGACCTCTCTGACCTTTCCCGGCGCCTGCGCACTGCAGTACTTTCTTCTTGCCATTGAAAATAAAAAAACAAGAATCTTGACATTTTGCCCAATATTACACTGGGATATCATCTTTATGACTCAATAGGGCAGATAAAGTACGACTGCGCAGGAGCCACGGCAGAAGTAAGAAGGAGTTTGTCATCGCTAGAAGATGAGAGACGCGGGACTGGACTGCGACACCGAAGGAACCGGACCGCGCCCCCAGGTGATTGTAATCTAACTCGTTTTTCTTCTCTTTCAGGTCACATCGGGGGATTATCTACAGCACTACAGAATGCATTACAGAATGCTGTAGATCAGCCCCTGATGGCGGTGGCTGCAGCTCATAGGCCGAAAATGGGGTGACAGATTCCCTTTAAAGTTCTCATCTCTAAGGTAACACTGGAGATCAGTGAAGACTTTCCCATTCCTGAGATAGGAGATGGCAGTAACGGACTGACTGTGACTGTCTAATTCAGAGCGTGTGCGCAGCGCAGACAGTGATTGTTGCACATCTGTATTACTAGTTACATTTTACCTCCATAATCACCGCGCCAATACACGGTCTTCTAGCAGGTCCTGGTTTATGGTATATTCCTTCAATTTCTTATTTTTACATCTACCTGTGATAGTGTGGTGCAGATGAATGTGGGGGGTGGTGTGTATAATACTAGGGGCAGGGAGCTTAGATTAGTAGCAGCACTCCAGCGCTGCCATAAAAAATGCTGGAGTGTTGCTTTAATTGGAGAATGATACACACCACACCTATATTTCATATTGGTGCCACAATCTGTTTTCTATATGTACAGTTGTGTGAAAAAGTGTTTGCCCCCTTCCTGATTTCCTATTCTTTTGCATGTTTGTCACACTGAAATGTTTCAGATCACCAAACAAATGTAAATATTAGACAACGATAACACAAGTAATCACAGAATGCAGTTTTAAAATTAAGGTCTTTTTTATTAATGGAAAAGAAATCCAAACCTACAGGGCCCTGTGTGAAAAAGTGTTCCCCCTTCCTTAACGCATAATTTATCTGTGGCCTATCACATCTTTGGGAAAGTAAGCTGCTTTCACATTCCTTAGCCACACCCAGGCCTGACTACTGCCAGACATTTTCTTAATCAAGAAGTCGTTTAAATAGGACCTGCCTGAGGAAGTGAAGTAGACCAAATGCTCCTCAAAAGCCAGACAAATGAGAAACAAAGTAATTGAGATCTATTGAGCTAGAAAAGGTTATAAAGCAATTTCTCAAGCTTTGGGACTCCAGCGAACCACAATGAGAGCCATTATCCACAAACTGAAAAAACAGGTATAAATCTTCCCAAGAGTGGCCGGCCGACCAAATTTACCCCAAAAGCACAGTGACAATTCATCAAAGATATCACAAAAGACCCAATATTTAAAGAACTGCAGGCCTCACTCGACTCAGTTAAGGTCAGTGTTCATAACTCCACCATAAGAAAGAGACTGGGCAAATATGGCTGCATGGCAGAGTTCCAAGACAAATATCACTGCTGAGTAGAGATGAGCGACTTTGCCTGTTCCTTAATGTGCGTCAAACTTTGCATAAGCAGATGCATAAGTGGGATGCTCATGATAATGATGGCATCATCTGCTCTTACCAGCCGTGTGCATTCCTCAAAACACTGAAGGACTTTACAGAGGTCTTTCAACTTTGACCACTGCACACCCAACAATTCCATGTCTGCTGGCAAACCGCCTGACTGTGTATCCTCCCACAAATGAATTACAGCCTGCCTCTGTTCGCACAGCCTCTCAACCATGTGCAGGGTGGAGTTCCACCTTGTCTATAATTAGGCGGTGATTGGGGAGGTGGAGCAATCGCTGCAGCTTCTGCATACGACTGGAGTGTACGGCCGAGTGACGGATGTGCGAGCACAGTGTTTGCACCTTATGGAGCGGGGATATTAACTCCGGATAATTATTAAGGAAGCACTGCACCACCAGGTTCAAAGTATGAGCCAGGCAAGGTATGTGTGTGAGTTTTCCAAGGCCTCTGGCTGCCACAAAATTACGGCCGTTATCACTGACTACCTTGTCTGGCTCAAGATGTAGACTGCCCAGCCATGACTCAGTTTGTCGCAGCAAGTAGTCGGCCAGTACCTCCGCGGTGTGTCTGTTGTTGCCCAAAGACATCATCTTTAACACAGCCTGCTGACGCTTACCACTAGCTGTTCGATAGTGGGACACCTCATGTGCAACACTGAAAGCTGCAGATTGAGTGCTCGTGCGACTGCGCTCTGTGGACGAGCTTTCGCTTATAGAGGAGGAGGAGGCTGTTTTCTATACCGTGGGCTAGGCAGCACTGTTCCACCGCCGCTGTGCCCTGTGGAGCCTGCGTCGACCACATTAACCCAGTGTGCAGTGATGGACACGTAACGGCTCTGGCCATGCCTACTGGACCATGCATCTGTTGTGAGGTGCATCTTTCCACTCACTGATTGCTTGAGTGCATGGACAATGTGGTCTTTCACATGCAGGTGGAGGGCTGGGATGGCTTTTCAAAAAAAGAATTGCCGACTGGGTAGGTCATAGCGTGGGACAGCATAGACCATGAGCTCGCGGAAAGCTTCGCTTTCAAAAAAACGGTAGGGCATCATCTCTAACGAGATTATTTTGGCAATGAAGGCGTTCAAACACAGTGTATGCGGATGAGAGGATGAGTACTTTCTTGTCCTAATCAGAGTGTCTGGTAGGGTGAGCTGTACTGGAGAGCTGCATATGGGGGAACTAGCGGTGGAGCGGACGGAGTGAGAGGGGGTTGGTGATGTATTGGTGGTGATGGCCTAGATTCAGTGTTGTGTTGCAAAACCATTGTGATTCCATGAGTGCTTTGGCCTTGCGACAACACCACAACATTTAGTGCTGGTGGTGTGCTTAATGGTGGCAGTGGTGTTACAGTGGGGGAAGTGATGGAGCGTTGCTGGCTACCTTCAGTCAGAGTAGGTACACATGTGTTAACCGAAATTTTGCAGTCCGTCCACGCTTGCAAATGCATGTTGGTTAAATGTCTATGCATGCAACTGTGTTATGATTGAGTCACCGTAGGAGGCAGACACAAAAATAGAATCTACGTCCAGAAAACCAGAGAAGTTGGCAACTATCAGATTGCAGACCCCTGAACCTATCAACACAACTAGCAGTAGTCGTGGGGGGTTCCTACGGTGCCCTAGACCCCTCGATCACAGCCGGAGAGCTAAATAGCCTAAAGACAGAAAAGGAAATCTAAACTGCCCCAGAGCAGACCCCAAAGTAAAAGGCAGCCCCCAACATATAATGACGGTGAAGCAAGATGAAAAAACACTCACACAGATAGAAAGATAGGGAGAGCAAACGATGGGGCCCAAGCTAACTAAACAGAACAGGAAAGGAAGGTTGCTGTCTGCAATTTGCCAAAACCCTATCAAAGACATAAGCCAACAAGCTGATATGGAAAAAGACCCTGAAGCAGCTAGGCTTCAAAAACTAAATCAGCACTCAGGTATTTTCAGAAGACAGAGCTAAAGGAGTTCAGCTCACCCCAGCAGGGAATGGCAGAAATCCAGAAAAACAAAGCAAAACAAAGTCAAAGCACAAATGCAAAAAGCTGAGCAGAAAACTTAGCTTTAGAAGAGCAGGAATTCAGACTGGTCTCCAAGGATCCCACAGAGAAATCACCCGCAGGGCAGAAGGGCGTTGGCAGCCTTATATCCAGTCAGTAACTCCACTCAGCCAGTCATTATCATTAGGCTCAGGTGTTTGATAATCAGGCTCACTACCTTTCTTTACCAGAAGAGGGAGTTCCTGGGGCCTCAGTAGTGAAGGGGAAAATGAACTCACAACACAACTGGTATTCAAATTTCTGAGTTGTTTACCTCGGCTAAAGGTCTTTCCCCACTTCTTAAAGGTAACCTTTGCCTCATCAGTAGGATTTTGGTCAAAGAAGTGCCACACTGCACTCTTCCTACTATGGTAGACATTGTTGCCCTTACACGCTCTGCTAACTTGACCGTCCGGCCAAGCTGTCTTGCAGCTCTTCTACTTTTTGGTCCACATTTTTGGACAGCTATGGACCTGCCAGATAACTGCTGCTGTGATGTCAATGCCTGCTGCAGATCCTTCTCCTTATCTGAACTATTGCCAGCGCCACCCTCATCCCCCAACGGATGCCAATTCGGGTCAAGAACTGGGTCATCCATCACCTCCTCTTCAAAGTCATCTGCACCTTCCTCTTTACCTTCCTCTGTGTCACAGTGTAAGGTGGTATAGTATGCGGGAAGGGGCACCTGAGTTTCAGCTGTGTCAGATTCTGGCTCGTTAAACTGCGAGGGCAATGTAGTGCTCTGGGTCAATGTACCAGCAGAATCGTGGCTGTGCATCAGTGCACTCCATGTCAGATTCATCTTGGACTGGGGAATTCTGCATTTGACTGGTAACCCAGGCATGGTATGTGAAAAGAGCTCCATAGAGTAATCTGAAGTGTCGGCTGCCGCATCCTTCACTTTTGGTGGGGGTGGAAGGACACAAGGAAAGGTGTTTTTCCTGACCAGAAACCTGCACTGACGACTCTGTGCTTGCAGCTTTGGAACGTTCAGAAGAGGAGGCAATAGAGCTGATGGCTGTTTTGGCAATGTACGCCAAAACCTGTTCCTGATGCTCTGGCTTTAAAAGCGGTTTTCCTACTCCAAGAAAAGGGAACCTTACAGGCCTTCTTGGGCCAGACGATGATGCAGGCTCAACACCTCCTGCCTTACCTGCTATTGTGCTTTTGCCAGAACCAGCCGATGCACCACCACCATCAGTACCAGCCGCGCCCCCTTGCCCACGTCCGCTGCCTCTTCCACCAAACTTCCTGATGTTTGGAAAAATGTACCCAAAATACCAGCAGAGAGATGGTACTTTATGAGTAGTGTCCAGCTTTGTAAGGTGTATTAAAAAAATTAAATCTACGTATATTTTTTGTTAGTCACAGACGCTCTGACAGTATGTATTTGACCATAATAAAACAAGCAGATATACGATACTGTATCAGAAGTGTACAGCTGGATATGTTTTTGTGTAACTAACAATCTCCGTATAAATATTTACGGAGTGTCACACACACACGCTGACTCTGCATAGATGTGACTGTAATGCGAACAGCAGATATACAATACTGTTTGAGAATCAGACAGCTCAATACAGTGTAGGTTTGGAAAAATGGAAAATCTCCTCTTTTTTTCCAGAAAAACACACAGATAGCTTGTATTTGTCCGTGATACTAGCCGGTACACGTTAGTGTGTGAGGAGCGTATACCGCTATACGGTGTCTGCATGGAAAATTGTAAATCTCAGGCTATGTTTATACGTTGTGACACACGCTGTCTCTGTATAGTTTGGACCGTTATCAAACAGCAGATATACTAAACTGTTTGAAAAGTCAACAGCTCTATACGGTGTAGGTCTGGAAAAATGGAAAATCTCGTTTTTTTTTTCCAGAAAAGCACACAGATATCTTGTATTTGTCCGTGATACCAGCCGGTACACGGTAGTGTGTGAGGAGCGTACACCGCTATACGGTGTCTGCATGGAAAATTGTAAATCTCCGTCTATTTTTATATGGACTGACAACACGCTGTCTCTGTAGTTTGAACCATGATCAAACAGCAGATATACTAAACTGTTTGAAAAGCTGACAGCTCTATATGGTGTAGGTCTGGAAAAATGGAAAATCTCCTCGGCTTGTTTTTCCAGAGTCACGCACAGATAGGTTCACTGTTTGAAAAGCTGACAGCTCTATACAGTGTAGGTCTGTAAAAATGGAAAATCTCCTCGTTGTTTTTTCCAGAGTCACACACAGCTTGTATTTGTCCGTGATACCAGCCGGTACACGGTAGTTTGAGGAGCGTACACTGCTATACGGTGTGTGAAAAAATGAATGCTCGGTAACTGAGCAGAACAAAATAATAAAAGTTGAAGTGCTTTGAAAAAAAGCAGTTTGAACAGCAGTGTGCACACAGCAATGCAGCTATCAGGTAGCCTTAAAAGGCAGCCAAATCACCACCAGCGCTGCTGCACACAACAAAAATCCTCCACTTTCACTGCACACTAACTGTAAAGTGAAAAGCGCTAGCAGCAGAAGCTATTTTTTCCCTTCTTCCTGCCTAACGCTCTCCCTGTTCAGAATCAGCAGCAGCACCTCTCCCTGTTCTAAGATCGGCAGAAGTTAGATGGCGGTCAGTGGTCACGGCCTTTTATAGCCCCTGTGACGCCACACAAAGCCAGCCAATCACTTCAATGCCCTTCTCTAAGATGGTGGTAGCCGCTGCCTATGTCATCACGTTGCCCACAGTTTGCATCCTCCATCATTGGCTGCAAAAAGGACGCTGGAAGCATCATTTGAAACGCGACTTTGGCGAGCGGATCGACGACCTCATGGCCGACGTCACACTATGGTCAGGTTTCGTTTCATGAAACCCGACTTTAGCGAAAGTCGGCGATTTTTGAATTTGGCCAACCCGTTTCACTCAACTCTACTGCTGAGCAATATGAGCTGTGGTACAGTAAAGGGTATTTTACTAGATGGGAGATACATTTCTCCCAGCAGATTAATGTTTGGCCAGGTGTTTCCCTAAAGACAGGACCTGTGATGATGTCATGGTCACGTGATCAGCCCATGTGATGTCTACCTCACCGGTGGGAGGGGTTATGGGCTATGTAATGAAATCTCTTTAACAATAACAATATGGAAGGGGCCAGGAGCCATTTGGTGAGCTGCATTTCTTGCTACATGTTCACAGACTTATCAACCAAAGTCCGGTATAATAAAGGGCACTTCACTTCAGAACATAACACTAATCCCATATACCGCTACACAGGATAACGAAGAGGTCCCAAATATGTTATTAAATAATTTTTATTTCGAATGATTGAAATAAACATTATAAAAAGGGAAAAAGCCGTGTATAGGAAACGCCCGAGCACAAAGTTACAAAAATAGGAATTCCCTTTGAGATATGGAGGGTTGATGTTATTCACATGCAATTCTAGTTTATTTTTCTAGGTAGTCTGGATTTTCTTTGGTGATATAGTGGGTCCATGTTACCTTACATGTGACTCTTGTTTATTGATTTATTTATTTCCCTTCCACCTTGAATCCACTGACAGTTCCCTTGGTCATAGTTATAAAGCACCTTTTTTATGGTATTTTCCACCAAACTCCATACATTTATGGGCAATTCTTCTGAGATATATACATATAGGTTATGCAGTGTTCCAAAAACATAGCACTATGTGATGGTATTAGCTCATTGGAGCAAATGTTATTGTACATGCGTTCTGCAGTATATACCAGTTTTTGCATTGCTGTTTCTATATACTCTTAATATTATTAGTATATTTATTGCCTGTATAGATCTCAACTCTGTTTACATGTGTTATGGAGTGATAATGATATAAGTGCTTTATTTCTGTATTTTTGTAACTTTGTGCTCGGGCGTTTCCTATACACGGCATTTTGCTTTTTTATAATGTTTATTTTAATCATTCGAAATAAAAATTATTTTATAACATATTTGGGACCTCTTCGTTATCCTGTGTAGCGGTATATGGGATTAGTGTTATGTTCACAGACCTACCAGTGGAAAAGCCAAACTTCACATGCCACAAATGCAAGAGTGTGTCCCTGTTGGAGGAAAAGTTGCAAAATCTCGAAGAGAGGTTAGCTACGTAGAAGATCATTAAGGAAGGTGAAGAGTTCTGAGACAGAGCAGAATTATCTCTTCATGTTACAGAAAGAGAAGAAATGCGAAGTGCACCTGAAGAAACAGAGGAATGGAGACATGTGACCCAGAGAAGCAGGAGGATCAGGAGGCAGTCAGCACCAATACTGCTCAGAAACCAGTACCAGGCTCTCACGCAGGAGAACAATGAAGAAATACATCAGGATAAGACTTTGCCCACAGTCAGCAACCTTGTACGCCTTCAGAGTCCTCCTGGATGGTGAAAGAAAAATGTTATGAAGAAGAAACGGAGAGTGGTGGTCATGGGGGATTCCCTGTTGAGAGGAACAGAGGCCGCTATCTGCAGACCGGATATAACTTCAAGAGAAATGTGCTGTCTTCCAGGTGCAAAAATTAAAGATGTGTCTGACAGGATATCAGGACTCTTCAGACCTACAGATGACCTCCCATTCCTGCTTATACATGTGGGGACAAATGAGACCACGAGAAACGACCTTGAAATAATCTGCAATGACTTTGAAGACTTAGGTAAGAAAGTGAAAGAACTGGGAGCGCAGGTGGTCTTCTCTTCCATCCTCCCAGTGGATGGCCATGAAACAAGGAGGTGGAATAAGATTCTGCAGGTGAACAACTGGCTACGTCGATGGTGCCGTCAGCAACGATTTGGATTTCTGGATCACGGAGTGAATTACCTATACGATGGACTACTTGCTAGTAGAGTTGAGCGAAATGGGTCGGTCAAATTCAAAAGTCGGCGACTTTCGCTGAAGTTGCGTTTCATGAAACGAAACCCGACCATAGCGTGAGGTCGGCCAGGAGGTCGGCGACCAGAGCGCCAAAGTCGCGTTTTAAATGATGCTTCCATCGCCCTTTTTCAGCCAATGATGGAGGACGCACACTGTGGGCAACGCGATGACATAGGTATTGTTCACCACCATCTTTGAAAAGGGCATGCAAGTGATTGGCTTGCTTTGTGTGGCATCACAGGGGCTTTAAAAGGGCATGAATGCCGACCGCCATCTTCTGCCGATTAGCATTAGGGAGAGGTGTTGCTGTTGCTGATTCAGAATAAGGGAGAGCGTTAGGCAGGGAAGAAGAACAAATTTACAGCGTCTGCTGGTAGCGATTTCCACTTACAACACAACGCTATATTTTTGTGCATCAGCTCTGTTGGTTATTAGGCCTCTTTCACACTTCAGTTATTTGCATCAGTTAAAATCCGCCAAAAAGGCGGACTAGCGGATCCGTTCTCAACTGATGGCACCCAGATAGATTTTGGAGTTAATTTAGTGTCTGGAGGATCCGCCAGCTAAAAAAACCTTGCAAGCTCCGTTCAGAAATCTTTGAGGATGTTGACGGAGTCTAACATTGTGGCGGATCCTCACAAAAACGGATGCAACGGAAGGCAATCAGTCAGGATCCGCCAATAATGAAAGTCAATGGGGAAAAAAACGAATCCGCAAAGAAAAATGGCGGATCCGTTTTTTTCAAAATTGGCGGATCTTGACTGATTGTCAAAAACGGAAGTGTGAAAGAGGCCTTAGGCTTGCATTATAAGGCTCCCTGATAGCTGCATTGCTGTTTGCATACTGCTGTGCAAACTGCTTTTTTAAAAGCAAAAATACTTTTCTTCCTCTTTTCTGCAGTTACCAAACCTTCATTTTTCCACACTTTCGTGTGCCGCAGTCCTGCTTATTAGGCTGCCTGCATCCATATTAGGACTGAGAGCATCATTGTCAGCCTCCTAAAATCTGTAGTGAAATCCAAATTCTCACCACCCTCCACCTTGTCATACACCATCCAATTTCATCCTGTTACATTGAGGTGTAATCTCTACTGGGCCTGAGGCAATAGTTCAGCGTCCTCAAATTTCTAGTGAGATTCAAATTCTCACCAATACTATATACACATTCTACCTTGTTTTACAGTACCTTATAGCTGGTGGTATTTTGGGTATATTTTCACAAAAATGAGGAAGTATGGTATAAGAGGCCATGGAAGTGGGCGGGGGTTGCCAGCTGGTCCTGCTGGTGGTAGTGCATCTGTTGGTAGTGGCAAAAGCATAATAGCACCTAAGGCAGGAGGTGTTGAACCTGCGTCATCATCGGGCTCCACAAGGCCTCAAAGGCTCCCTTTTCTAGGAGTAGGTAAACCGCTTTTAAAGCCGGAGCTTCAGGAACAAGTTTTGGCTTACATTGCTGACACAGCCTCCAGCACTCTCGCCTCCTCTTCTGAAGTTTCAAAAAATAAAAGCGCTGAGTCATCAGTGGAGGCTCCTGGTCAGGAACAACACCTTTCCTTGTGTCCTTCACCCCTACCAAAAGTGAAGGATGCGGCAGGCCACACTACAGATTACTCCATGGAGCCCTTTTCACATACCATGCCTGGCTTATCAAGTCAAATCGTGAATTCCCCAGTCCAAGATGAATCTGACATGGAGTGCACTGATGCACAGCCACTGCTAGATTTTTCTGCTTGGTACATTCACTCAGAGCACTACATTGTCCTTGCAGTGTACTGAGGCAGAATCAGACCCTGATGAAACTCAGGTGCCCCTTTCTGCATACTATACAACCTTACACGGTGACACAGAGGAAGGTGCATAAGAAATTGAAGAGGAGGTGATGGATGACCCAGTTGTTGACCCAGATTTGGCATCCATTGTGGGAAGAGGGTGCCGCTGAAAATAACTCAGAAGAGGAGGAGGAGGATTCGCAGCAGGCAAAGACATCGCCACAGCTGTTATCTGGCAGGACAGTACCAGTCTAAAAACGGGTTACAAAAAACAAAAGAGTTGCAGGACAGCTTGGCCAGATGGTCAAATTAGCACAGCTTGCAAGGCCTCAAAATGTCTTCCATAGTAGGAAGAGTGCAGTGTGGCACTTTTTTGAACAAAATCCTAATGATCAGGCAAAAGTTATCTGTAAGAAGTGCGCAAAGACATTTAGCCGAGGGAAAAATCTGAGAAATTTGAATACCAGTTGCATGCTTAGACATTTAACCACCATGCACTTGCAAGCGTGGTCGGACTACCAAACCTCACATACCACATGTGCACCTGCTCCGAATGAAGGTAGTCAGCAACGCTACATTGCTTCCCCCACTGTAAGCCCACTGGTTAGCACACCACCAGCAGCAAATGTCGAGGTGTCGTCGCAATCAGTCATAGAATCATAATTTTATTGCTACAAAAGACTGAATCTAGGCCATCAGAAAGAACACCAACTCCATCACCATAATCAACCCTCTCTCAGTCCGCCATGTCCACCATATGCAGCTCTCAAGTACATCTCACCCTACCAGAGACTCTGAGTAGGACAAGAAAGTACTCATCCTCTCATCCGCGTACACTGGCTTTGAATGGCCACATTGCCAAACTAATCTCGTTAGAGATGATGCCCTACCGGTTGGTTGAAAGCAAAGCTTTCCACGAGTTCATGGCCTACGCAGTATCACGCTATGACCTACCCAGTCGGCACTTCTTTTCGCAAAAAGCCATCCCAGCCCTCCACCATCATGTGAAAGACGGCATTGTCCATGCACTCAAGCAAGCAGTGAGTGGAAAGGTGCACCTCACAACAGATTCATGGTCCAGTAGGCATGGCCAGGGCCGTTAGGTGTCCATCACTTGCGCACTGGTTTAATGTGGTGGATGCAGGGTCCACAGGGGACAGTGGCGGTGGAACAGTGCTGCCTAGCCCACGGTTTAGGAAACAGTTGCCTGTAGGCATTCGACCCTCCTCCTCCTCCAGAAGCGAAAGCTCGTCCACAGAGCGCAGTCGCACGAGCACTCCATCCGCAGCTGCCAGTGTTGCACACAAGGTTTCCCACTATCGAACAGTTAGAGGTAAGCGTCAGCAGGCTGTGCTGAACATGATGTGCTTGGGCGACAACAGACACATCGCGGAGGTACTGGCCGACTACTTGCAGCGACAAACTGAATCATGGCTGGGCAGTCTACATCTTGAGGCAGGCAAGGCAGTTAGTGATAACGGCCGGAATTTTGTGGCAGCCATAGCCCTTTCAAAACTCAGACACATACCTTGCCTGGCTCACATCTTGAACCTGGTGGTGCAATGCTTCCTCAATAATTATCTGGAGTTAACATCCCTGCTCCATAAGGTGCAAAGACTTTGCTTGCACATCCGCCAGTCGCCCGTACACTCCAGTCGTATGCAGAAGCTGCAGCGATTGCTCCACCTCCCCAAGCACCGCCTAATTATCGACGTTGCAACAAAGTGGAACTCCACCCTGCACATGGTTCAGAAGCTGTGCGAACAGAGGCAGGCTGTAATTCATTTGTGGGCGGATACACGGTCAGGCGGTTTGTGGGCAGACATGGAGTTGTCTGGTGTGCAGTGGTCGAACCTGAAAGACATATTTAAAGTCCTTCAGTGTTTTGAGGAATGCACATGGCTGGTAAGCGCAGACGACGCCATCATAAGCATGAGCATCCCACTTATGCGTCTGCTCATGCAAACTTTGACTTACATTAAGGAGCAGGCGTCTGCAGCCGAGGAGGAGGGAAGCCTTGATGACAGTCAGCCATTGTCTGCTCAGGGAAGTCTCGTGGACGAGGTGGAGGAAGAAGAGGAAGAGGAGAAGGAGGATGTTGGGGATGATTATTTAGGGGAGGAGGATGCTTCTCAGGGGGCAAGGCAAAGTGTTGGCATGGCCGGGTCAGGTACAGGGTTTGTGCTTGACTGGAGGGATGTTGATTTGCCAGAAAGTGCTCCTCCACCCAGCACTAGCAGTGCATCATTGACACCTGGAACATTGGCCCACATGTCTGATTATGCCTTGCAGATCCTAAAACGGAACCCCCGCATTGCCAAAATGATGAACGATGACGACTACTGGTTGGCCAGCATCCTGGATCCACGCTATAAAGGCAAATTCCAAAACATCATGCCACAGGAGAACCTAGAACTAATATTGGCTAACAAACAAGCAACTCTGGTAAACCGCTTGTTTGAGGCATTCCCAGCACACAGTGGCGGTGATGTTTCTCCCACGAGCCGTAGGGGGCAACATGGAAGAGGTGTTCGTGGTGCACACAGCCAAAGTGGCGTTGGACACAGGGGTTTCATGACCATGTTGTGGACGGATTTTTCAAGTACCGCTCACACGACTGGTAATACTGCATCGATTGAAAGTGATAGGAGACATCAGTTGTCAACTATGGTAACAAACTACTTCTCCTCCCATATCGATGTTCTCCCTCACCGGTTATTCCCCTTTGACTATTGGGTCAGTAAACGTGACACCTGGCCTGAATTGGCACAATATGCCCTACAGGAGCTCACTTGCCCTGCTGCTAGTGTGCTATCTGAAAGAGTCTTCAGTGCTGCTTGAACAATCCTGACAGAAAAAAGGACCCGCCTATCGACCCAAAATGTTGATGATTTAACCTTCAATAAAATGAACCATGCATGGATTTCAAAGGATTTTGTCCCACCCTCCCCTGCTGACACGTAGGTTGCCAGAAAAATGGCTCGCTTTTGTCCTCCTCTTCCGCGGACTTCTCCAATTGCTCCATTTGCAGCTGCTGAATGTCCAACATCAACAAATGCCATTTTTTCCACCTCCCTAACTGGGCTGCCTCCCCCCACAAGGCCGGCATCACCACATGGCGCATGCACCCATGCGAGTGCCGTTGCCCTGGACAGGTGGGTGGGCCCACTCTTGGGCAACGGCACTGGCACAGGGTCTCTCATAGTACAATCAAGTGTCTCTGATGGTGGGGGTGCACACCTGCCGTCAGATACACCGGCATACTATGAGGGGCCCTGTGCCAGTGCCGTCGCCAACGAGTGGGCCCCCCTGCTTGCTCAGGATCACAGCACTTGCAAAGTTGAAATACTTACCCTGCTCCACCGCCGTGACGTCTTCCGTGTTTCCTGACAGTGACATTCTGGTCAGAGAGCGCGATGACATCACGTCTGTACTCTGTCTAAACAGTCCAAGTACAGTGAGATGGAAGATGGGGATGACGAGGAGTCCAGACTAGTACAGGGATTCCTTAGCGAGGAGACTTATGTAATTGTTTTCAATATTGGGACAGCAATTTTTGCGGAGCACTATACTCTGGAGAATGATATATGAGGCCCACCATACACTGGAGCATTCCAAAGGTGGACATCAGACACTGGAGCAGCATTTACAGGGCCCATTATACACTAGAGCATTAGAAATGGGGCCCATTATATATGGAGCATTATTTGGGCCCATAAGACAGTGGAGCTTCATCCATGGGGACCAACATATACTGTAGCATTATGTGGAGCTCATCATATACTGTATGGAACATTTATGGGACGAATGATTCTGTATGGAGAAATATATGGGCCTCATCCTCATAACTCTGTATAGCGCACTATGCGGTGCCCATAATACTATATGGAGTTATATACTGTCCGTTTTTGGAGCTATTGGAGAATTTAAAATGGATATCAGTAATGTGATGTAAGAAGTGAAGTATTTTTCGTTGTACTATACCACTATTTCTCTGCCATATCAGAGGATCATGAATTGTGGCATTTGTTAAAGGAGCCCAGTGACACTCTTTGGCCCAGGGCCCACGAAAATCTGGAGCCAGCCCCCCCCCCACTACTTTAGCCAAATAACCCCCAGTTTTCAATGCCTAACTATTATTATAAAGTAAATTAAGGCTGACAAGCTTAAGTAATAAGAATTGATGTTTTTGGCATTAAAATGGGCACTGTAGGTGTGTTTCCTGTCCTCCACTCACTGCCGACCTTGGTTCCCCTTGACTTGCATTGGGTTTCGTGTTTCAGTCGGCCTTCGACTTTTCACGATAATCAGCCGATTGCGTTCGACCCGACTGTTGAGAATGTCGGGTTTCATGAAACCCGACTCGACCCAAAACAAGGCAAAGTCGCTCATCCCTACTTGCTAGAGATGCGGTGCACCTTACGAAGACTGGAAAGCATGTATTTGGAAGCTGCCTTGCTACACTCATTAGGAGAGCTTTAAACTAGAACGATATGGGAAGGGAAGCAAAAGGCCGGAAAAAGCCATAAACCTGACAAATGCTATTGAGAACTCTGCTATTAGAAGTGGAAAGGAAGAACTAAGGCTGGTTTCACACTTGCGTTTTTTGCGCTGCTTTTTAACGCAAAAAAAGCATGCGTTTTTCCTCCTATACTTTAACATGGGTGCGCATATGTGCGCATACATATGCGCATGTACGCGTTTGTATGCGCATGCGTTTTTTTGCAGTGTGCGCTCGGTCGCACAAAATGCATCCTTTTGAATTTTTTGTGCATCCGACTTGCCCCAAAAAACCGCATGCGCACGCAATGCATTTTTTTTTTACAGCAAAACACCCATTAAAGTCTATGGGTGCGCATAAATGCGCATTGCAATGCGCACGTATACGCAAAAAACGCATGCAGTTTTTTTTAAAAAAATGCACCAAAACCCACAAAAAACTGCACACAAACGCATGATGCATTTTTTTCATGCGTTTGTGTGCGCAAAAAACGTGCAGCAAAAAACGCAAGTGTGAAAGTAGCGTAAGACAAAAGAATGTAAATAATGAAAATATTGGAGAAAGAGAAACCAATCACAAACTAAAATGTTTCTATACTAATGCACAAAGCATGGGCAACAAACAAGGAGAATTGGAACTACTAACACAGGAAAATAAATATGATGTCATTGGAATCACTGAAACTTGGTGGAACGATACACATGATTGGAATACAAGACTAGAAGGATACAACTTATTTGCTAGTAACAGACTTGATAAACGAGAAGGAGGTGTCACATTGTATGTTAGAAATGTGTATATCTGCACAGAGATCCAAGCTTCAGAGACTGGGAGTTCTGTGGAAACTGTTTGGGTAAGAATACAAGGACAGAACAATGGAAAGGACACCATTGTAGGCATTTACTACAGGCTGCCTGTGCAAGCTGAAGATATGGATGAACTCTTTATGCATCAAATGGCCAAGTTCTCCAAAAAATATGACATATTTGTCATGGGAGATTTCAACTATCCTGACATTTGTTGGGAATCTCTCTGAGGCAAAACTAACAGGTCAAGGAAATTCTTATCCTCTCTTGCTGACAACTTTATCTTCCAAAAGGTAGGGGAGAAAACAAGGGGAACTGCTACTTTGGATCTAATCCTTATAAACAGGGAGGAAATGGTCGAGGAGGTAAAAGTGGCTGGGACCCTAGGAGGTAGCGACCATGCTATTTTAGAATTTTGGATAACTAGAGGAGGAAGACCTGTGAAAACTCAGACATCAAGGATAGATTTCAGAAAGGCAGATTTTAAGGGATTCAGAAAGAGAATTGGAGGGATCCAATGGCTGGATATCCTTAAGGGCAAAAATGTCCAGGAAGGATGGGAAACCTTTAAAAATGAAATTCTCAAAGCACAATTGTTATCAATTCCGAAAAGAAGAATAGGAAGCATTGAAGGAAACCAGGATGGATGAACACAGAACTTAAGCACATGCTAAAAAGGAAGAAAGAAATGTTTATCAAATGGAAAGAGGGAGGCATATCTAAAGAAGAATATAATGCTGTCTGCAGAACTTGCAGGGCACAAATCAGATTAATAAAGCTGACAATGAATTGAGGCTTGCAAGAGACATCAAAAGCAATAGTAAAGGATTTTGGGGATATGTCAAAAGTAGTGTCGAGCATTCGGGTATCGGCCGATATTTGCGGTATTGGAATTCCGATACTGAGTTCCGATAATTTTTGCACATCGAATACCGGAATCGGAAGTTCCCATAATGCTATGAGCCAGTTTGATTTGCTTCAGCCAATGAGGAATCCTAAGAAGTGTGGGCACATCCTGCTAGGCATGTAGGCATGTTAATTAATGGCATGGCTGTGATTGGCTGCTGAAATGATGTCATGATGCGCTATAAAAGCCGCCGCTGCCATTTTGGGTCCACTCTGTTGTGAATTCAGTTAGGGACAGGACGCTGCTGTTCTGACTCTGAGAGACAGTTAGAGATAGCGATTTTCTATATAGTGCTTTACCCAGGCTACTTTATCAACCGCTGTAGCTTTCTTTTGCCTTGCAGTGCTGTTCACACCTGTCTGCAAGGTCTGTGTGTGTGAGTGCAGCTCACGCTGTAGTGTTCTGCAGCCACCTCTGGTTGTAGTCCGCTCAGCGTGTGTCACTGCCTCATACATTGTCCTTTTTTGCTGTAGTGCTGCTTATTTTTCCTGAATTTCTCCTATTAGTGTGCTTCCATCCGTATCCAGCTAGATTGGTTGCAAACACTATATAGGAGTAGATAGAGGAGCTTTTTTTCTGGCTTGTGCCCTGCAGCCCCAGCCAGATTAGTATTAACCTATTTTTTGGAGCCTTATCTATTGCATTGTAGGTTACCTTCCTGCATTGTAATAGCTTCAAAAAGTTTGTGATACTATCGCTTTTACATCTTTGGTCACATCCTTTTTGTTTTTTTTAAAAAAAACACGTAAATAAAGTTCACCAAACACTCCACTTTACAGTTGTGTAGGCCACATTAGCTCACATTAAAGTGTAGTCTGCACTTTATAAAATTAGTGTTTCTTATACCTGTTAGCAGCTGTTCAGGAATAAGCACACTAAGGCTGGTTTCACACTTGCGTTTTTTTGCGCTGGATTTTAGCGCTAAAAAACGCATGCATTTTTTCCCCTATATTTTGCATGGGATGCGCTTATGTGCGCATACACATGTGTTTGTATGCGTTTTTCCGCGCATGCGTTTTTTTGCGGTATGCACTCGGGCGCACAAAATGCATCCTGTTGCATTTTTGGGGTGTCCGACTTGCCTCAAAAAAACGCATGCGCGCAATGCGTTTTTTTACAGCAAGACACCCATTATAAGTCTATGGGTGTGCATATGTGCGCATTGGCATGCTTATGTATGCGTTTTTTGGGGCATGCGTTTTTTTTTAACATTAGTTAGACAATGTAATTTAGGGGTTTGGGTTATAGCTAGGGTTAGTTAAGGGGGTTTAGGGTTTGGGTTAGGGTCAGGGTTAGGGTCAGGGTTAGGGTTAGGATCAGGGTATGGTTTGGTTAAGGGTTAGGGTTAGGGTTAGTATGGTTTGGTTAAGGGTTAGGGTCAGGGTTAGGGTTAGGGTCAGGGTTAGGGTTAGGGTTAGGATCAGGGTATGGTTTGGTTAAGGGTTAGGGTTATGATGGTTTGGTTAAGGGTCAGGGTCAGGGTTAGGGTTAGGGTCAGGATTAGGGTCAGGGTTAGGATAAGGGTATGGTTTGGTTAAGGGTTAGGGTTAGTATGGTTTGGTTAAGGGTTAGGGTCAGGGTCAGGGTTAGGGTTAGGGTCAGGGTTAGGGTCAGGGTTAGGGTTAGTAAAGTCCTGGTTTGGGTTAGTGTGAGGGGCCACCTAATGTTGGAAAAAAACGCAAACGCGGTAAAAACGCACTAAAAACGCATACAAACGCATAAAAAGGCTGCATTTTTTTCATGCATGCTCATAAAAATGCTTGAAAAAAACGCAGCATTTGTATGCTTTTGTATGCGTTTTTCAATGCGTTTTTTTGCGGGGAAAAATGCGCTGCAAAAAAAAGCAACTGTGAAAGTAGCCTTAGCCCTTAGTACTTTTCTGCCTATCTTTATCAGTCTACCAAGATGAAGAAGGCAGGGAGTAAGGGACGTGGTCGTGGGCGTGGAGTTTCAGCAGGGAGAGGACATGGGGATTCTGTGCCTGCTGCGGGCACCAGTGACTCAGCATCCCCCAGTTTTACCAGGGAACAGTCCTTTATACGCAGCTTTCTAGAAGCTTGCCATACCCCACTGCTGCGGGAGGAACAAATTGAAGCCGTTGTCGGGTGGATGTCAGCTAGCGCATCGACTTAAATTAGTTCCACATCCTCTCAGGTCCTGAGCACTGAAGAGCAACCATCTGTCTCTTCACCACCTGCCAAATTGCTCAGTCAGTCAGAGAGCCCTGGACAGGAGCCATCTCTACTTCTGTTCTCTGAATCTCTTGGCTTGGAAATAGGGGGCCAGCCAAGCAGCATTCTAGAATGTGAAGAAGAGGTAGTATGCAATGATGCGCAACAGCTTTGTCTCTCTGAATCTGAAGAGGCGGGTGGGTCAGTGCCTATGGTCAGCATACCTCAGTATGCATCTGATGATGAGACTCAGGTGCCACTTTCTGGTGCGTTCTGTGCTGGCGAGACTACCTAGGAGAAGCAGGTGTTTGAAGAGGGTAGTGTAGATGATGAGGTCCTTGACCCATCATGACGTGAGGAACAGGAAGGTGGTGGGAGCAGCTCTGAGGAAGAGATTCTCCGAATGGCCAAAACAGGAGGGAGAGGGAGGGGGCAGACTCGGCTGTCTGTAGCCTCCACTTCGGCACCCATTAGGAGCATTCCTTTTTCCAAAACCCAAAACGGGCGCTCCCAGGACTTGCAGTGTGTGGTCCTTTTTTGACACAGTTGCAGATGACATTTGCTTTGTCAAATGCAAGCTATGTAATCAGAAAGTCAAAAGAGGGAAAAATGTCAGCAACCTCAATACCACAAGTATGTGGAAACATGTGCGGACCAATCACGTGGTGGAGTTACAAAGACACACTGAAGACATAGGCCAAGCTACAGCACCACCTACCACCTCTTCAGCTCGTGTTGTAGCCTCTTCCTCCAGCTCACACACAGCTGGTTCAGCTTCCTCACAGGATCACCATGGAAGAATCTCTGGCACTGTTGTACAGAGACACAGTGTAATTCCACCCACAGCACCACGTTCCCTGTCATCCTCACACTGCCAGGCCACTCTACAGCCATCGGTAGCACAGGCATGGGAGAAAAGGCGGCCATACTCGGCAAACCATCCCCGAGCACAGGCTCTGAATGCTGGCATTGCAAAACTACTGACCCTTGAAATGCTCTCATTCAGGCTGGTGGAGACTGACACCTTCCATAACTTCATGGCATTGGCAGTCCCACAATACAATGTGCCCAGCCGCTTTTATTTCAGCAGGCAAGCTGTCCCTGCCCTGCAAAAGCATGTGGAGGGAAAAATTAAACATGTGCTACTAAACGCCGTCAGTAGCAAGATCCACCTGACCACTGATGCGTGGACCAGTAACCATGGACAGGGACGACACCTTTCCCTCACTGCCCATTGGGTAAATGTTGTGGAGCTGGGTACAGATCTTGAGAGCGGTGCTGTACGTGTTCTGCCAACTCCAAGGATTGCAGGAATCCAGTCTGTACACATTGACTCCTCCTCATACTCCAGTTCCTCTGAATCAGCGCTGCAGGAGCCATCACGGTCTACCTCCACATGGACCCATGAACGCTTACCTGTTACAACTGATATGAGCACAGCCATGGCCAAACGTCAACAGGCTTACTGAAATAAATTTCTTTGGGGGATCGAAGCCACACAGCGCAGGAGCTCTGGAAAGCCATCAAGCAGGAGAGCGACGTGTGGTTTGTGCCAGCGAATCTCCAGCTAGGCTTGGTAGTGTGTGACAATGGCCGAAATCTGGTGGCAGCTCTGGGCATAGGCAAACTCACATCCCATGTCTGGCACATGTGCTCAACTTGGTCGTTGATGCACTGCTGCACAAGGTCTGCATAAAGTGCACTCACTTACGGCGTTCCAGCATGGCAAGATCGCGCATTGCAGCTCTGCAGCACCGATTCCGCCTTCCGGAACATCGCATCATATGTGACCTGCCCACCAGGTGGAATTCTACGTTACATATGTTGGAGCAGTTGTGTGAGCAGCAGGCAGCAGTACCATGGAGTAACAGCTGCATCAGGCGCAAACAAGTCGCACTGCGTTCCGTTCACACTTCACCACCACTGAGTGGGCCTCTATGAAGGACATCTGCCACGTTTTGCGTGCCTTCGATAATTCCACGCGGATGGCGGGTGCAGATAATGCACTAGTCAGCATGACTGTCCCCCTTATCTGCCTGCTTGAAAAAACACTGCAAGCACTAAGGGAGGAGGTTGTGGAAGAGGTGGAGGATGAGGAGTCACAAATACCATCTGCTTCTGGATAGTCTGCGCAATGTGGTTCCTCAGGCAGGAACACTTTGGCCTAGACAGGGGACACTTTGTGAAGAGGATGAGGAGGAGTCAATGGAGAAGGAAGACATGTCTCCAGAGGAGGGAGGTACACAATGCTCTAGTAGTCAGTATGTAGAGCGAGGGTGGGGTGATGCAGAGCAGGCAGAGATAACGCCTCAAGCAGGGGACAGCGTTTCTTGGCCAGTTGGGAGTCTACAGCACATGGTTGGTTTCATGCTGCAGTGCCCGAGAAATGACCGCCGCATCGCCCACATTCTCAACACGGCTGATTATTGGGTGTACACCCTCCTAGATCCTCGCTACCGGGACAACTTACAAAGCCTCAACACCGTTGAACCGGGAGCATAAAATGCGGGAGTAACAAGACACACTGGTGCATTCCTTCATGTTCTCCATTCCACCCGAGAGCAGTGTTGCAAGTGCTTTACAAAGCATCTCTGTGCGTCGAGGCAGTGGAGGAAGCTCTGCACAAAGAGGGAGCAGAATCAGCGCCTCAGCACAAGGCAAGACCAGTATGGCCCAAATGTGGCAAAGTTTTGTGTCCCCACCACAAATGTCTACACCATCACAGACGGTTCCAGTCAGCAGGAGGTAACGTTTCCGTCAGACGTTGACACACTACATGTCTTGCCCTCTCAGTGTACTTCCAGACTGCTCTTCCCCCTTCAAGTTTTGGGTCTCTAAGCTGGATACATGGCCAGAGCTTAGCCAGTATGCATTAGAGGTGCTGGCTTGCCCTGCTGCTAGTGTATTATCGGAACGTGTCTTTAGTGCCGCAGGTGGTGTACTAACAGACCGTCGCATGCGACTATCCTCCGATAACTTTGACTGGCTTACTTTTCGGAAAATGAACAAGGCCTAGAACTCGCCGGAATTTGCCAGTCCTCTTCCAGATTAAAGAATTGGTTGGCAACAGTATCCAGGTCTCCTGTTGTGTTCATGTTTCTACCACCTGAACTGTAATCCCTGGGCTCCAACATTGCCAGTTGCTGGTTAGAAGTGCCATCTGCACAGAGAAAAACATTAGCTCCTGTGTTAGTGGGGTTCAGTATTGTCAGCTGCTCCCCTGCTGTGTGTCTGGCAATATCTCCTGCTCCCTCCACATTCACACAACATCAGATATTAAACTTGCTCTAATTAGGCCTCAGCCTACACCCTGATTGACCATGGGCTCCAACACCGCCAGTTGCTGCTCAGAAGTGCCGGCTGCACAGAGAAAAACACTAACTCCTGTGTTAGTGGGGTTCAGTAACGCCAGCTGCTCCCCTGCTGTGTGTCCGGCAATATCTCCTGCTCCCTCCACATTCACACAACATCAGATATTAAACTTGCTCCAATTAGGCCTCAGCCTACACCCTGATTGACCCTGGGCTCCAACACCACCAGTTGCTGCTCAGAAGTGCCATCTGCACAGAGAAAAACACTAGCTCCTGTGTTAGTGGGGTTCAGTAATGCCAGCTGCTCCCCTGCTGTGTGTCCGGCAATATCTCCTGCTCCCTCCACATTCACACAACATCAGATATTAAACTTGCTCTATTTAGGCCTCAGCCTACACCCTGATTGACCCTGGGCTCCAACACCGCCAGTTGCTGCTCAGAAGTGCCTTCTGCACAGAACAAAACACTAACTCCTGTGTTAGTGGGGTTCAGTAACGCCAGCTGCTCCCCTGCTGTGTGTCCGGCAATATCTCCTGCTCCCTCCACATTCACACAACATCAGATATTAAACTTGCTCCAATTAGGCCTCAGCCTACACCCTGATTGACCCTGGGCTCCAACACTGCCAGTTGCTGCTCAGACCTGCCTTCTGCACAGAGAAAAACACTAGCTCCTGTGTTAGTGGGGTTCAGTAACACCAGCTGCTCCCCTGCTGTGTGTCCGGCAATATCTCCTGCTCCCTCCACATTCACACAACATCAGATATTAAACTTGCTCCAGTTAGGCCTCAGCCTACACCTTGATTGACCCTGGGCTCCAACACCGCCAGTTGTTGCTCAGAAGTGCCGTCTGCACAGTCAACATATGCTCCAGTGTTATTGGGGTTCTGTTATGTCAGCTGATTACCAGCTGTGTGTCCTGCAATTTCTCCTGCTCTGTCCACACTCACAAAACTACAGATTTTAAACTTGCTCCAATTAGGCCTCTGTCTCTACTCTGTTTGTAGTATTTACCCTGGGTTCCAGCACCGCCAACTGGTTCCCGGCAGTGTCTTTGGCACGGGTACTCCCTCCTGCCCAGCCTGGTTCCAGCACGCCAGCTGTTTCCGGATAGTGTCAATGTCACTTTGCCTTCAAAACTTTGTCCTGTCGTGTTGTGGTCGAGCTAGCCGACTCTATGGTGCCTGCAGTTTCGGTGCTTCCTATGTGGGCTGCGGGTTCTGGTAATAAAGACTGGTTCCGTAGTGCCAATAGAACAAGCACCCCCTGTTGGACTGTGGGTTTCGGTAACTGCGTCCTGCTCGCGGCCTTGCAACTTTGTTGATTATGGGTACCTTGTGCTACCCATCCGGGTTCCTGTACCGTCAGCTGGTTCTCGGCAGTTCCTCAGCCTTCTTGTACCTTCTGCTACATTTCCAAGTTCAAGCTTTTTGAAATGGTTTTTGGTATTCACTCTGGATCTCCCTGACGACGACCTTGAAGACGACCCCGAAGAAGACGACGACCCTGAAGACGATGACCCTGAAGACTACCCTGAAGACCACCCCGAAGAAGACGACGAGCCCAAAGACGACGACCCTGAAGACGACGACCCTGAAGACCACCCCAAAGAAGACCAAAAAGATGACCCTGAAGAAGATGACCAAGAGGACAAAGAACATGAAGGCAGCCACCAAGATACAGAACAACAAGAGACAGCACAACAAGAGACAGAAGACCAAGAAGCAGAAGAACAAAAAGCAGAAGAACATTAAGCATAAGACTAAAAATCAGAGCAAAAGATATTATCTAAATTATAAGCAGAAGATGACTAAGCAGTGTATGGGGGTGAGTCTGTTCCTCCTCGTGGTGCCCCTGGAAAATGCCAGCTGCTGCAGGCCAAACTGAACGTGGACAAATCCTGTTGTAAATCTTTTGTGACAGGCAGAACGGAAGGTGTCATCTTCAAACTTTTACAGATAACAACTACAGGAATGCCTGTCACATATAAGAATATGATGAAGAAGAAGAATAGGAAGAAGATGAAGAAGTAGAATATGAAGAAGAATAATAGTTGAATAAGAAGAATATGAAGAATGTAAAAAAAAAAGAATAATAGGAAGAAGGTGAAGAAAAAGAAGATGAATAAGGTGAAGAAGAAGTTGATGAAAAAGATGCTGCTCCTGCTGAGGATCATGAAGGAGAAAGTGTGGGAGAAGTAGAAAAGAAGGTGAAGAGCATGGAAGTAGTGAAACATACATATCTGACAAAATATAAATAAGTTAACATAGTCAATATCTTTGTAACTCCGAACGTCTTAAAAAAAATGAATTCCTGCTATTCCATTTGATTGGGCTAAACCTCTATGCCTTAAATGTCTCCTCCACCTCCCCCAATACATTCTGCATTATTCTTAGTTGTTTTCCTTCATGTAGAATGAACCTACAAGGAAAGGAAGGGTTTATTTTAATTCCGATATTTCTGTCCCATTGACTTGCATTGGTTTCCGGTATAGGAATCGGCGATATCCGATACTTTTTGGGTATTGGTCCGATCCAATCCGATCCGATATTTCCAGATATTGGAAGGTATCACTCAACACTAGTCAAAAGTAAAAGAAAAGTCAAAGATGCTATAGGATTTTTACAGGATGAAAATGATGAAATGGTAAGACAGGATGTTGAGAAGGCCGAACTTTTAAATTCCTATTTTGCATCTGCTTTCTCTCAGAAAGCAAATGTAACATCAACTGTTCTTCACTGTCCTATTAAGGGAATAGAAGAATCTAGGATATCTATAAAGAGAAATATAGTGAGAAAACACTTAGCTAACCTAAATGAATTCAAGTCTCCAGGTCCAGATGAATTACACCCCAGAGTACTGAAGGACATAGCAGAAGAAATTGTTGAACCCCTTTCGATAATCATTGAAAATTCTTGGAGAACAGAAGTCCCAGAAGACTGGAGAAGAGCAAATGTTGTTCCTATCTTCAAAAAGAGGAAGAAGGTGGACCCAGGCAACTATAGGCCGGTGAGTCTGACTTCTATACCAGGAAAGATCTTTGAACAAATTATTAAACAACATGCATGTAAGTACCTGGATAACAATGAAGTGATTAAACAGAGTCAGCATGGGTTTAGAACTAACAAGTCATGTCAGACTAACTTAATTTCCTTCTATGAAAGAATCACGGATTGGATGGATCAGGGAAATACTGTAGATATAATATATCTTGACTTCAGCAAAGCATTTGACAAAGTATCTCACACAATCCTTATTGAAAAAATGGCTAAGTATGGAATGGACAAGGCAACTGTTAGGTGGATTCATAACTGGCTTAGTGATCGGACCCAAAGAGTGGTCGTAAAAGGCTGCACATCCAGTTGGAAGAATGTTTCAAGTGGGGTACCACAGGGCTCTGTCCTGGGCCCTGTATTGTTCAACATCTTTATCAATGATTTAGATGAAGGAATTGAGGGTAAACTGATTAAATTTACTGATGACACAAAGCTAGGATGGATAGCTAATATTAGAGAAGAGAGAGAGGATTCAAAAAGATATAAATAAACTGGAGCAGTGGGCAGCAACTAACAGAATGGTTTTTAACAGGGAAAAAAGGAAAGTACTACATCTGGGCAATAAAAATGAAAAAAGCATATACAGAATGGGAGGAATAGAGCTAAGCAACAGCACATGTGAAAAAGACTTGGGTATACTAATAGATCACAGATTGAATATGAGTCAACAGTGTGATGCAGCAGCAAAAACGGCAAATGCAATTCTAGGATGTATTAACAGAAGCATTCAGTCTAGATCACGAAAAGTCATTATTGCCCTCTACTCCTCTTTGGTCAGACCTCATCTGGAATATTGTGTCACATTTTAAAAAAGTCATCAATAGTGTTGAGCATTCCGATACCGCAAGTATCGGGTATCGGCCGATATTAGCTGTATCGGAATTCCGATACTTACTTCCGATACTTTTTTCATATCGAATACCGGAATCGGAAGTTCCCATAATGCTAGGAGCCCGCTCGATTTGATTCAGCCAATGGGGATCCTCAGAAGTGTGGGCACATCCTGTTAGGCATGTAGGCATGTTAACTACTGGCATGGCTGTGATTGGCTGCTGAAATGATGTCATGATGCACTATAAAAACCGCTGCAGCCGCCATTTCTGGTCACTCTGCTGTGAATTCAGTTAGGGACAGGCTGCTGTTGAAGACTGTGAGGGACAGTTAGAAATAGCGATCATCTAAAATATCTATTGCTCTACCCAGGCGACATAATCCACCACTGTAGCATTTTTGTAGCCCAGCAGCGCTGTTTTAATAGCTGTCTGCAAGGGCTGTGTGAGTGCAGACCCACGCTGTGTAGTGTGTCCTGCAGGCACGTCTGCTTGTAGGCCGCCTAGCGTGTGTCTCTGCCTCATACACATTTTTATTTTATTGCTGCTATTTTTTTCTCCTATATAGTGTGCTTCCATACGTATCCATATACGTTGGTTGCAAACACTAAAGGAGTGGACAGCGGAGCCTTTCAGCAGCCTTTCAGTGCTATAGCCCATTTCTCTGCACTGTGTTTGGCTGTCTGATAGGTTTCGCTGTGTGTGAGTGCAGCTCACGTTGCAGTGTGTTCTACAGCCACCGCTAGCTGTAGTCCGCTCAGCGTGCGTCACTGCCTCATACATAGTCCTTTTTTTGCAGCTAATTTATCCAGATTTTTGTTCCTATATTAGTGTGCTTCCATCCGCATCCATTGTCATTGGTTGGTTGCAAACACTATATAGGATTAGATAGAGGAGCCTTTTTGCTGGCTTGTGCCCTTCAGGGCCAGCCAGACTATTATCACCCTATTTTTTGGAGCCTCATCAATTGCATTGTAGGTTAGCTTCCTGCATTGTAATCGCTCCAAAAAGTTTGTGATACTAAAGCTTTCAAACTTTGGTCACATCCTTTTCTTCCCCCCCCCAAAAAAAAAAAAGGAAATAAAGTTCACCAAACACTCCACTTTACAGTTGTGTAGGCCACATTAGACCATATTAAAGTGTAGTCCACACACTCTTAGCCAAACTAGTGTTTCTTATACTGGTTAGCAGGTGTTCAGGAATAAGAACACTAAGCCACCCCTTTTTTACTTTTCTGCCTATCTTTATCAGTCTACCAAGATGAAGAAGGCAGGGAGTAAGGCACGTGGTCGTGGCCGTGGAGTTTCAGCAGGGAGAGGACGGGGGGATTCAGCAGGGAGAGGACGTGGGGATTCGGTGTCTGCTGCGGCCACCAGTGACCCGGCATCCCCCACTTTTACTAGGCAACAGTCCTTCATGCGCAGCTTTGTAGGACCTCGCCGTACCCCACTGCTGCGTGACGAACAAATTGAAGCCGTTGTCGGATGGATGGCAGCTAACGCATCCACTTCAATGACTTCCGCATCCTCCCAGGGCCATAGCACTGAAGAGCAACCATCTGTCTCTTCACCACCTGCCAAATTGCCCAGGCAGTCTGAGAGCCCTGTACAGGAGCCATCTCAATCTTTACTTCTGTTCTCAGAATCTGTTGGCTTGGAAAGAGGTGGCCAGCCAAGCAGCATTCTAGAGCGTGAAGAAGAGGGAGTATGCAGTGATGCGCAACTGCTTTGTCCCTCTGAATCTGAAGAGGCAGGTGGGCCAGTGCCTATTGTCAGCACACCTCATTGCTCATCTGATGATGATGATGAGACTCAGTTGCCAATTTCTGGTGCGTACGGTGCTGGCGAGACAACCCAGGACCAGCTGGTGCTTGAAGAGGGGAGTGGAGATGATGAGGTCCTTGACTTGCTGTGATAAATGGAACCATGAATTCTGCTGCCTACCAAAAAATCCTGAAGGAGAATGTCCGGCCATCTGTTCATGACCTGAAGCTGAAGTACACTTGTGATATGCAGCAGGACAATGATCCAAAACATCGCAGCAAGTCCATCTCTGAATGGCTTATGAAAAACAAAATTAAGACTTTGGAGTGACCTAGTCAAAGTCCTGTCCTTAATCTGATTGAGATGCTTTGGCATGACTTTAAAAATGTGGTTCATGCTTGGAAACCCTGTAATATGGCTGAATTACAACAATTCTGCATAGATGAGTGGCCAAAATACCTCCAGAAGGTTGTAAAAGACTCATTGCCAGTTATTGCAAACGCTTGATTGCAGTTGTTACTGCTAATGGCAGCCCAAATAGTTATTAGTAGAGTTGAGCGAAAAAGGTAGGTCAGATTAAAAAATGGCCGACTTTTACCAAAGTCGGGTTTCGCCGATCGAAACTCGACCCTAGCGTGAGGTCGACCATGAGGTCGCCGATCAGCGTGCCATAGTCACGTTTCAAATGATGCTTTCAGCGCCTTTTCTCACCCAATGATGGAGGACACACACTGTGGGCAATGCGATGACTTGCACAGCGGCCAGCACCATCTTAGAGAAGGGCATTGAAGTGATTGGCTGGCTTTGTGTGGCGTCACAGTGGGTATAAAAGGCTGTGAACGCCAACCGCCATCTTACTTCTGCCAATGTTACAATAGGGAGAGGTGCTGCTGCTGATTCTGAACAGGGAGAGCGTTAGGCAGGGAAGAAGAAAAAAAACTGTTTCTGCTGATAGCGCTTTTCACTGTCCAGTTAGTGTGCAGTGAAAGCGGAGGATTTTTGTTGTGTGCAGCAGCGATGGTGGTATTTAGTGTCATGAATGGGTCACCGAGGAGGAAAAAACAGCACAAGCCAAGTCTCAGAATACCAGAGAGGTTGGTAACTATGCACATTGCAGATCCCTGATCTTACCACACAACCAGCAGCAGTCGTGGAGCGTACCTACGATGATCCTAGACGCCTCGTCACAACCGGAGAGCTACATAAGCCTAAAGCAGAAAAAGAGGAAAACTAACTGCCCCAGAGCAGACCCCAAAGGAAAGACAGCCACCCACATGTATTGACGGTGAAACAAGATGAAAACACAAAGGCAGAATAATAGGCTGAGCAAATGATGGGGCCAGACTAACTAGAAAGGACAGGAAAGGAAAGACACTGTCTGCAATCTGCCAAAACCCTACCAAAATAATGTCCATCACTTCTGATAGCAAAATTAACCCTGAAGTCACTAGACTTCTCCCACTATATCAGCACTCTGAAATATTCTGAGACAGAGCAAAAAGAGGCCAATCTAATAAGGGACAAAAAAGGCAAATACAGATAAATAGGAGTGGAAATTCAGCACAACCCCAGCAGGGACTGGCTGACCACAAGAAACTGAATTGACCAACAAGAGCAAGTGTGAACAATAGCAAAAACAAACTTAACTTGAGAAGACTGGAACAGAGCTGAAGTCCAAGACCAGAGAAGCAGAATGAATCACCAGCACCAGGATAGGGCGTCGGCTGTCTTATATCCACTCTGATACTCCAGAGATCCAATCGTTATTCTCCTCATCAGGTGGCAGATCACTACCAATTAAACCAACCTCACTAACTCCTGTCACCACCAGAGGGAGAACGGAAGGAGAACTCTCAACTGTTGGAGCAGAAAATGAGTTCACAACAGTACCCCCACTTGAGGAGGGGTCACCGAACCCTCATCCATGCCACCAGGCCGATCAGGATGGGCTCGGTGAAAAGCATGAACCAATTTATTGGCATGAATATCAGAGGCAGAGACCCAAGAATTATCCTCCTGGCCATAACCCTTCCATTTGACCAATTACTGGAGTCTCCGTCTAACCAAACGAGAATCCAATATTTTCTCTACCTCATATTCCACATTGCCTTTAACCAATAAAGGTGCCGCCACAGGAACTACTGCCTCAACAAACCTCTTCAACAGTGACTTGTGAAATACGTTATGGATTTTGAACGTAACTGGAAGAGCCAATCGAAAAGAAACGAGATTAAAAACCTCCAAAATCTTATAACGTCCAATAAATCTTGGCTTAAATTTTGGAGATGCAACCTTCATAGGAATATTCTTAGACGACAACCAAACCATATCACCCTCTTTAAACCGGGGACCAATGGTCCTATGCCGGTTGGAAAAACGCTGAGCCTTTTCCTGAGAAAGTGACAACTTATCCACCACTTGGTCCCATATCTGCTGCATTCTCACAACCACAGTGTACACACCTGGGCAGGATGAAGATTTTACTTGCCCTGAAGAGAATCGAGGATGAAACCAAAAATTATAGAAAAAGGGTGACATCAAAGTGGCAGAACTAGCTCTATTGTTCAGCGCAAATTCGGCCAAGGGCAAAAATGAGACCCAATCATCTTGATCAGCAGATATAAAACATCTTAAATAAGACTCCAGGGTCTGGTTTGTTCTCTCAGTCTGCTCATTGGTCTGGGGATGAAACGCGGAGGAGAAGGATAACTAAATTCCCAGATTGGAACAAAAGGCTTTCCAGAATCTGGAAACAAACTGGACCCCTCTATCGGACACAATGTTCTCAGGAATCCCGTGTAACCGAACCACCTGTTGTAAAAACAAGGGTACCAACTCAGCAGAAGATGGCAACTTTGGGAGTGGTACAAGATGGACCATGTTCGAAAATCTATCACAAATCACCCAGATAACAGTCATTCTCTGAGAGGCAGGAATATCAGAAATAAAATCCACTGAGATATGGGTCCATTTCCTCTTGGGCACCGGCAGGGGCATCAGCAACTCACTAGAACGAGAACAGGGTTTAGACCGAGAACAAGTTCCACAGGACTGTACAAAATTCCTGACATCACGAGAAAAGGCAGGCCACCAAAACGACTGACTCAACCAAATCTCTATTACCAAAAATACCTGGATGACCAGCCAATGCGGAGCAATGGACTTCAGACATCACTCTCTTTCTCCACTGGTCAGGAACATACAATCTTCCCATAGGGCAACGCTCAGGCCTATCCTACTGAAATTCCTCCAGAGCGCGTCTCAAATCCGGCGAAATGGCAGAAATATCTACCCCCTCACCTAGGATAGTAGTAGGCTTGGTCACATTAAGAGAATCAGCAAAGAAACTCCTAGAAAGGGCGTCTGCCTTAACATTCTTAGTGCCCGGAAGAAAAGAGACCACAAAATTAAAACGCGTGAAAAACAAGGCCCATCTACCCTGTCTAGGATTCAAGCATTTGGTCGACTCCAGATAAATCAGATTCTTGTGATCGATGAGGACCACAAATTGATGTCTAGCTCCCTCCAACCAATGTCTCCACTCCTCAAATGCCCATTTCATGGCCAGCAATTTCCGCTTCCCCACGTCATAGTTGCGTTCACATGGGGAAAACTTTTGAGAAAAGAAGGCACAGGGATTCATCTTAGAAGTCACAGGGTGTTTTTGGGACAAAACAACTCCTGCACCAATCTCAGAAGCGCCTACCTCCACTTGAAATGGAAGTGAGATATCATGTTGCCGTAAAACTGGAGCTGAAGTAAATCTCTGCTTAAGCTCCTGAAATGCTGAGACAGTCTCAGGAGACCAATTCAGCACATCAGCTCCCTTCTTGGTCAGATCAGTCAGTGGTTTGACAAAACTAGAAAAATTACCTATAAATTTACGATAGAAATTAGCAAAACCCAAAAACTTCTGGAGAGCCTGCAAAGAAGCAGGCTGAACCCAATCATAAATGGCCTGTACCTTGGCCGGGTCCATTTCATTAGTCAATGGAGATAAGATAAATCCCAAAAATGAAATCCTCTGTACACCAAAGAGGCATTTTGATCCCTTAACAAACAGGGAATTCTCCCTCAAAATCCGGAACACAGTCTGGACATGTTCCACATGGGAATCCCAATCACTAGAAAAGATCAAAATATCATCCAGATAGATGATCAAAAACTTATCCACAAAGTCTCGGAAAATATCATTCATAAAGGACTGGAAGACAGAAGGGGCATTAGAGAGCCCAAAAGGCATCACCAGGTACTCAAAATTTCCCTCCGGAGTATTAAACGCCATCTTCCTTTCATCCCCGTGCTTGATGCAAATAAGATTATACGCCCCCCTGAGGTCAAGCTTAGTAAACCAGCAGGCACTCTTAACTCTGGAGAATAAATCAGACATCAGAGGTAATGGGTACTGATATTTAACCGTCATCTTGTTAAGGGAACGATAATCAATACACGGTCTTAATGAACCATCTTTCTTGGCCACAAAAAAAACAGCGCCTAAAGGTGACGAGGATGGTCTAATATGACCCTTCTCCAACGACTCCTTAATATAGGATCGCATGGCATCATGTTCGGGTACAGATAAGTTGAAAAGCCGACCCTTGGGAAATTTACACCCAGGCATCAACTCAATTGCACAGTCATAACTCCTATGAGGAGGCAAAGACGCAGACTTACTCTCAATAAATACATCAGAGATATCAGCCAGAAAATCAGGAATATCATAAGACTGAGAAGAGGTTGAGAAAACAGACACAGATTTCCAATCCAAAACTGATTTATAAGTTTGCAACCAGGGGAAACCCAGAACAATAGTATCATGCAAATTATGCAGCACCAAAAATTTACAATTTTCTTGGTGGTCTGGGGAAACTCGAATTATCACCTGGGTCCAATACTGAGGTTTATTCTCCACCAAAGGAGTGGCATCAATACCCCTCAAAGGAATAGGCATCTGCAGAGGCATCATGGACAAACCACAACGTTTAGCAAAGTCCAAATCCATCAGATTCAGAGCTGCTCCTGAATCCACAAAAGCCTTAGTGGAAAATGTGGACAAGGAGCAGATCAGAGTAATTGCCAAAAGGAACTTAGGTTGTACACTGCCCACAGCAAATGTGTGTGCAAAACATTTCTCTCATTTAGGGCAGACAGAAATAGTATGAGAGGCGTCTCCACAGAAAAAACACAGCTTATTACGCCTTCTAAACTCCTGATGTTGTGCCCTAGACAAAACCCCATCACATAGCACAGGTTCAGACATTTGTTCAGAAGGTGGCAGCACCTCCCGTGTAGTTTTACGTTCACGTAAACGCCGATCAACTTGAATGGCTAATGACATAGAGTCATCCAGACCAGAGGGAACAGGAAATCCCACCAAAACATATTTTACTGTCTTTGATAAACCTTTCCGAAAGAGAGCTGCCAATGCATCATTCCATGTAGTAAGGACCGCCCACTTTCGGAATTTTTGATAGTATGACTCTGCAGGATCCTGACCCTGGTCTAATGCCAACAGAGTTCTCTCAGCTGGATCAACGGCATTAGGTTCATCATACAACAACCCCAAGGCTTGAAAAATGCATCCACATTAGTCAGAATAGGATTTTCAGGTGTTAGAGAAAAAGCCCAATCCTGGGGATCGCCGCGCAGCAAGGAGATGACAATTTTAACCTGCTGCACAGAGCTCCCCGATGAGTTAGGCTTCAAGGCAAGAAATAATTTACAATTATACTTAAAATTCAGAAATTTAGACCGATTCCCAGAAAACACATCAGGAGTAGGAATCTTGGGTTCAGCAGCATGTGACTGAATGAGATAAGTGGAAATTCCCTGTACTTCAGCAGCAAGTTGCTCCACGCGATCAGACAGTTGCTTAATCTCCATTAGGAGAGGAAAAAAAAAAATCCTCCTACAGCCCCAGAGAAAAAGGGTAAGAAAAAAATAAAAATTCTGACACTTTTTTTTTCCTTTTTAAACAATTTTCTCCTGCATTTGAGTACCCTAGAATCTGCGGTATGGCTGGTGATTCTGTTATGAATGGGTCACTGAGGAGGAAAAAACAACACAAGCCAAGTCTCAGAAAACCAGAGAGGTTTGTAACTATGCAGACTGCAGATCCCTGATCTTACCACACAACCAGCAGCAGTCGTGGAGCGTACCTACGATGATACTAGACGCCTCGTCACAACCGGAGAGCTACATAAGCCTAAAGCAGGAAGAGAGGAAAACTAACTGCCCCAGAGCAGACCCCAAAGGAAAGACAGCCCCCCACATGTATTGACGGTGAAACAAGATGAAAACACAAACAAAGGCAGAAATATAGGCTGAGCAATCCATGGGGCCCGACTAACTAGAAAGGACAGGAAAGGAAAGACACTATCTGGAATCTGCCAAAAACCCTGCCAAAATAATGTCCATCACTTCTGATAGCAAAATTAACCCTGAAGTCACTAGACTTCTCCCACTATATCAGCACTCTGAAATATTCTGAGACAGAGCAAAAAGAGGCCAATCTAATAAGGGACAAAAAAGGCAAATACAGATAAATAGGAGTGGAAATTCAGCACAACCCCAGCAGGGACTGGCTGACCACAAGAAACTGAATTGACCAACAAGAGCAAGTGTGAACAATAGCAAAAACAAACTTAACTTGAGAAGACTGGAACAGAGCTGAAGTCCAAGACCAGAGAAGCAGAATGAATCACCAGCACCAGGATAGGGCGTCGGCTGTCTTATATCCACTCTGATACTCCAGAGATCCAATCGTTATTCTCCTCATCAGGTGGCAGATCACTACCAATTAAACCAACCTCACTAACTCCTGTCACCACCAGAGGGAGAACGGAAGGAGAACTCTCAACTGTTGGAGCAGAAAATGAGTTCACAACAGTACCCCCACTTGAGGAGGGGTCACCGAACCCTCATCCATGCCACCAGGCCGATCAGGATGGGCTCGGTGAAAAGCATGAACCAATTTATTGGCATGAATATCAGAGGCAGAGACCCAAGAATTATCCTCCTGGCCATAACCCTTCCATTTGACCAATTACTGGAGTCTCCGTCTAACCAAACGAGAATCCAATATTTTCTCTACCTCATATTCCACATTGCCTTTAACCAATACAGGTGCCGCCACAGGAACTACTGCCTCAACAAACCTCTTCAACAGTGACTTGTGAAATACGTTATGGATTTTGAACGTAACTGGAAGAGCCAATCGAAAAGAAACAAGATTAAAAACCTCCAAAATCTTATAACGTCCAATAAATCTTGGCTTAAATTTTGGAGATGCAACCTTCATAGGAATATTCTTAGACGACAACCAAACCATATCACCCTCTTTAAACCGGGGACCAATGGTCCTATGCCGGTTGGAAAAACGCTGAGCCTTTTCCTGAGAAAGTGACAACTTATCCACCACTTGGTCCCATATCTGCTGCATTCTCACAACCACAGTGTACACACCTGGGCAGGATGAAGATTTTACTTGCCCTGAAGAGAATCGAGGATGAAACCCAAAATTATAGAAAAAGGGTGACATCAAAGTGGCAGAACTAGCTCTATTGTTCAGCGCAAATTCGGCCAAGGGCAAAAATGAGACCCAATCATCTTGATCAGCAGATATAAAACATCTTAAATAAGACTCCAGGGTCTGGTTTGTTCTCTCAGTCTGCTCATTGGTCTGGGGATGAAACGCGGAGGAGAAGGATAACTAAATTCCCAGATTGGAACAAAAGGCTTTCCAGAATCTGGAAACAAACTGGACCCCTCTATCGGACACAATGTTCTCAGGAATCCCGTGTAACCGAACCACCTGTTGTAAAAACAAGGGTACCAACTCAGCAGAAGATGGCAACTTTGGGAGTGGTACAAGATGGACCATGTTCGAAAATCTATCACAAATCACCCAGATAACAGTCATTCTCTGAGAGGCAGGAATATCAGAAATAAAATCCACTGAGATATGGGTCCATGGCCTCTTGGGCACCGGCAGGGGCATCAGCAACTCACTAGAACGAGAACAGGGTTTAGACCGAGAACAAGTTCCACAGGACTGTACAAAATTCCTGACATCACGAGAAAAGGCAGGCCACCAAAACGACCGACTCAACCAAATCTCTATTACCAAAAATACCTGGATGACCAGCCAATGCGGAGCAATGGACTTCAGACATCACTCTCTTTCTCCACTGGTCAGGAACATACAATCTTCCCATAGGGCAACGCTCAGGCCTATCCTACTGAAATTCCTCCAGAGCGCGTCTCAAATCCGGCGAAATGGCAGAAATATCTACCCCCTCACCTAGGATAGTAGTAGGCTTGGTCACATTAAGAGAATCAGCAAAGAAACTCCTAGAAAGGGCGTCTGCCTTAACATTCTTAGTGCCCGGAAGAAAAGAGACCACAAAATTAAAACGCGTGAAAAACAAGGCCCATCTACCCTGTCTAGGATTCAAGCATTTGGTCGACTCCAGATAAATCAGATTCTTGTGATCGATGAGGACCACAAATTGATGTCTAGCTCCCTCCAACCAATGTCTCCACTCCTCAAATGCCCATTTCATGGCCAGCAATTTCCGCTTCCCCACGTCATAGTTGCGTTCACATGGGGAAAACTTTTGAGAAAAGAAGGCACAGGGATTCATCTTAGAAGTCACAGGGTGTTTTTGGGACAAAACAACTCCTGCACCAATCTCAGAAGCGCCTACCTCCACTTGAAATGGAAGTGAGATATCATGTTGCCGTAAAACTGGAGCTGAAGTAAATCTCTGCTTAAGCTCCTGAAATGCTGAGACAGTCTCAGGAGACCAATTCAGCACATCAGCTCCCTTCTTGGTCAGATCAGTCAGTGGTTTGACAAAACTAGAAAAATTATCTATAAATTTACGATAGAAATTAGCAAAACCCAAAAACTTCTGGAGAGCCTGCAAAGAAGCAGGCTGAACCCAATCATAAATGGCCTGTACCTTGGCCGGGTCCATTTCATTAGTCAATGGAGATAAGATAAATCCCAAAAATGAAATCCTCTGTACACCAAAGAGGCATTTTGATCCCTTAACAAACAGGGAATTCTCCCTCAAAATCCGGAACACAGTCTGGACATGTTCCACATGGGAATCCCAATCACTAGAAAAGATCAAAATATCATCCAGATAGATGATCAAAAACTTATCCACAAAGTCTCGGAAAATATCATTCATAAAGGACTGGAAGACAGAAGGGGCATTAGAGAGCCCAAAAGGCATCACCAGGTACTCAAAATTTCCCTCCGGAGTATTAAACGCCATCTTCCTTTCATCCCCGTGCTTGATGCAAATAAGATTATATGCCCCCCTGAGGTCAAGCTTAGTAAACCAGCAGGCACTCTTAACTCTGGAGAATAAATCAGACATCAGAGGTAACGGGTACTGATATTTAACCGTCATCTTGTTAAGGGAACGATAATCAATACACGGTCTTAATGAACCATCTTTCTTGGCCACAAAAAAAACAGCGCCTAAAGGTGACGAGGATGGTCTAATATGACCCTTCTCCAACGACTCCTTAATATAGGATCGCATGGCATCATGTTCGGGTACAGATAAGTTGAAAAGCCGACCCTTGGGAAATTTACACCCAGGCATCAACTCAATTGCACAGTCATAACTCCTATGAGGAGGCAAAGACGCAGACTTACTCTCACTAAATACATCAGAGATATCAGCCAGAAAATCAGGAATATCATAAGACTGAGGAGAGGTTGAGAAAACAGACACAGATTTCCAATCCAAAACTGATTTATAAGTTTGCAACCAGGGGAAACCCAGAACAATAGTATCATGCAAATTATGCAGCACCAAAAATTTACAATTTTCTTGGTGGTCTGGGGAAACTCGAATTATCACCTGGGTCCAATACTGAGGTTTATTCTCCACCAAAGGAGTGGCATCAATACCCCTCAAAGGAATAGGCATCTGCAGAGGCATCATGGACAAACCACAACGTTTAGCAAAGTCCAAATCCATCAGATTCAGAGCTGCTCCTGAATCCACAAAAGCCTTAGTGGAAAATGTGGACAAGGAGCAGATCAGAGTAATTGCCAAAAGGAACTTAGGTTGTACACTGCCCACAGCAAATGTGTGTGCAAAACATTTCTCTCATTTAGGGCAGACAGAAATAGTATGAGAGGCGTCTCCACAGAAAAAACACAGCTTATTACGCCTTCTAAACTCCTGATGTTGTGCCCTAGACAAAACCCCATCACATAGCACAGGTTCAGACATTTGTTCAGAAGGTGGCAGCACCTCCCGTGTAGTTTTACGTTCACGTAAACGCCGATCAACTTGAATGGCTAATGACATAGAGTCATCCAGACCAGAGGGAACAGGAAATCCCACCAAAACATATTTTACTGTCTTTGATAAACCTTTCCGAAAGAGAGCTGCCAATGCATCATTCCATGTAGTAAGGACCGCCCACTTTCGGAATTTTTGATAGTATGACTCTGCAGGATCCTGACCCTGGTCTAATGCCAACAGAGTTCTCTCAGCTGGATCAACGGCATTAGGTTCATCATACAACAACCCCAAGGCTTGAAAAATGCATCCACATTAGTCAGAATAGGATTTTCAGGTGTTAGAGAAAAAGCCCAATCCTGGGGATCGCCGCGCAGCAAGGAGATGACAATTTTAACCTGCTGCACAGAGCTCCCCGATGAGTTAGGCTTCAAGGCAAGAAATAATTTACAATTATACTTAAAATTCAGAAATTTAGACCGATTCCCAGAAAACACATCAGGAGTAGGAATCTTGGGTTCAGCAGCATGTGACTGAATGAGATAGGTGGAAATTCCCTGTACTTCAGCAGCAAGTTGCTCCACGCGATCAGACAGTTGCTTAATCTCCATTAGGAGAGGAAAAAAAAAAATCCTCCTACAGCCCCAGAGAAAAAGGGTAAGAAAAAAATAAAAATTCTGACACTTTTTTTTTCCTTTTTAAACAATTTTCTCCTGCATTTGAGTACCCTAGAATCTGCGGTATGGCTGGTGATTCTGTTATGAATGGGTCACCGAGGAGGAAAAAACAACACAAGCCAAGTCTCAGAAAACCAGAGAGGTTTGTAACTATGCAGACTGCAGATCCCTGATCTTACCACACAACCAGCAGCAGTCGTGGAGCGTACCTACGATGATACTAGACGCCTCGTCACAACCGGAGAGCTACATAAGCCTAAAGCAGGAAGAGAGGAAAACTAACTGCCCCAGAGCAGACCCCAAAGGAAAGACAGCCCCCCACATGTATTGACGGTGAAACAAGATGAAAACACAAACAAAGGCAGAAATATAGGCTGAGCAATCCATGGGGCCCGACTAACTAGAAAGGACAGGAAAGGAAAGACACTATCTGGAATCTGCCAAAAACCCTACCAAAATAATGTCCAACACTTCTGATAGCAAAATTAGCCCTGAAGTCGCTAGCCTTCTCCCACTATATCAGCACTCTGAAATATTCTGAGACAGAGCAAAAAGAGGCCAATCTAATAAGGGACCAAAAGGCAAATACAGATAAATAGGAGTGGAAATTCAGCACAACCCCAGGAGGGCCTGGCTGACCACAAAAAACTGAATTGACCAACAAGAGCAAGTGTGAACAATAGCAAAAACAAACTTAACTTGAGAAGACTGGAACAGAGCTGAAGTCCAAGACCAGAGAAGCAGAATGAATCACCAGCACCAGGATAGGGCGTCGGCTGTCTTATATCCACTCTGATACTCCAGAGATCCAATCGTTATTCTCCTCATCAGGTGGCAGATTACTACCAATTAAACCAGCCTCACTACCTCCTGTCACCACCAGAGGGAGAACGGAAGGAGAACTCTCAACTGGTGGAGCAGAAAATGAGTTCACATCAGATTAGGCTGCCTTTTAAGGCTACCTGCTAGCTGCATTGCTGTGTGCACAAAGCTGTTCAAACTGCTTTTTTCAAAGCACTCCAATTTTTATTATTTTGTCCTGGTGAGTTACTGAGCATTCATTTTTTCACACACTGTCTAGCGGTGTACGCTCCTCACACACTACCGTGTACTGGCTGATATCACGGACAAATAGAAGCTATCTGGGTGTGACTCTGGAAGAAAAAGCTGAGGAGTTTGTCTATTTTTCCAGACCTACACCTTAGAGTTGTGTCCGTTTTTCAAACAGTTTCGTATATCTGCTCTTTTATTACAGTCAAAAATAGACAGAGATAGCATGTGTCAGTCCGTATACAAATACACGGACCTTGACAATTTTACATACACACACTGTACAGCGGTGTACACTCCTCACAAACTACCGTGTACCGCTTTCTAGCATGGACAAATAGAAGCTACCTGTGTGTGACTCTGAAAAAAAAAACGAGGAGTTTTTCCAGACCTACACCTTAGAGTCGTGTCTGTTTTTCAAACATTGTCGTATATCTGCTGTTTGATTATGGTCCAAACCTGATGCCTAACATTACCCCCCTACTAGGGCCCCTTCCTCTCTGAGCCTTCCAATCCACCACCCTGTGCTCATCAGAGGCATAGGCCTCAGACTCGTTCGAAGGCAAGTCTGATGTCCCGGTAGGTGACACGGAAAACCGGGACAAGTGGAAGGTATCCCAAGTGGCAAGATCGCCAGGTTTAAGAAGGGACATGTGGGAGACAACGGGAGCGGCAAAACCGCCCGGAGCATAAGTCGAAGTGGGACGCCGTGATGTGTTTCGCGGAGGTCTCCACTCTCTGTTTAAGGAAGCTTACCCGAGCACACGAGGCGCATGCCTGAATATATTTCTTAATATCCCAAGCCCTGTGCTGCCACCAATACGACCCTGCCAGGAGTTTTGTGGTCTTCATGTAGCCACAGAGACCACCTGCCCTGGACGCCTGTGCCCACGCGAGAACCTTCGACTGAAGGCAAGGGGGGACAAAGGTCTTGCCCGGCGGCACAGAGTTTGGCCATTGCGGGGCCCCATTATCCTGGTGAACAGAGTGCTGACAGTGGCAACCGCAAGTAGAGCTTAGTGTCAGACGCGCCTCGAGACTGGCGCGAGACACCTCCATGGGCTCTGGGAGTGAATACTCTGGCTCGGGTGATTCCAGAGGTTCAAAGAGGTTTGGAGCCGGAGTAACCTTCCGTCTTTATTTAGCACACTCCAGCCCCGCTCCGAAAAACAGAGATCAATACGGGTGGCAATGGCAATAAGCTCCTCCAGATTTGCAGGAACCTCTCTGGTAGAAAGAGTATGCTTAACATGCTCAGCTAAACCTCTCCAAGACACAGGGATGAGGGCTTTGTCAGACCACTCCAGCTCGGAAGCCAGTGTCTGAAAACGAACGGCATACTGACTAACCGAGATGGATCCCTGAGTCAAAGCCAGTAGCTGTAGAGAGGTGTCATGCGTGACCCGTGGTCCCAGGAAGACCTGCTTAATAGCTGTTAAAAACTGAGCAGCGGTCCAAACCTCTGGGTCACCACGCTCCCATAGTGGCGCAGCCCAGTCCAACGCCTTGCCCGACAGAAGGGAAACAATAAACCCCACCTTGGCCCGTTCTGGAATCGCGCAGCCAGTAACTCCAGCTGGATAGAGCACTGGCTGACGAAACCCCTACAGGAGGCGCCATCGTCAGAAAATTTATCGGGCAACGGGAGGCGGGTAACTGTTGGCGTGTGGGAGGACGTGGACATACGGGAAACCGCCTCGGCGATCGCCTGTACAGCAGCCTCCGAAGACTTTGCTGCTGCGATGACACTCTCAAGAGTAGCCAACCAGCCCTCTAGCTGGCGAATGCACTGAAGGAGTTGCTGCTGATCTGCCATCACTAGCCAGACCCTGGCGCTAGTATAATGTTAGGAACGGCGGAGCGCACTAAATAAAATAATAGTAAAGTGCATTCGCAGCTCGGGGTCCACCGTGCAGTAGGTGGTATAACTGCTGCTAAGTGGTGGCAGACAAGCAATATGGTGGTATGATGCACACGGGTTAAACTTCACCCAGAGTGCGCAGAGCGGCCTCTATTCACAAACAGAGGTGCCGCAACAAAAAACATACAAACGCTGAACCTATTAGTGACACAGGCTTCAGGTAAATGCACACACGCACACACATATCTGGTCACAGGAGCAGGACTCAAGATAGAGGAGCTGCGTCCCTTTAGACCTACCGTGTGTGCGGCGTTGCTTCTGTGGACGCCAAGGAGGGCTGCAACTGCAGCTCGGCGTAGGACACTGCCGCTCGACGACAAAGCAGAAAGCAAGCGCGATGTCGGACGCTAGCGTAGCGGTGCGGTGAGCACAGTGGCTTAAGGCTTGCCACTGACTGGCGCTGACTGCAAAACTAATTCCCTATCCACATGCGTATTATCAGAGGGAAGGGGTTTCAAATGAGTCAGTCACCAGAATCATGCATCTGTCACCATTCACCCATAGCAGTATAGTCTATACTAGCGCGTGGCGGAACGGCCATGCGCGCTTTTTATAGCCATGCGGGACCTTCCAGATCTCTGAGATGGACCAATGTGATCTGGAACAGGACCTGGGCACATGACTCCCGATCTTCAATGGGAGATCGTCTCATGAGCATGCTTAGTAGGAGCACAGAGGGACTTAGTCTCTGGAGCGGTCTGCTGCAAAGCAATCTCCTCTGCAGTAGAAAGACAGCACGAGACCGCAGAATGTGAGGCTCGGGATTCCTGCAGAGCAGACGCAGAAACCTGACGCCTAACAGACAGCGTGTGTCAGTCCGTATACAAATACACGGAGCTTGACAATTTTACATACACACACCGTACAGCGGTGTACACTACTCACACACTACCGTGTACCGCCTTCTAGCACGGACAAATAGAAGCTACCTGTGTGTGACTCCGGAAAAAAAAAATGAGGAGTTTTTCCGTTTTTCCAGACCTACACCTTAGAGTCCTGTCCGGTTTTCAAACATTTTGGTATATCTGCTGTTTGATTACTGTCTAAACTAGAGAGAGTCAGCGTGTGTCAACCCGTATACAAATACACGGAGCTTGACAATTTTCCTTACACACATCGTGTAGAGCTGTCCGATTCTCAAACACTATTGTATATCTGCCGCTCGCATTACAGTCACTTTTATACCTAGTCAGCATGTGTATGTGACACTCCGTAAATACATATACGGAGATAGTTGCACAAAAATCGTATACAGCTGTATACTTCTGATACAGTTCCATATATTTGCTTGTTGGATTACGGTCCAATACATACTGTGAGAGCGTCTGTGACTAACATAATATATACGTTGATTTAATTTGTTTAATACACCTTACACAGCTGGACGCTCCTCATATAGTACCATCAATCTGCTGGCATTTTTGATACATTTTCCCAAACATGAGGAAGTATGGTGGAAGAGGCCGCAGACATGGGCAGGGGGGAGCAGCTGGTACTGATGATGGTGGTGCATCGGCTGGTTCCTTTCAAAAGCACAATAGCAGCTAAGGCAGGATGTGTTGAGCCTGCGTCATCCTCTAGCCCAAGAAGGCCTGTAAGGTTGCCTTTTCTTGGAGTAGGAAAACCGCTTTTAAAGCCGGAGCATCAGGAACAGGTTTTGGCGTACATTGCCGAAACAGCCACCAGCTCTATTGCCTCCTCTTCTGAACGGTCGAAACCTACAAACATGGAGTCGTCAGTGCAGGGTTCTGGTCATAAAAACCCTTTCCTTTAGGATGCCGCAGCCCACACTACAGATTACTCTCTGGACCGCTTTTCACATACCATGCCTGGGTTATCCAGTCAAGCCCTGCATTCCCCAGTCCAAGATGAATCTTACATGGAGTGCACTGATGCACAGCCACTGCTAGATGATTCTGCTGGTACATTGACCCACAGAACTACATTGCCCTCGCAGTCTATTGAGCCAGAATCTGAACCTGATGAAACCCAGGTGCCCCCTCCTGCATACTATATCACCTTACACGGTGACACAGAGGAAGGTGCAGAAGACTTTGAAGAGGAGGTGATGGATGACCCAGTTCTGGACCCGGATTGGCATCCATTGGGGGAGGAGGGTGGCGCTGGCAATAGTTCAGAAAAGGAGAAGGATCGTCAGCAGGCATTGACATCGCAGCAGCAGTTATCTAGCAGGCCCGTAGCTGTCCTAATACATTGGACAAAAACTAAAAGAGTTGCAGGACAGCTTGACCAGACAGTCATCTTAGCACAGCGTGCAAGGCCAGAAAATGTTTACCATAGTAGGAAGAGTGCAGTGTGGCACTACCTTTTCCAAAATCCTGCTGATGAGGCAAAGGTTACCTGTAAGAAGTGCGGAAGGACCTTTAGCCGAGGTAAACAACTCAGAAATTTGAATACCAGTTGCATGCTTAGACATTTAATCAACATGCACTTGCAAGCGTGGATGGACTACAAAACCTCAGGTAGCACATGTGCACCTGCTTCGACTGAAGGTAGCCAACAATGCTCCATCGCTACAACCACTGTAAGACCACCGCCACCATTAAGCACACCACCAGCACTAAATGTGGAGGTGTCGTCGCAAGGCCAAAGCACTCGGAATCACAATGGTTTTGCAACACAACACTGAATCTAGGCCATCACCACCAATACCATCACCTACCCCCTCTCACGCCATCTGGTCCACCGCTACTTCCCCCATATGCAGCTCTCCAATCCAACTCACCCTACCAGACACTCTGAGTAGGACAAGAAAGTACTCATCCTCTCATCCGCATACACTGTGTTTGAACGCCTACATTGCCAAAGTAATCTCATTAGAGATGATGCCCATTTGGTTGAAAGCGAAGCGTTCCGCGATCTCATGGCCTACGCTGTCCCACACTATGACCTACCCAGTCGGCACTTCTTTTCTCAAAAAGTCATCCCTGCCCACCACCGGCATGTGAAAGACCACATTGTCCATGCACTAAAACAGTCAGTGAGTGGAAAGGTGCACCTCACAACAGATGCATGGTCCAGTAGGCATGGCCAGGGCCGTTACGTGTCCACCACTGTGCACTGGGTTAATGTGGTGGATGCAGGCTCCACTGGGAACAGCGGTGGTGGATCAGTGCTGCCTAACCCATGGTTTAGGAAACAGTTGGCTGTAGGCTTTCCTTCCTCCTCCTCCTCGTCTATCAGCGAAAGCTCGTCCACAGAGCGCAGTCGCATGAGCACTACATCCGCAGCTGGCAGTGTGGCACACGAGGTGTCCCAATATCGAACAGCTAGTGGTAAGCGTCAGCAGGCTGTGTTAAAGATGATGTCTTTGGGCGACAACAGACACACCGCGGAGGTACTGGTCGACTACTTACAATGACAAACAGAGTCATGGCTGGGCAGTCTACATCTTGAGGCAGTCAAGGTAGTCAGTGATAACGGCCGTAATTTTGTGGCAGCCATAGCCCGTGCAAAACTCACACACATACCTTGCCTGGCTCACACTTTGAACCTGGTGGTGAAGTACTTCCTTAATAATTATCCGGAGTTAACATCCCTGCTCCATATGGTGCGAAGACTGTGCTTGTACATCCATCGCTTGGCCGTACACTCCAGTTGTATGCAGAAGCTGCAGCGATTGCTCCACCTCCCCAAGCACCGCCTAATCATAGACATTGCAAGAAGGTGGAACTCCACCCTGCACATGGTTCAGAGGCTGCGCAAATAGAGGCATGCTGTAATGCATTTGTGGGAGGATACACGAGCAGGCAGTTTGAGGGAAGACATGGAATTGTTGGGTGTTCAGTGGTCCAAGCTGAAAAACCTCTGTAAAGTCCTTCAGTGTTTTGAGGAATGCACATGGCTGGTAAGTGCAGACTACGCCATCAATAGCATGAGCATCCCACTTATGCGTCTGCTCATACAAAGTTTGACGCACATTAAGGATCAGGCGTCTTCAGCGGAGGAGGAGGAGGAGGAGGGAAGCCTTGATGACAGTCAGCCATTGTCTGGTCAGGGAACTGTCCTGGACGAGGTGGAGGAAGAAGAGGAAGAGGAGGAGGATGAGGATGAGTGAGATAAATATTTTGGGCAGGAGGATGTTTCTCAGGGGGCAAAAGAAAATCTTGGCATTCCAAGGTCAGGGACAGTGTTTGTGCGTGACTGTAGGGATGTGGATTTGCCAGAAACTGCTCCTCCACCCACCACGGGCAGTGCATCATTGACACTGGGAACATTGGCCCACATGTGCGATAATGCCTTGCGGATCCTAAAAAGGGACCCCCGCATTGCCAAAATGATGAAGGATGACGACTACTGGCTGGCCAGCATACTTGATCCACGCTACAAATGCAAATTACACATCATCATGCCACAGGAGAACCTAGAGATAATATTGGCAAACAAACAAGCAACTATGGTAAACAGTTTGTTTGAGGCTTTCCCAGCACACAGCAGCAGTGCTGGTTCTCCCACAAGCCATAGTGGGCACAATGGAAGAAATGTTCGTGGTGCACACAGCAGAAGTGTCGTTGGAGACAGGGGTTTAATGACCATGTTGTGGGATGATTTCTCAAGTACCGCTAACACGACTGCTATTACTGCATCGATTAAAAGTGACAGGAGGCAGCAGTTGTCAACTATGGTTACAAACTACTTTTCCTCCCATATTGATGTTCTCCCTCACAGGTCATTCCCCTTTGACTATTGGGCCTCTAAACTGGACGCCTGGCCTGAATTGGCACAATATGCCTTACAGGAGCTCGCTTGCCCTGCTGCTAGTGTGTTATCTGAAAGAGTCTTCAGTGCTGCTGGATCAATCCTGACAGAAAAAAGGACCCGTCAGTCGACCCAAAACGTTGATGATCTAACCTTCATTAAAATGAACCATGCATGGGTTTCAAAGGATTTTGTCCCAGCTTCCCCTGATGATACATAGGTTACCAGAAAAGTGCCTTGATTTTTTCCTCCTCTTCCTCGGACTTGTCCAATTCCGCCCTTTGCAGCAGCTGAATTTCCAGCCAACACATCTACATATGCCAATTTTTAAACCTCCCTAACTGGGCTCCCCACCCCTCCCCCAACAGCTGGGGTCAAGACCTGGCGCACCCGGGCAAGTTCTGTTGCTCTGAACAGGTGGATGGGCCCACTGATGGCCAACGGCAATGGCACATAGGACAATACAGTGTCTCAGACGTTGGGAGGGCCCACTCGCTGTCAGACACAAAAGTGTACTATGAGGGGCCCTGTGACAGTACCGTCGACCACGATTGTGCCCCCCCTGCTTGGTCATGGCCACAGCACTTGCAAGTTGCAACACTTACCTCTCCCTGCTCCACCGCTGTGTAGTCTGGGCAGTTAAATCCTTCACAGGGACGGCCACTGGAAATTTGGTGTATTGGTCAATGATGGTTAAGATGTAGCTATGGCCTGTTTTGCTGGCCTCTACCTTCAGATGATCAATGGCTACCATTTGAAATGGACATCAACTTACAAGCGGATGCAGTGGTGGTTTATGATCACCTTTCACAGTTGTGATAGTCACAAAATTGCCTACGCCCTGTGGCTTCTGTCTTTTGCACTCCAAAATGACCAGACACATCATGATAGGCAGTGAGGACCATGTCTACATCTCTCCCTGTGATCACAATTTGATGGAGATGAGTAACGGTGATGTGATCCACGCTACTGCGATAAAGCAATCCTTTCTTCACAAAGAACCTTTTTCGCTTTCTCCACAGACACAGTAATTGAGGGTCTGCATCGCCACTGCATCATCTACCGGGAGATTTTCCCGCAATGAGTAATTACAAAAATTCTGCTAACACTCGACTTTGCATCTATACTTGTATCCATGTAGTTTCCAGTAGCGGAGATTCTGGACAGGCATACTGAGATTGAAATCTATACGAAGATTTAAAAGTACCACAACACTGTATACTGGTGTACGCTATGAATACCTTTCCCTTTCCAGCTGGCACGGGAAAGGAACAGAAGGAGAAAGACGTAGAACTGCAACCTAAGCTTCCATAAGAGAGAGAAGGAACAGCGTGGAACAAAGTAGTAGGAGAACAGAGAGGAGTTATGGGTTGGAAGAGGAACCCTGACTACAGGTTCTCAGCGCAAGTCCAGGGCACGGTCCCCGAGGTTGTATGGACACTTATGGTTCTTCAGCAGACACCGGTGGAGTAGTTGGCTGTAAATGCACTACTACCATACAAGACTTGGGGCACAACAGCAACTGAATAGAGAGCCAGGACTCTGGAGAAAGGCAGATTTTAAGGGATTCAGAAGGAGAATTGGAGGGATCCAATGGCAGGATATCCTTAAAGACAAAAATGTCCAGGAAGGATGGGAAATCTTGAAAAATGAAATTCTCAAAGCACAATTGTTAACAATTCCGAAAAGAGGGAAGAATAGGAAGCATTTAAGGAAACCAGGATGGATAAACACAGAACTTAAGCACATGCTAAAAAGGAAGAAAAAATGTTTATAAAATGGAAAGAGGGAGGCATATCTAAAGAAGAATATAATGCTGTCTGCAGAACCTGCAGGGCACAAATCAGATTACTAAAGCTGAAAATGAATTGAGGCTTGCAAGAGATGTCAAAAGCAATAATAAAGGATTTTGGGGATATGTCAAAAGTAAAAGAAAAGTCAAAGATGCTATAGGATTTTTACAGGATGAAAATGATGAAATGGTAAGACAGGATGTTGAGAAGGCGGAACTTTTAAATTCCTATTTTGCATCTGTTTTCTCTCAGAAAGGAAATGTAACATCAACTGTTCTTCACTGTCCTATTAAGGGAATAGAAGAATCCAGGATATCTATAAACAGAAAGATAGTGAGGAAACACTTAGCTAACCTAAATGAATTCAAGTCTCCAGGTCCAGATGAATTACACCCCAGAGTACTGAAGGAGATAGCAGAAGAAATTTTTGAACCCCTCTCCATAATCTTTGAAAATTCTTGGAGAACAGGAGAAGTCCCAGAAGACTGGAGAAGAGCAAATGTTGTTCCTATCTTCAAAAAGGGGAGAAGGTGGACCCAGGCAACTATAAGCCGGTGAGTCTGACTTCTATACCAGGAAAGATCTTTGAACAAATTATTAAACAACATGTATGTCAGTACCTGGATAAGAATGAAGTGATTAAAAGAGTCAGCATGGGTTTGTAACTAATAAGTCATGTCAGACTGACTTAATTTCCTTCTATGACGGAATCACTGATTGGGTGGATCAAGGAAATGCTGTAGATATAGTATATCTTGACTTCAGCAAAGCATTTGACAAAGTATCTCATGCAATCCTTATTGAAAAAATGACTAAGTATGGAATGGACAAGGCAACTGTTAGGTGGATTCATAACTGGCTTAGTGATCGGACCCAAAGAGTGGTCGTAAATGGCTGCACATCCAGTTGGAAGAATGTCTCAAGTGGGGTACCACAGGGCTCTGTCCTGGGCCCTGTATTGTTCAACATCTTTATCAACGATTTAGATGAAGGAATTGAGGGTAAACTGATTAAATTTGCTGATGACACAAAGCTAGGAGGGATAGCTAATACTAGAGAAGAGAGAGAGAGGATTCAAAAAGTTATAAATAAGCTGGAGAAGTGGGTAGCAACTAACAGAATGATTTTTAATAGGGAAAAATGCAAAGTGCTACATCTGGTCAATAAAAATGAAAAAAGCATATACAGAATGGGAGGAATAGGGCTAAGCAACAGCACATGTGAAAAAGACTTGGGTATACTAATAGATCACAGACTGAATATGAGTCAACAGTGTGATGCAGCAGCAAAAAAGGAAAATACAATTCTAGGATGTATTAACAGAAGCATACAGTCTAGATCACGTGAAGTCATTATTTCCCTCTACTCCTCTTTGGTCAGACCTCATCTGGAATATTGTGTCCAGTTTTGGGCACCACATTTTAAAAAATACATCAACAAACTGGAGCAAGTTCAGAAAAGAGCGACCAGAATGGTGATCGGTCTGCAAACCCTGTCTTATGAGGAAAGGTTGCAGGATTTGGGAATGTTTAGTTTGCAAAAGAGAAGACTGAGAGGAGACGTAATAGCTGTCTACAAATATCTAAAGGGCTGTCACATTGTAGAAGGATCAACTTTATTCTCATTTTCACAAGGAAAGACTAGAAGCAATGGGATGACAGTGAATGGGAGGAGACACAGATTAGATATTAGAAAAAACTTTTTGACAGTTAGAGTGATCAATGAGTGGAACAAGCTGCCATGAGAAGTGGTGAGTTCTCCTTCAATGGAAGTCTTCAAACAGAGGCTGGACAGACATCTGACTGGGATGATTTAGCGAATCCTGCTTTGAGCAGGGGGTTGGTCCAGATGGCCCAGGACGTCCCATCCAACTCAACGATTCTATGATTCTATGATTCTATGAGTCCCTGATAGAGGCTACAGCTGTCTGTCATACAAGTAGAGTTGTTAGGAACATCTGACAGGAGGAACTTCAGAGTACCATAGTGCTGGAGCTCTTCACACTAAAAGGCGCAATAGAGGAGTCGTTAAGGAAAGGTACATGTTGGCGGAATGTTGCAGAGGAAAAGCCTGACTTGCCCGGGAGGTTGAGTGAGTCTCTGCCCCGGAGGACACGGCACGGAGGCAGGCACCAGTGTGTACCACGAACTGTGAGTAAAGCTTTGGAACTGCAAGCCCTGGTGTCTTCCATACACTTGTGTGCCAACACGGTCAGCACAAGTGATGTGCTACATCTGGGTACCAACATTCCTCACACTGCCTGTGCCTATACACTGCCCTGGGGTTACAGCTTCACCTGTGGGGAGCTATACCATCTATGCTGCAACACACCATCAGCCCCAGAGGATCTGCACGCAGCGTTGGCTTAACATCTTGCTTGCCAAACACCACAGGTGGTGTCACTAACTATTCCACTTCATTAACTATAAACCACCATTGATTTGGGCACCCAGGGCCATGGACCGGGTCACCGCCGCTATGACACCTTTCCCCCTGACACCAGCCTGGTACCGAGCACCCCACAGCCCTTGAAGGGCGACCCAATTTTGGCATCACAAACAGGATGATGAGACCATCAGGTTCTGTGCGCCTGAAATTTGTCAGACTTTGAACTTTTTAAAATGTGCAGAAGACCTGATTTAATAGACTGTAAAATGGACATTAGAAATGGCCGCTGGCATGGAGAAGAAGGGCGTGAAGAGATGGGAGGTCCTAGGAAAAGACAGTGAAGAGTATTGGGCCTTCCCTGCCTGAATTACTATGTGACAGATGCATGGCTCACCCCCTGAGGGGTTCGTATACTGGCTTGGTATGGAGGCGCTGGAAGAAGACGCTGGCCCCGGAAGGGGGGAGCAGAAGAAGCCAGTGGCAGGAAAGGGGCTGAGGCAGGAAGAAGAATGCAAGAATGCCATTTTGGAGAGTGAGGGAAGGAGGCCTGCGGAGCAGGAGGAAATGGATCTCCCTGGCGCCATGGCTGACAGCTCCAACCTGAACTCCGGAATGGACCGCCAGCAACTAGAAGACGATATTGCTGAACTGACCACGCATCTGCAACTGAGGCAGGAGGCCTTGGAGCAGCTGAGATGGCAGCAGGCCCTGGAGTGGCCTACGCCTGCGGTACCCGCTCCACCAGTACCTGCTGCCGCTGCACCGGACTGTCCTACGGCAGCGCTGATTTTCACCTCCACGCTGTCTGTGCGGCTGAGTGCACCGGAGGACCCGAGAGCTGAGACCATGCACCTGCTCGCACCAGTTGCGGCTGCGCAGGTCCCGATCGAAACCCCCGTGGACCCAGAGCTGCCATCGGCCTCACCACCACTGACGCCCGGACCAGCCATTCCGGTGGATATCCCTGCAGCTGCCCACCATCATGAGCCTGCAACAGAGCAGAGACCGCACCGCCAGGAGGCCTCAGATACGTCAGATGTTCCTCCACCTGGGAAGGCCCTGGGTTGCACCACGGCTGCTGCAGCTGGCCAGGTCGTGCTAGACCTGGTCTGGGACCGGGATGACTGTCCCCAGGGGGAAACATCTGGACCCATAACGGTGGTGCCGCGGGCCCCAGTGGGCAAGGGCCAGTCCCAGGAAGATGAAGAGAACTGGGCAGGATGCCGGGCCACCATCCAGCAGCTGGCAGCGGAGTATCGGGAGAGAGAGCAGCGAAAAATGGCTGTGCTGGGCCCGGATCTGGCCCGGAAGGAGAGGGCCCGTGAAGGGCATTACGGCCCCCGGGATGCAGCTGGATGGGGACAAGTGCTGAATGTGAACAAGGAGAGGGGTTTTGGATTTATTGCGGACCCCAAGTGAATTAGTGACTTGTTCTTCAGCAGGAGAGATGTCGAGTCACATCTGAGGAAGGGACATCCTGACAGAGACCTGCAGCCTGGGGAGTATGTGACATTCACCCGGCATGAGGGGCTCAGGGGGTGGTATGCCCTGAATGTACGTTGTATTCCGGAAGAGCTTATTGAAAGGTACAAGCCAAAGCCACCTGTCGCTGCCCCTCCACCCACCGTTGCTACCCAGACTGCTCAGGTACCTGCTCCCAGGAACCAGGCTGCGCCCTGCAGCCCAGAGCAAAGATCCCTGGCTTGACACCATGGGAAGAGGAGTACTTGATGGCAAATGAGTACCTCGCACCTGGTAGCAGTTCCAGTTCAGCTTCCAGAACCCCAGGAGGGGAAAACAAGTAAACACTTACAAAATCTTGTTACCCAGGAGGGTTTGTTTGCACCAGTTGTGCCTTTTTGTTATCATGTTTTTCTGGTAGCACTTTTGTTGCCTAGTTTTTGCAATGGCAGCGTTTTCTAATTTTGAACTAGCGATCATGAACTTGGAGTGATCCAAAAACTCTCAACTGTAAATAGTTGCGCCTCTTTAGGTGCCCTCTCTTGGTTTTACATAAAAAGACACTTTGCGAAGATAATGCTTTTGCATGGACATTTTTCGAAGTTGATGTCTACCTCAAAGGACACTGCAAGAAATCCCAGCTGGGAGTGGTGTCCAGCACTTACAAGAATAATTGTTGAATGTTTTACTGTGAAGTATTTGATAATGTGTTTTATAAGAGCATTAGTAACTGAGAAATGGCTTTTATAGAAGAATTAGGAATGTCTGATATAGAGATGAGTGATATGAATAAAGAATTGAAAGTGATAGGTGACGGACCAGGTACTTGCGGTCAGCGTCTTGCATCTAGAGGAAGAGAGAAAAATGTGTTACAGAGAATAGCACTTTGAATTGAGAATTGCACTTAGAATTAAAAATTTTAGATAGAATTTAAGATAGAATTGTTTGTAATGTTCAAGATGAGTACCTCCTATACTAGGAAGATTAGTATAAGAAAAGTTTGTTATGCATTACAAAATTTTTTCTGTTTCTTTGCTGTCTACTTTGTTATCTTGCAGCCCGTGGACGTGCTGTGGTTAACAGGGGGGTATGTGGTGCCCCTGAGGCTCAGTCACCACAGAGGTACTACACCTTCTCCTAAGGTGTAGTGCCCCACCACCTAGGCAAGTCGGGAACTCCTTTCCACACTCCAACACCTGCACCCACACACAGGATAGTTCAGCAATGGACCAGATGGCGGCTCCATGCTTAGAGGGTATCAGATCACCTTTCATGGGTCCTTGCTTTGTAACACGAGATGTGCTGGGAGGTGGGTGGAGTTGAGATATATAAAAGGTTGGGAAGGTTTGGAATTACAGGTCAGTCTGACGGGAGGTCAGGCGGGAGAAGGACAGTCAGTCAGGAGAGACTGAGGACGGGTCCGAGAGAGAGGAAGGAGTGCTGCAGCTGCCTCAGTGACCTGAGCCAGCTGGCACGGGAAAGGAACAGAAGGAGAAAGACGTAGAACTGCAACCTAAGCTTCCATAAGAGAGAGAAGGAACAGCGCGGAACAAAGGAGTAGGAGAACAGAGAGGAGTTGTGGGTTGGAAGAGGAACCCTGCCTATAGGTTCTCAGCGCAAGGCCGAGGCCCGGTCCCCGAGGTTGTATGGACACTTATGGTTCCGCAGCAGACACCAGTGGAGTAGTTGGCTGTAAATGCACTACTCCCATCCAAGACTTGGGGTACAACGGCAACTGAATAGAGAGCCAGGACTCTGGAGAAAGGATACCCCGATAGAGGCTACAGCTGTCTGTCATACAAGTAGAGTTGTTAGGAACATCTGACAGGAGGAACTTCAGAGTACCATGGTACTGGAGCTCTTCACACTAAAAGGCGCAATAGAGGAGTCGTTCAGGAAAGGTACATGTTGGCGGAGTGTTGGAGAGGAGAATCCTGACTTGCTCGGGAGGTTGATTGAGTCTCTGCCCTGGAGGACATGGCACGGAGGCAGGCACCAGTGTGTACCACGAACTGTGAGTAAAGCTTTGGAACTGCAAGCCCTGGTGTCTTCCATTCACTTGTGCGCCAACACTGTCAGCACTGCTACATCTGGGTACCAATATTCCTCACACCGCCTGCGCTTATACACTGCCCTGGGGTTACAGCTTCACCTGTGGGGAGCTATACCATCTATGCTGCAACACACCATCAGCCCCAGAGGATCTACACACAGCGTTGGCTTAACATCTTGCTTGCCAAACACCACAGGTGGCGTTATGAACTATTCCACTTCATTAACTACAAACCACCATTGATTTGGGTGCCCAGGGCCATGGACCGGGTCACCGCCGCTGTGACACCTTACCCCCTGACACCAGCCTGGTACCGAGTGCCCCACAGCCCTTGGAGGGTGACCCAAATATGACCCTGACTGCCGCATTCAAGGTGGATTGGAGAGGAGAAAGTTTGGTAAGAGGGAGACCTGTTGTGAGTTCATTTTCCCCTTTACCACTGAGGCCCGATGAACTCCCTCTTCTAGTAAAGAAAGATAGTGAGCCTGATTATCAGGCATCTGGGTCTAATGATGATGATTGGCTGAGTGGAGTTTCTGACTGGATATAAGTCTGTCCACGCCCGTCTGCTCTGTGGGTGATTTCTCTGTGGATCCTTGGATACCAGTCTGAATTCCTGCTCTCCAAAAGCTAAGTTTTCTGCTTTGCCGTTTGCATTTGTACGTTGTTTTTGTTTTGCTGGATTTCTATCATTCCCTGCTGGGGTGATCTGAATTCCTTTAGCTCTGTCTTCAGAAAATACCTGAGTGCTGATATAGTTTTTGAAGCCTAGTCGCTTCAGGGCCTTTTTCCTTATCAGCCTGTTGGCTTATGTCTTTTCAGGGTTTTTGCAGATTGCAGACAGCAGCTGTCCTATCCTGTCCTATTTTAGTGAGTTTGGGCACCATTGTTTGCTCAGCCTATCTTTCTATCTGTGTGTGTGTTTTTTCATCTTGCTTCAATGTCATTATATGTTGGGGGCTGCCTTTTACTTTGGGGTCTGCTCTGGGGCAGTTTAGTTTTCCTTTTCTGTCTTTAGACTATTTAGTTTCTCCGGCTGTGATCGAGGGGTCTAGGGCACCGTAGGAACCCCCCACGGCTACTGCTAGTTGTGTTGTTAGGTTCAGGGGTCTGCAATCTGATAGTTGCCAACTTCTCCGGTTTTCTGGACTTAGCTGCTATTTTTGTGTCTGCCTCCTACGGTGACTCATTCATAACAGGATCACCCGCCGAACCGCAGATCCTAGGGTACTCAATAGCAGGAAAGAATTGTAAAAAAAAAAAAAAAAAAAAGGTGTGTATATTTTTTTCCTCTATATCTCTGAGGCCGTAGGGGGAATTTTTTTTTCTCTCAATGGGGATAAAGCAATTGTCTGATCGTGTGGAGCAGCTCGCTGCGGAAGTGGGGGAATTTCCGCCTACCTTGCTCATTCTCATACTGCTGAACCAAAGATTCCCACACCTGATGTATTTTTTGGGGATCGGTCTAAATTTTTGAATTTCAAAAATAATTGTAAATTATTTTTTGCCTTGAAGCCTAACTCGTCAGGGAGCTCCGCGCAGCAGGTTAAAATTGTCATCTCTTTGCTGCGTGGCGATCCCCAGGATTGGGTGTTTTCTTTGAAACCTGATGATCCTATTCTGACTAATGTGAACGCATTTTTTCAAGCCTTGGGGTTGTTGTATGACAAACCTAATGCCATTGATCAGGCTGAAAAGACCCTGCTGGCATTGAACCAGGGTCAAGATTCTGCAGAATCGTACTGTCAAAAATTCCAAAAGTGAGCGGTACTTACTACCTGGAATGATAATGCCTTGGCTGCTCTCTTTCGGAAGGGTTTGTCAGAAGCCGTAAAAGATACTATGGTGGGATTTCCTGTTCCCTCTGGTCTTGACGATTCTATGTCATTAGCCATTCAGATTGATCGGCGATTGCGCGAACGCAAAACTGCATGAGTGGTGTTGCCACTTGTTGAACGAGTGTCTGAGCCTATGCAATGTGATAGAGTTTTGTCCAGAGAGCAGCGTCAGGAGTTCAGAAGGCGAAATAAGTTGTGTTTTTTCTGTGGAGATGCGTCGCATATTATTTCTGTGTGTCCTAAACGAGAGAAACGCTTTGCACACACGTTTTCTGTTGGTGGTGTTCAACCTAAGTTTCTTCTGGCTATTACTCTGATCTGCTCCCTGTCCACATTTTCCGCCAAGGCTTTTGTGGATTCGGGAGCAGCTCTAAACCTAATGGACTTGGATTTTGCTAAACGTTGTGGATTTCCGATGACACCTCTGCAGACGCCTATTCCTTTGAGGGGGATTGATGCTACTCCTTTGGCAAAAAATAAACCTCAGTTTTGGACCCAGGTGGTAATGCGGGTCGCCCCAGACCATCAAGAAAATTGTAGATTTTTGGTGTTGCATAATCTGCATGATACCATTGTTCTGGGGTTTCCCTGGTTGCAAATTCATAATCCAGTTTTGGATTGGAAATCTGTGTCTGTGGTGAGTTGGGGTTGTCGGTGTGCCTTTAGTGAGGCTCCGGTGTTTTCCACCTCTCCTCAGTCGCATGATGTTCCTGATTATTTGGCGGACTTTTATGATGTATTTAGTGAGAATGAGTCTGCGTCTCTGCCTCCTCATAGAAGTTATGACTGTGCAATTGAACTGAGCCCGGGGTGTAAATTCCTCAAGGGTCGGCTCTTCAATTTATCTGTACCCGAGCACGAGGCTATGCGTTCCTATATTAAGGAGGCGTTGGAGAAGGGTCATATTAGACCTTCCTCGTCACCCTTAGGTGCCGGTTTTTTTTTGTAGCCAAAAAAGATGGATCATTAAGACCTTTTATTGATTATCGTGCCCTCAACAAAATTACTGTTAAATATCAGTATCCGTTACCCCTGATTTCGGATCTATTCTCTAGAGTTAAAGGTGCTTGTTGGTTTACCAAGCTTGACCTCAGGGGGGCGTATAATCTTATTCGCATTAAGCATGGGGATGAATGGAAGACGGCGTTTAATACTCCGGAGGGACATTTTGAGTACCTGGTGATGCCTTTTGGGCTCACTAATGCTCCTTCTGTCTTCCAGTGCTTCATGAACGATATTTTCCGAGATTTTGTCAATAAATTTTTGATTATCTATCTGGATGATATTTTGATCTTCTCCAAGGATTGGGATTCTCATGTGGAACATATTCGGACTGTGTACCGGATCTTGAGGGAGAATTCCCTGTATGTCAAAGGATCTAAATGCCTTTTTGGAGTACAGAGGATTTCTTTTTTGGGATTTATTTTGTCTCCGTCAACTATTGAAATGGACCCGGCCAAGGTACAGGCCATTCACGATTGGGTTCAGCCCACTTCTTTGAAGGCCCTTCAGAAGTTTTTGGGTTTTGCTAATTTTTATCGGAAATTTATAGCAAAATTTTCTAGTATTGCCAAGCCATTGACTGATTTGACTAAGAAGGGTGCTGATGTGTTAAATTGGTCTCCAGAGGCTGCTTCTTCCTTTCAGGAGCTGAAGCGAAGATTCACCTCCGCCCCGGTTTTGCGGCAACCTGATGTCTCACTTCCGTTCCAGGTAGAGGTGGATGCTTCTGAGATTGGTGCAGGAGCTGTTTTGTCCCAAAAGGATCCTGTAACATCTAAAATGAATCCCTGTGCTTTCTTTTCCCGAAAGTTCTCTCCATCTGAACGTAACTATGATGTGGGGAATCGGGAACTGTTGGCCATGAAATGGGCATTTGAGGAGTGGAGACATTGGTTGAAGGGAGCTAAGAATCAAGTCATGGTCCTCACTGACCACAAGAATTTGATTTACCTAGAGTCGGCTAAGCGCTTGAACCCTAGACAGGCTAGGTGGGCCTTGTTTTTTACACGTTTTGATTTTGTGGTTTCTTTTTTTCCTGGAACTAAGAATGTCAAGGCAGACGCCCTCTCTAGGAGCTTCTTTGCTGATTCTCCTGTGGTGACCAAACCTGCTACCATCTTAGGCGAAGGGGTAGTTCTTTCTGCAATCTCGCCCGATTTGAGACGCGCTCTGGAAGAGTTCCAGGAGGACAAACCTGAGCGTTGTCCCAGTGGAAAGTTGTAAGTTCCTGACCAGTGAAGAGGAGAGTGATGTCTGAAGTTCATTGCTCTGCTTTGGCTGGTCATCCAGGTATTTTTGGTAGTAGAGATCTGGTGAGTCGGTCTTTTTGGTGGCCCTCCTTGTCTCGTGATGTCAGGAATTTTGTGCAGTCCTGTGGGACTTGCTCCTGGTCTAAATCGTGTTCTCGCTCTAGTGGGTTGTTGATGCCTTTGCCTGTCCCCAAGAGGCCATGGACCCATATTTTAATGGATTTTATCTCTGATATGCCTGTCTCTCAGAGAATGACTGTTATTTGGGTGATTTGTGATAGATTCTCTAAGATGGTCCATCTTGTACCACTACCTAAGTTGCCGTCTTCCTCTGAGTTGGTACCCCTGTTTTTGCAACAGGTGGTTCGCTTGCACGGGATTCCTGAGAACATTGTATCTGACAGAGGGGTTCAGTTTGTGTCTAGATTTTGGAGAACTTTCTGTTCCAAGCTGGGAATTCAGTTGTCCTTCTCCTCTGCTTTTCACCCTCAAACCAATGGGCAGACAGAGAGAACAAACCAGACCTTGGAGTCATATTTGAGGTGTTTTATTTCCGCTGATCAGGATGATTGGGTTTCATTTTTGCCCTTGGCCGAATTTGCTTTAAATAATAGAGCTAGTTCTGCCACTTTGATGTCACCTTTTTTTTGTAACTTTGGGTTTCATCCTCGATTTTCTTCAGGGCAGGTGGAGCCCTCTGCCTGCCCAGGTGTTGACACTGTGGTGGAGAGAATGCACCAGATCTGGGACCAAGTGGTGGATAAGTTATCTCTCTCCCAGGAAAAGGCCCAGCGGTTTTCCAACCGACATAGGACCATTGGTCCCCAGTTTAAGGTTGGTGATATGGTGTGGTTATCATCAAAAAATATTGCTATGAAGGTGGCTTCTCCTAAGTTTAAGCCTAGATTTATTGGACCTTACAAGATTTTGGAGATTATTAATCCAGTCTCTTTTCGTTTGGCTCTTCCTGTCACATTTAAAATCCATAATGTGTTCCATAAGTCTTTGTTGAAGAGGTTTGTTGAACCTGTTGTTCCTGGGGTGGCACCTCCAGACCCTGTATTGGTTGAAGGTAACATGGAATATGAGGTAGAGAAGGTACTGGATTCCCGTCTGGCTAGACGGAGACTCCAGTATTTGGTTAAGTGGAAGGGTTATGGTCAGGAGGATAATTCCTGGGTCTCTGCCTCTGATATTCATGCCAAAAGATTGGTGCATGCCTTCCATTGTGCTCACCCTGATCACCCTGGTGGCGTGGTTGAGGGTTCGGTGACCCCTCCTCAAGGGGGAGGTACTGTTGCGAGTTCATTTTCCCCTTTACCACTGAGGCCCGATGAACTCCCTCTTCTAGTAAAGAAAGATAGTGAGCCTGATTATCAGGCATCTGGGTCTAATGATGATGATTGGCTGAGTGGAGTTTCTGACTGGATATAAGGCTGTCCACGCCCGTCTGCTCTGCGGGTGATTTCTCTGTGGATCCTTGGATACCAGTCTGAATTCCTGCTCTCCAAAAGCTAAGTTTTCTGCTTTGCCGTTTGCATTTGTACGTTGTTTTTGTTTTGCTGGATTTCTGTCATTCCCTGCTGGGGTGATCTGAATTCCTTTAGCTCTGTCTTCAGAAAATACCTGAGTGCTGATATAGTTTTTGAAGCCTAGCTGCTTCAGGGCCTTTTTCCATATCAGCCTGTTGGCTTATGTCTTTTCAGGGTTTTTGCAGATTGCAGACAGCAGCTGTCCTATCCTGTCCTATTTTGTGAGTTTGGGCCCCATTGTTTGCTCAGCCTATCTTTCTATCTGTGTGTGTGTTTTTTCATCTTGCTTCACCGTCATTATATGTTGGGGGCTGCCTTTTACTTTGGGGTCTGCTCTGGGGCAGTTTAGTTTTCCTTTTCTGTCTTTAGGCTATTTAGTTTCTCCGGCTGTGATCGAGGGGTCTAGGACACCCTAGGAACCCCCCACGGCTACTGCTAGTTGTGTTGTTAGGTTCAGGGATCTGCAATCTGATAGTTGCCAACTTCTCCGGTTTTCTGGACTTAGCTGCTATTTTTGTGTCTGCCTCCTACGGTGACTCATTCATAACAGAGTCCGATCAGAAGAGAGTTGCAGTAGTCCAGACGAGAATGGATAAGATCAACAGTAAGAGCCTTAGCAGTTTTAAAGGTGAGAAAAGGTCGGATTCTGAAGATGTTTTTAAGATGCAGGTGACAAGAGCGAGTGAGTGATCGGATATAGGGAGTAAAGGAAAGTTCAGTGTCGAATATGACCCCAAGACAGAGGGCATGCTGCTTGGGAGATATGGTTGAACCCTCCAGGGTTATTTCGATGTTAGGTAGAGTGAGGTTAGTAGAGGGGAGAAACACAAGAAGTTCAGTTTTGGAGAGATTTAGTTTCAGATAGAGGGAGGACATGATGTTAGAGACAGCAGACAGACAATCCTTGGTATTTTGAATTAGGGTAAGGGTGATGTCAGGGGAAGAAGTGTATAATTGGGTGTTATCAGCATAGAGATGATACTGGAACCCAAATCTGCTGATAGTTTGTCCAATAGGGGCAGTGTATAGAGAGAAGAGGAGGGGGCCTAGGACTGAGCCCTGCGGGACCCCGATAGTAATGGGACGAGGAGAGGAAGAGGAGTCGGCAAAAGATACAATGAAGGAGCGGTCAGAGAGGTAGGAGGAGAACCAAGGAGAGGGCTTTGTCCTTGAGGCCTATAGATCGGAGCATAGTGAGGAGCTGGTGATCACTAGGGGTCAAAAGCGGCAGAGAGATAAAGGAGAATCAGCAGGGAGCAATGACCTTTCGATTTAGTTCAGCGTCAAATTGTCCCATTGTACCTAGAGGTATTTTAGAGCCATATGGAAAGATTTTAGTATGCACTTGCTGTAAGACTGGCTTTGTTTTCAATTGTTCATATGCATTGCTGTCTATGATATCCACTGAAGCTCCCATATCTATTGTAAAGGTGATATCCGTGTGACAGATGGTGAGCGTGATACAGGGAGCCTGCACTGAGCCAGTGACAGAGGTCGTGAACACGTAGTTCTCAGCCACAGACATTTCTTCGGTATCCTGATTTACCATTTTTATATTCGCCGGCTTTGTCATAGACAGAGGAGACTTGTTGTGCGCTGACTTGCAGACAGCTGCAAAATGGTTCCCTTTTCCACATTTACTGCATGTTTGTCCTATAGCTGGACATTTGTTCAGGTGGTGAGGGAAATCTTGTCCACATCTATGGCATTTCTTCTGTTTCTGGGCTTGCTTGTCTTGTGCACTTTTATGTTTGAGATTATGCACATGTAGATTATCCCCATTCTCCATTGCGGTGGCCTGATGATCACCTATCTCTATAGCACGGGCCATCTTGAGTAAATCATGCAGAGAGATCCTGCTGCAGAGCTTTACGCCTTAGGTTATTAGACGAGCAGGTGACAATTACTTGAGTTAGGATTTCATCATCTACATCCGTAAATGCACATCCATGAGCTAGCTCTTTTAGACTTGTGACATAGGTGTCTATGGATTCTTCTGGAAGCTGCTTAGCAATCCTGAACTTGTATCTCTCATATCTGATGTTCTGTTTGGGGTTGAAATAGTCAGTGAGAGCTTTGGTGCAGTTGCTGTACATGTCTGTCTCTGCTGCAGGTAACATGCTGTATATGTCACATGCTCCTGTGCCGACGCAGTGCAAGAACACGGCTCTCTTTCTTTTCTCCTCTTTTACGTCCATAGCTTCCAGGAAGTTCTCAAACTGGTTTAGCCATTTTCTCCAGGTATGGGAGAGATTAATGATATCAGTCATATCAAACTGTGGAAACGTGTGCAAGTAGTCAGCCATGATGGAGTCTCTCAGTGGCCCTGGCATGTGAAGCGGTAAAGCAGGGGTTAGTACTCACAGCAGCAGGTGATTGGATCCCATCCTCGTCGCCAGTTGTAATGTCCACAAGGTATAAGAAATTCAAGAGAGAACGCTTTAACTGTATTTTATTCTTCTCCTTCTTCCTCCAGCACACAGCATCACATTTCCCTCATCAGGCTAAACTGAAACTGAAACTCCTCCAACCCACTTCCTGTCTATAACCTTCCAGTCACAAGATTTTCTTTCTTAAAGAGACAGGTCAAATCATTATAGATTACAATGCTCTGATACATTTAAGTTTGACAAAAGTGCAAAAAAAATATGAAATCAGAAAGGGGGAAACACTTTTTCACACAACTGTGTATCTACTTCAATAGCATTTTGCAAGGGTTGAAATTTGGAGTTGAAATTATTGCCAAAAGTTAATTATTGTGTTGTACAAAATGTTTGGTAAAAGAAAAAATGTCAATAGAACACTAGAAAAAACCCTGTACAGCGGCTAAAAATGTGTGAGCCACAGAACCCCGACGACCACTGGCACCAGCCGCCCGGGCGTTAGTACTGCCAAACAGACTGCACTTGGCTCATTTGCCTCCGGTAAGTGTATTGTGGGGAACTAGCGGAGGCCATTATGGTAAAGACGGCTCATCACTCATCTCTCACAGCAGGATTATGTTACATCTAATGGGAAAAATGTGATTTTGAGTCAGTGATCTGCACAGAACTGGATGTCTGATCGCAAACAACTAATTTAACCCCTTTCCTACATTAGACGTACTATTCCATCCATGTGACCTGGGACTTAAGTCCCAAGGACCGAATAGTACATCATAGCCATCAGAGGCTCCCCCCTTGGGGAGCGCCGCTGATGACGGCTGGGTGTCAGCTTCTTATCACAGCTGACACTCATCAGTATGTGTCAGGGGTGGTTACAGACCGCCCCCGGCACGTTAACCCCTGGCACACTGCGATCAAACATGATCACAGTGTACCGGGGGTTTAGGGAAGCATTGGCATGGAGGGCACTCCCTCCGTGCTTCCCTGCGACCCCCACAGAAGCGCGATGTGCAGCAATGCTGCGGGGGCCTCCTTCCCTGCAGGTCCCCGGATCCAATATGGTGGCGGGGACCTTCGGGGACCTGCAAGGAGCCGGCTTCCTCACTGACCGCAGAGGGCAGGCATGAGGAAGCCTGTGCAGTGCCTGTGTCAGATCGCTGATCTGTCACATGACAGTAATGTCCCCCCTGGGACAGTGTAATAAAGTTAAAAAAAGAAGTGTAAAAATAATTTATAAAAAATCGCTAAATAAATTAAAAAAAAATATTCCCTAATAAATCCATTTTTTGAAAATAGAAAAAAAACAATAAAAGTGCACATATTTGGTATTGCCGCATCCGTAATGATGCGCCCTATAAAACTGTTCCCTTAGTTAACCCCTTTTGCGAACCCCTTAAAAAATAAAAATTAAAAACGAAGCAAAAAATATTGCATTTATCATCATACCGCCGAACAAGAAGTGCAGTAATGCGCAATCAAAAAGACGGATATAAATAATCTGGGTACCGCTGAAAACATCATCTTGTACAGCAAAAAATGAGCCACCACACAGCATCATCAGTGAAAAAATAAAAAAGTTAAAGCTCGCAGAATAAAGCGATGCAAAATAATTATTTTTTATATTAAATTGTTTTTATTGTATAAAAGCGCCAAAACATAAAAAAAGACATAAAAGAGGTGTCACTGTAAACGTACTGCCCCGAAGATTTTACCACACGCGGAACAGTGTAAACGCCCCCCCCAAAAGAAATTCATGAAATGTTGGTATTTGTTCATTCTGCCTCCCAAAAATCAGAATAAAAAGCGATCAAAAAAGTCAAATGCCCAAAAATGTTACCAATAAAAATGTCAACTCGTCCCGCAAAAAAAACCTCATATGACTCAGGCTGGTTTCACACTTGCTTTTTTTTGCAGCGCGTTTTCCCGCAAAAAAACGCATTGAAAAAACGCATACAAAAGCATACAACTGCTGCGTTTTTTTCAAGCATTTTTATGAGCATGCATGAAAAAAACGCAGCGTTTTTATGCGTTTGTATGCGTTTTTAGTGCGTTTTTACCGCGTTTGCGTTTTTTTCCAACATTAGGTGGCCCCTCACACTAACCCAAACCATGACTTTACTAACCCTAACCCTGACCCTAACCCCAACCCTAACCCTAACCCTGACCCTAACCCTAACCCTAACCCTAACCCTGACCCTAATCCTTAACCAAACCATACTTAACCCTAACCCAAATCCTAAACCCTATCTAACCCTAATCCTGACCCTAAACCTAACCTAACCCTAACCCTAACCCTGACCCTAACTCTTAACCAAACCATACTTAACCCTAACCCAAACCTAAACCCTAACTAACCCTAACCCTGACCCTAAACCTAACCCTAACCCTAACCCTAACCCTGACCCTAACCCTAACCCTAACCCTAACCCTGACCCTAACCCTTAAACAAACCATACTTAACCCTAACCCAAACCCTAAACCCTAACTAACCCTAACCCTGACCCTAAACCTAACCCTAACCCTAACCCTAACCCTGACCCTAACCCTAACCTTAACTCTGACCCTAACCCTTAACCAAACCATACTTAACCCTAACCCAAACCCTAAACCCTAACTAACCCTAACCCTGACCCTAAACCTAACCCTAACCCTAACCCTGACCCTAACCCTAACCCTAACCCTAACCCTGACCCTAACCCTAACCCTAACCCTAACCCTGACCCTAACCCTTAACCAAACCATACTTAACCCTAACCCAAACCCTAAACTCTAACTAACCCTAACCCTGACCCTAAACCTAACCTAACCCTAACCCTAACCCTGACCCTAACCCTTAACCAAACCATACTTAACCCTAACCCAAACCCTAAACCCTAATTAACCCTAACCCTGACCCTAGACCTAACCCTAACCCTAACCCTGACCCTAACCCTAACCCTAACCCTAACCCTGACCCTAACCCTTAACCAAACCATACTTAAACCTAACCCAAACCCTAAACCCTAACTAACCCTAACCCTGAACCTAAACCTAACCCTAACCCTAACCCTGACCCTAACCCTAACCCTTAACCAAACCATACTTAACCCTAACCCAAACCCTAAACCCTAACTAACCCTAATCCTGACCCTAACCCTGACCCTAAACCTAACCCTAACCCTAACCCTAAACCCCCTTAACTAACCATAACTCTAACCCAAACCCCTAAATTCCATGGTTAACCCAAAAAAACGCATGTGCAAAAAAACGCATACATAAGCTTGCCAATGCGCACATACAGTATGCGCACCCATAGACTATAATGGGTGTCTTGCTGTAAAAAAACGCATTGCGCGCGCATGCGTTTTTTTGAGGCAAGTCGGACGCACCATAAAATGCAACAGGTTGCATTTTGTGCGCCCGAGCGCATACCGCAAAAAAACGCATGCGCGGTAAAACGCGTACAAACACATGTGTATGCGCACATAAGCGCATCCCATGCAAAGTATAGGAAAAAAACGCATGCGCTATTTAGCGCTAAAATACAGCGGAAAAAAAACGCAAATGTGAAACCAGCCTCAGTGGGTCAAAATACGGAAAAATTATAGCTCTCAAAATGTGGTGATGCAAAAACTATTTTTACAATAAAAAGCATCTTTTAACGTGTGACAGCTGCCAAATATAAAAACCCGCTATAAATAGTAAATAAAACCCTCTTTTATCACCCCCTTAGTTAGGGCAAAATAATAAAATTTTAATAAATGTATTTATTTCCATTTTCCCATTAGGGTTAGGGTTAGGGTTAGGGCTGATATTAGAGTTAGGGGTGTGTTGGGGTTAGGGTTGGAGTTAGAATTGGGGGGTTTCCACTGTTTTGGTACATCAGGTGCTCTCCAAATGCAACATGGCGTCCAATCTAAATTCCAGCCAAAAAAGTCAAATGGCGCTGCTTCTCTTCCGAGCTCTGCCATACGCCCAAATAGTGGTTACCCCCACATGTGGGGTATCAGCCTGCTCAGGACAAATTGCACAATAACTTTTGGGGTCCTGTTACCCTTGGGAAAATAAAAATTGGGGGTGAAAAGATCATTTTTGTGGAAAAAATATGATTTTTTAATTGTACGGCTGTACTTTATAAACTTCTGTGAAGCCCTTGGGGGTTCAAAGTGATCATCACATATCTAGATAAGTTCCTTGGGGGGTCTAGTTTCCAAAATGGGGTCACTTGTGGGGGGTTTCCACTGTTTAGGCACATCAGGAGCTCTCCAAACGTGACATGGCATCCAATCTGAATTCCAGCCAATTTTACAGTGAAAAAGTCAAACGGCGCTCCTTCCCTTCCGAGCTCTGCCATGCACCCGTACAGTGGTTCCCCCCCACATATCAGGTTTCAGTGTACTCAGGACAAATTGCACAATAACTTTTGCAGTCTAATTTCTCCTGTTACCCTTGGTAAAATAAAAAAATTGAACCTGAAGTAATTTTTTTTGTGAAAAAAAGGTAAATGATCATTTTTTTAAGCATTCAAAAAATTCCTGTGAAGCACCTGAAGGGTTAATAAACTTCTTGAATGTGGTTTTGAGCACCTTGAGGGGTGCAGTTTTTAGAATGGTGTCACTGTGGGTATTTTCTATCATATAGACTCCTCAAAGAGACTTCAAATGTAATGTAGTCCCTAAAAATAAAATGGTGTTGTAAAAAAGAGAAATCGCTGGTCAACTTTTAACCTTTATAACTTCCTAACAAAAAAAAATTTTGGTTCCCAAATTGTGCTGATGTAAAGTAAACATGTGTGAAATGTTACTGATTAAGTATTTTGAGTGCCATAGCTCTGTGATTTAAGAGCATAAAAATTCAAAGTTGGAAAAATGCAAAATTTTTGCCAAATTTCCATTTTTTCACAAATAAACGCAAGTTATATGAATGAAATTTTACCACTAACATGAAGTACAATATGTCACGAGAAAACAATGTCAGAATCACCGGGATCCATGGAAGCTCCAGAGTTATTACCTCATAAAGGGACAGTGGTCAGAATTGTAAAAATTGTAAAAATTGGCCCGGGCATTAACAAGCATCTGTCAGTGTCCTGCGTTATTGATTAGGCTGTTGGGCACTATCGGATTTCCATCGGTCATTATGGTGCGGTGACTTTATTATTACTGGGATGGGTTTTTGTTATAGGGAACCTGACAGCTCATAAACATGGCCATCATGTGTCACACATTGTCTGTATGATTTCTGCCATGTATGTATGACTCTGAAAGCATGCGGTATTTCAGAGAAAAAATAATGTAAGAGCAGCTCAGTGACAAAACCTCATGGAGACCTGTCTAAGAGTTCTCTCCCCGTCATCTTCTCCCTGCCTGTTCCCCGTGTGTGACCGGTCTCTCCCAGCATGCATGTAGAGGCAGAGACCTGGCAGTCTGTGTTATCGGGTGGGCAGAGGCTGCCATGGTCAGGCCTTTCCCTCTAGTCACCAGTGCGGCTTGAACCCCGGCGGCTTTTATAGTATGTTTTTCTCTGAAACAACAAAGTCAAACATTCCTGGTGAAATCAAGCAGCCGATGTCTGATAATCGCTGCCTGTGATCGGGCACCAGGTATCAGCCATCAGGTTCCCTCTAGAGAGCAGGAAAGGGATGGGACACAATCCTAGGAGACCACAGACCATTATACACATTATTCCAGGACAATTTAAGGAAAATTTGCTGAAAATCTACATTTGTTGGGAAAAATTATCTGAACCAATTAAATTCAAATCTGAAAAGATGCAGCCCTATGTAACCCAGACAGATGATGAGCACATTGATAAGACACATTAGTAGCAATTACTGTGAACTGGAACATGATGACAGCTACAATCACAATAACCGGCACAAGCTCCTCCGACCCCAAAATAATCATGGACTTGTCAGATATTATATGGTGATTAGTAATAAGTCCCTGATTTGTACAGACCGACCAGGAATTTACAGACAGTTGGTGACCCAGGACCCCGTAAGCCTCATTTAGTATTTCTGAAAGGTCATACATAGAAGCCAGTACTGATCGATTGGTGGAGCGAGGTCTGCAGCAGTCACTATTCTCACCACGTATGGACACTACAGACATGAGATCATGACTTACTGTGTACATGATATAACCATGTCAATGCGATCTCGATATCCTAGATCCTCTGCCTTTTGATCCACCGTTAACAGCCCACCAATGATGAAATCTCCATCCTGGTAAGGATTTTCCAAAATATGATCAAAATCTTTTATCTTGAGATCACAGACAGATTTTGTGAAAGGAAGCCATGGAATCAACAGTATAATAAGGAAACTGATCATCTCCTTATACATAATAATATAATTGATAAGAAGTAGATTCTCTTCTAAGTGATACGTGATGAAGACGCTCGAGCAGCAGTGACACAAAGCACACGGCTCATAGGATCAGTGACATGAAGACGGCGATCATCTCCCCTCTTTTTATACAGAATGATGGGATATATTTTGCATTGTCTGATCTCATCACACAGTATTCTGGATCCGCTCCCCGATGATTGTGATCTGAACCATCTTTACACTGGATAATTGAAGAATAAGATGAAGGAACAGAAATAAGACTTTATATTCGCTCTTGTAATGAAACTTATTTTCTGTTGCTTTAACACAAACCCATTTCTCAATCATCAGAATGGACATTAACCCCTTTTGAGGTTCTCTTATTGTATCACATGACTGTGGCGACATTTCTGCCCCATAATTTTCAGCTATTGTAGCCCCCCACTAAGCCGTCTCTGGGGGAAGGATGTCTGATAGTTCTCACCTCCATACAGCACAGTGCGTCCACTGGAATCTTTCTGGGAGCTGTGGTGGGATGCAGGAGGGTCTTCTTCTGCCAGGGGTCGACTCAGGAATCCTTTGTCCATGATCCGCACACACACAAGAGATGAGCGTGAAGCACTTGACAGGTTTTTTTTATAGAGAGGGATAAATGGTGAATATTTTAAGAGGAAAAGCAAGTATCAGCAAGACAAAGTGAATTACAGATTCTTCAAGTACAGAAGCAATTTTGGGGCTTTGCAGTAAACCTGAATGTTAGGGATGACACTTAGCCCTTAAATTACAACAGGCACACTCATAATATCCCAGCAAAGAGCAAACAGATGAATGGCATACTAGGGCACACAAATCACCACATTAACAGACGGAGCTATTTATCTGAAGTATTGCGGTATATATTTCAGTCAAAAAACGGAGGTGCTTGCATGAAAAAACATGAATATTTCAATGTGGAGCGAAAAAAGGAGAAATATGCAGCACTCACCGATATAGCTGAAAATCTGTGCGTCTTTGTTTCACATAAATTCCATCAATAGATATGTGGACATGCAGGACGTTAGAGGAATGCTAGGGGAGGGAGGTGCTGAACAACGGCCGTTTCGCGATTACTCGCTTCACACTCATAATATCACTAAAGCTACAACAGGCTGCAGCAATGGAAAAAGCACAAATATTGGGGCCCAGTTGTTGTAATGTCGGCGCACTTGTAGAATCCAAAACTGAACTTCTTCTGCTCCCGCCGTCTACTGACCTCCCTAAATCTGACATTTCATTGTTTGACACCAATCTCTCCTTCACATCCCATATACAATCTCTTGCCCGCTCTTGCCGCTTACACCTAAAGAACATCTCCAGAATCTGCCCTTTTCTCACCATGGAAACAACAAAAACCCTCACTGTAGCATTGATCCACTCCCGCCTGGATTACTGCAACGCTCTATTAATTGGCCTCCCCGTCACTCCACTATCCCATCTCTAGTCCATACTTAATGCAGCAGCCAGGGTCGTCCATCTGGCTAATCGGTACTCGGACGCCTCCGTCTTCGCCAGTCATTACACTGGCTGCCCATTCATTATATTATCCAATTCAAAGTACTTGTTCTCACCCACAAAGCTCTCCACAGTGCGGCACCTCCCTACATCTCCTCCCTCATTTCTTTCTATCGGCCTAGCCAATCACTGCGCTCTGCAAACGACTTTCGACTAACCTCTGCATTAATCCGTACCTCCCACTCCCGACTCCAAGACTTCTCCCGCGCTGCTCCTATCCTCTGGAATGCTCTACCCCAAGAAATTAGGACTAAACGCAATTTGCATAGTTTTAGGTGCTCCCTCAAAACACATTTGTTCAGAGCGGCCTATCACGTTCACTAATCAAAGTCATTCTATGTGTAAGTGTGCGTGTATAGCCCATTCACTATCTCCATCCATCCTTCACTCCCACAAGATGGCTGGACCTTCATTGTAAATACACACCTGTACTTTGCATCTCCCCCACCTCATTGCAGATTGCAAGCTCTCACGAGCAGGGTCGTCTTATTTTGCTTTAATTATTGTATTTTGTTAACGTTGTTACTTATGACTTGTGCTTTGAAACTGTTAAACTGTAAAGCGCTGCGGAATATGTTGGCGCTATATAAATAAAGATTATTATTATTAGTAGTATTTTTATTATTATTATTAATTAGTGTTGAGCGATACCACCCGATATTGAGAAATATCGGATCGGATTGGATCGGCCGATCTAAAAAAAATATCGGGTATCGCCGATTCCGATCCCGGAAGTCCCATTCAAGTCAATGGAACAGAAATATCGGAATTGAAAAATACCCTTTCTTTCCTTGTAGGTTAATTCTACATGAAGAACAACAACTAAGAATAATGTAGAATGTATTGTGGGAGGTGGAGGAGCCATTAAAGCCATAGAGGTTTAGCCCAATCAAATGGAATAGCAGGAATTATTTTTTTATTTTAAAGACGTTTGGAGTTACAAAGATATTGACTATGTTAACCTCTTTTATATTTTGTCTGATATGTATGTTTCACTACTTCCATGCTCTTCACCTCCTTTTTTACTTCTCCGACACTTTCTCCTTCATCATCCTCAGCAGCATCTTTTTCATCAACTTCTTCTTCACCTTATTCATCTACTTCTTCTTCTTCACCTTCTTCCTATTAATCTTTTTTTTACATTCTTCATATTCTTCTTATGCAACTATTATTCTTCTTCATATTCTACTTCTTCATCCTCTTCCTATTCTTCTTGTTCATCATATTCTTATTTGTGTCAGGCATTCCTGTAGTTGTTATTTATAAAAGTTTGAAGATTACACCTTCCGGTCTGCCTGTCACATAAGATTTACAACAGGATTTGTCCGCGTTCAGTTTGGCCTGCAGCAGCAGGCATTTTCCAGGGGCACCACGAGGAGGAGCGGACTCACCCCCATACACTGCTTAGTCTTCTTCTGCTTATAATTTAGATAATATCATTTGCTTTTATTTTTAGTCTTATGCTTAATGTTCTGCTTTTGGTTTTTCTGCTTCTTGGTCTTCTGTCTCTTGTTGTTCTGCATCTTGGTGGTTGTCTTCATGTTCTTTGTCCTCTTGGTCATCTTCTTGAGGATCATCTTTTTGGTCCTCTTCGGTGTGGTCTTCAGGGTGGTCGTCTTCAGGGTCATCATCAGGGAGATCCAGAGTGAGAATCAAAAAACAATTCCACAAGCTTGAACTTGGAAAAGTAGCAGAAGGTACAAGAAGGCTGAGGAACTGCTGAGAACCAGCTGACGGTACTGGAACTCAGATGAGTAGCAGAAGGAACAATAGCAAATGGAACTAGCGAGGACCAGCTGACGGTGCTGGAACCCGGAGGGGCAGCAAAAGGAACAAGAGCCAATGACACAACCGTGGACCAGCTGACGGTGCTAGAACACGGTTACTAAGAAGGAGGTACCTGTGCTCCAAAGCACTACCAAGGAACAACAGACGTTGCTGGAACTCGGATACCAAGAAGGAGGCACCTAGGCCAAAGGCACTGCCGAGAACCAGCTGACGGTGCTGGAATCCGGAAGGGTTGCAGAAGCTGCAAGAGCAAATGAAACTAGCGAGGACCAGCTGATGGTGCTGGAACCCGGAGGGATGGCAGAAGGAACAAGAGCCAATGGCATAACCGTGGACCAGCTGACGGTGCTAGAACACGGTTACTAAGCAGGAGGTAACTGTGCTCCAAAGCACTACTGTTGTGAGTTCATTTTTCCCTTCACCATTGAGGTCTGATGAACTCCCTCCTCTGGTGAAGGAAGGTAGTGAGACTGATTATCAAACACCTGGGCAGCTAGATGATGACTGGGTGGCTGGAATTGAGGACTGGATATAAGGCTGCCGATGCCCTTATTCCTGGCTGGTGATTTTCCTGCTGGATTCTTGGAGACAAGTCTGATTCCTGCATCTCAAAGCTAAGTTTTTCTGCTCTGCTTTGTACTCTTCAGTTTTGTTCTTGTTTTGCCTTGTTTTTTGGGAGTTCTGTCTTCCCCGGCCTGGGGTGAGCTGAATTCCATTTTTGTCTCTGATCTGTTTATATTTTGCTCTGTCTTCAGAATATACCTGAGTGCTGATATAGTCTTTTTGAAGCCTAGCGACTTCAGGGCCTGTTTTTCCTATCAGTCGGTTGGCTCATTTTGATAGGGTTTTTGCGGATGTCAGACAGCAGCTTTCCTATCCTGTCCTACGTAGTTAACTTGGGCTCCATCATTTGCTCAACCTATCTTTCTATCTGTGTTAGTGTTTTCATCTTGCTTCACCGTCATTATATGTTGGGGGCTGCCTATTGCTTTGGGGTCTGCTCTGGGGCAGTTTAGTTTTTCCCCTTTCTGTCTTTAGGCTATATAGTTCTCCAGCTGTGATCGAGGGGTCTAGGGCACCGTAGGAACCCCCCACGGCTACTGCTAGTTGTTGTGATAGGTTCAGGGGTCTGCAATCCGATAGCTGCCAACCTCTCTGTTTTTTCTGGACTTAGCTGGTATTTTGTTTTTTCCGCCTTCGGTGACTCATCATAACACACTACCAAGGGCCAGCAGACGTTGCTGGAACTCGGATACCAAGAAGGAGGCACCTAGGCCAAAGGCACTGCCGAGAACCAGCTGACGGTGCTGGAACCCGGATGGGTAGCAGAAGCTGCAAGAGCAAATGAAACTAGCGAGGACCTGCTGATGGTGCTGGAACCTGGAGGGGCAGCAGAAGGAACAAGAGCCAATGGCACAACCGTGGACCAGCTGACGGTGCTGGAACACGGTTACTAAGCAGGAGGTACCTGTGCTCCAAAGCACCACCAAGGACCAGCAGACGTTGCTGGAACTCGGATACCAAGAAGGAGGCACCTAGGCCAAAGGCACTGCCGAGAAACAGCTGACGGTCCTGGAACCCGGATGGGTAGCAGAAGCTGCAAGAGCAAATTAAACTAGCGAGGACCAGCTGATGGTGCTGGAACCCGGAGGGGCAGCAGACGAAACAAGAGCCAATGGCACAACCGTGGACCAGCTGATGGTGCTGGAACACGGTTACTAAGCAGGAGGTACCTGTGCTACAAAGCACTACCAAGGACAAGCAGACATTGTTGGAACTCGGATACCAAGGAGGCACCTAGGCCAAAGGCTCTGCCGCGAACAAGCTGATGGTGCTGGAACCCATATGGGTAGCACAAGGTACACATAATCAACAAAGTTGCAAGGCCACGAGCAGGACGCAGTTACCGAAATCCACAGTCCAACAGGGGGTGCTTGTCCTATTGGCACTACGGAACCAGCCTTTATTACCAGAACCCGCAGCCCACATAGGAAACACTGAAACTGCAGGCACCATAGACTCGGCTAACCCGACCGCAACACGACAGGACAACATATTGGTGGCAAAGTGACGTTGACACTCCGCGGAAACAGCAGGTGTGCTGGAACCAGGCTGGGCAGGAGGGAGTGCCCGTGCCAAAGACACTTCCAAGAAGCAGCTGGTGATGCTGGAGCCCAGGATCCATCACGGAGCAGGCTGAGGCCTACTTTGAGCAAGTTTTAGATCGGTTGAACACTACTACTGATTGTAACCGTGCTCCACTTAGGCCTCTGGCTCTACTGTCTCTAGTATTTCCCCTGGCCTCCAACCCCGCCAGTTGCTGCTCTGAAGTGGCGTCTACTACTAATAATGGGAATGTGGACAGAGCAGGAGACATTGCCGGACACACATCAGGGGATCCACCGACGTGACAAAGCCCCTGTAACCCAGGAACAAGGGTGGATTGTGCAGACGCCACTTCAGAGCAGCAGCTGGCGGGGTTGGAGGCCAGGGGAAATACTAGAGACAGTGGAGCCAGAGGCAAAAGTGGAGCATGGTTAAAAATCAGTAGTAGTGTGACTGTGTAGGCAGCAGGAGACTTTGCCATATACACAGCAGAAGAGCAGCTGGCATTACTGAACCCCACTGACACAGGAGCGAGTGTTTCTATCTGTTCGGATGGCATTTCCAAGCAACAACTGGCTGTGTTGAAGCCCAGGATCAATCACGGAGCTGGCTGAGGCCTACTTGAAGCAAGTTTTATATCGGTTGTACCCTACTACTGATTGTAATCGTGCTCCGCTTGTGCCTCTGGCTCTACTGTCTCTAGTATTTCCCCTGACCTCCAACCCCGCCAGTTGCTGCTCTGAAGTGGCGTCTACACAATCCACACTTGTTCCTGGGTTACAGGGGCTCTATCACGTCAGTGGATCCCCTGATGTGTGTCCGGCAAGGTCTCCTGCTCTGTCCACATTCCCACTACTAGTAATTGGAATGTGGACAGAGCAGGAGACATTGCTAGACACACATCTGGGGATCCACTGATGTGACAGAGCACCTGTAACCCAGGAACAAATGTGGATTGTGCAGATGCCACAACTGAGCAGCAACTGGCTGGGTTGGAGGCCAGGGGAAAAACTAGAGACAGTTGAGCAACAGGCCATGAAACGAAACCCGACCCTAGGATGAGGTCGGCCACGAGGTCGGCGACTTACGCGCCAAAGTCACATTTCTAAAGTTTGTTTTGCGCTCTTTTTCAGCCAATCAGGGTCCACGGACACTGTGGGCAACGTGATGACAGGGGCAGGGGTCACCACCATCTTTCAGAAGGGCATGCAAGTGATTGGCTTGCTTTGGTGGGCATCACAGGGGGTGTAAAAGGGCGTGCACGCCGACCGCCATCTTACTTCTGCCGATCTTAGCAGAGGGAGAGGTTGCTGCTGTTGATTTTGTAGGGAGAGCGTTAGGCAGGGAAGAAGAAAAAAAAACTGCTTCTGCTGCTAGCGATTTTGCCTGTACAACACACCAGTCACTGTGTGTGCAGTGCAAGGGGAGGCTATATTTTGGTGGATCAGCGGTGTTGGTTGTTAGGCTGCCTTCTAAGGCTTCCTGACGGCTGCATTGCTGATTACCCACTGCTCTGCAAACTGCTTTTTTAAAAGCAATCCCAATTTTTTTTTTGTCCTGCTGAGGTACTGAGAGTGCATTTTTTCACACCATACAGCGGTGCACACTCCTCACACAGAACCGTGTAACGGCTGTTATCACGGCCACAGTGAAGCTATCTGTGTGTCACTCTGTGAGAATAAGTCGAGGACATGTTCCATTCTTACAGACCTGCACCTTCTAGTTTTGTCTAGCTTTCAAACAGTTAAATATATTTGCTGTTTGATCACATTCAAAACTATAGAGAGACAGCGTGTGTCAGTCCGTATACTTAAAAAACACGGAGCTTGACAATTTTACGTACACCGGACAGCCGTGTACGTGCACGCTCATCTCAGTACCGTGTAACGGCTGTTATAACGGCCACAGTGAAGCTATCTGTGTGTCACTGTGGAAGGATAAGTGGAGGACTTGTTCCTTTCTTACAGACCTACACTCTAGGGAGATTCCTATTCTGCCCAATTCTATATACACCTTGTAGTTTGTGATACACTAGCCAATTTCTGCCTGTGACATAGCGCTGTGATATTCAGTGGGCCTCACACAATCCAAAAGTGTCCAGTGTCCACTAGTGTGTGCAGAAATTCAAAATCTCCGTGATCCTGTAGTCACTTTTTTCACACCTGTGCCATCGAGCCTGTGACATAGCGCTCTGATATTCAGTGGGCCTCACACAATCCATAAGTGTCCAGTGTCCACAAGTGTGTGCAGAAATTCAAAATCTCCCTTATCCTGTAGTCACTTTTTTCACACCTGTGCCATCGAGCCTGTGACATAGCGCTCTGATATTCAGTGGGCCTCACACAATCCATAAGTGTCCAGTGTCCACAAGTGTGTGCAGAAATTCAAAATCTCCCTTATCCTGTAGTCACTTTTTTCACACCTGTGCCATCGAGCCTGTGACACAGCGCTCTGATATTCAGTGGGCGTCACTCAATCCATAAGTGTCCAGTGTCCACAATTGTGTGCAGAAATTCAAAATCTCCCTTATCCTGTAATCACTTTTTTCACACCTGTGCCATCGAGCCTGTGACATAGCGCTCTGATATTCAGTGGGCCTCACACAATCCATAAGTGTCCAGTGTCCACAAGTGTGTGCAAAAATTCAAAATCTCCCCTGTCCTATAGACACCGTGTACCTTGTTCTACATTACTATATAGTTTGTTGGATTTTGTCTACATTTCTACCAAAAATGAGGAAGGCTGGTGGAAGAGGCCGTGGAATTGGGCGGGGGTTGGCAGCTGGTAATGATGGTGTTGGTGGTGGATCTGATGGTAGTGGCAAAAGCAAAATAGGACCGAATGCAGGAGGTGTTGAGCCTGCGTCATCGTCTGGCTCCACAAGGCCTCGAAGGCTGACTTTTCTAGGAGTTGACAAACCGCTTTTAAAGCCAGAGCTGCAGGAAAAAGTTTTGGCTTACATTGCTGACTCAGCCTCCAGCTCTATCGCCTCCTCTTCTGAAGTTGTAAAAAGTAAAACCACTGAGTCGTCATTGGAGGCTCATGTTCATGAACCACACCTTTCCTTGTGTCCTTCACCCCAACCAAGATTGAAGGATGACGCAGGCCATACTACTGATTACTCCATGGAGCTGTTATCACATACCATGCCTGGATTATCAAGTGAAATGGTGAATTACCCTGGCCAAGATGAATCTGACATGGACTGCACTGATGCCCAGCCACTGCTCGATGAATCTGCTGGTACATTGACCCAGACCACTACATTCCCCTCGCACGCTACACGGCCTGAATCTGACCCTGATGAAACTCAGGTTACCCTTCCCATATACAGTTCCATCTTACACGGTGACAAAGAGGAAGCTGCAGATGAAAGTGCAGGTTCGGCCCAACCGCCATCAGACACACCACCGTACTATCAGGGGCCCTGTGCCAGTACCGTCACCAACGAGTGGGCCCCCCCTGCTTGCTCAGGATCACAGCACTTGCAAGGTTGAAATACTGTGCAGTGAGATGGAAGAATGGGACGACGAGGAGTCCAGACTAGTACAGGGATTCCCTAGCGAGGAGACTTATTTCATTTTTTTCAATGTTGGGACAGCAATTTTTGGGGAGCACTATACTCTGGAGAATGATAGATGGGGCCCACCATACACTGGAACATTCTAAAGGTGGACATCAGACACTGGAGCAGCATTTACAGGGCCCATTATACACTAGAGCATTATAAATGGGGCCCATTATGTTTGGAGCATTATTTGGGCCCATAAGACAGTGGAGCTTCATCCATGGGGACCAACATATACTGTAGCATTATGTGGAGCTCATCATATACTGTTTCAAACATTATATGGGACCAATGATTCTCTATGGAGAAATAGATGGGCCTTGTCATGAGATGTAAAAAGTGAAGTATTTTTCATTGTACTATACCGCTATTTCTCTGCCGTATCGGAGCATGATGAGTTGTGGTATGTGTTAAAGGGGCGCTCTTTCGCCCAGGGCACATGAAAACCTGGAGCCAGCCCTACCCCCCACACAACTTTAGCCAAATAACCCCCATTTTTCAGTGCGTAACTTGTATTATGAAGTTAATTAAGGTTGACAAGCTTAAGTAAGAAGAATTGATGCTTTTGGCATTCAAATGGGCACTGTAGGTGTGTTTCCTGTCCTCCTCTCACTGCCGACTTTTATTCCCCATTGACTTACATTGGGTTTCGTGTTTCGGGCCGACCCCCACTTTTCCCTATAGTCGGCCGATCTTGCTCGACCCGACTTTTGGAAAAGTCGGGTTTCACGAAACGAAACTCGACCCTAAAAAAACAAAAGTCACTCATCTCTACTATTAATATCATACAGTGCATTAAGAGATAAGCCCCATTTATTATTATTGTATATTGGATAAAAAAAATCAATATCATTCTCAGTGTTGTCCCATATAACAATCAAATTGTCAATAAATATTTTATGAAAAATAATCTGTTTTTTCCAAAATTCTAGATAGTGTAGGTATAATGTGTGCTCACATGCCCTTATAAGTATAAACAAAACAATTTAAAACAATAAGTTTGCAATGAGCAAAAGAGCAATAGTGCTTCTGAAGTAAATCTTGATATTCACAATATAAAAGTATCCAATAATGCCTCCAGACACAAGGTTCATGCAATCCTCTGCAAAATACAGTTTATGAGAGTTCCATAATGCCTCCACAAAAAAAAAATATATGCACCGTATATACTCGCGTATAAGCCGAGATTTTCAGACCATATTTTGGGGCTGAAAGTCCCCCTCGAGGCTTATACGCGAGTCATATACCGGGGGTGAGTGGGGGAGGAGGAGCGGGGGTGTCAGAGACCATACTCACCCCTCCTGGCACATCTCTGCAGCCCCTGCTTCTCCCTTGGTCATCTTCTTCCTGCATTCAGTGGTCACATGGTACCGCTCAGTAAACTCATGAATCTGCACATATTCATGAGTTTAATAAGCGGTACCATGTGACCGCTGAACGCAGGATGAAGACGCCTGAGGGAGAGCCAGGGGCTGCAGAGAAGACAGTGCACCAGGAGGGGGTGAGTATGATGGGGCAGAGCAATATTCACCTGTCCCCGTTCCATCACCATGCACCGCTCTGTCTGACGGTCCTCCTGCTGTGACATTCAGGGCAGAGGGTGTGATGACGTGGTTAGTGCGCACCCTCTGCTTAATGTCACTTCAGAGACCAGGAAGACAGAGTGGTGAACGGCGATGGAATGGGGACCGGTAAATATAGCCAGTGCCGGGGCTCAGGACACCGGTACCTGGCCCCCAGCGATGGAGAGGTGAGTATGTCATTTTTTTATTGCAGCAGCAGCATATGGGGGGTATTTATGGATCATCTTATGGGGCAGCATTAACCCTTGTGCAGCAGCATATGGGGAGTATTATGGAGCATCTTATGGGGCAGCATTAACCCTTGTGCAGCAGTATATTATGGGGGGTATTTATGGAGCATTTTATGGGGCAGCATTAACCCTTGTGCAGCAGCATATTATGGGGGGTATTTATGGAGTATCTTATGGGGCAACATTAACCCTTGTGCAGCAGCATATTATGGGGGGTATTTATGGAGTATCTTATGGGGCAGCATTAACCCTTGTGCAGCAGCATATTATGGGGGGTATTTATGGAGCATCTTATGGGGCAGCATTAACCCTTGTGCAGCAGCATATTATGGGTGGTATTTATAGAGCATCTTATGGGGCAGCATTAACCCTTGTGCAGCAGCATATTATGGGTGGTATTTATGGAGCATCTTATGGGGCAGCATTAACCCTTGTGCAGCAGCATATTATGGAGGGTATTTATGGAGTATCTTATGGGGCAGTATTAACCCTTGAGCAGCATCGTATTGTGGGGGTATTTGTGGAGCATCTTATGGGGCAGCATTAACCCTTGTGCAGCAGCATATTATGGGGGTATTTATGGAGCATTATATGGGGCAACATTAACACTTGTGCAGCAGCATATGGGGGTATTTATGGAGCATCTTATAAGGCAGCATTAACCCTTGTGCAGCAGCATATTATGGGCGTTCTTATGGAGCATCTTATGGGGCAGCATTAACCCTTGTGCAGCAGCATATTATGGGTATGGGGGGTATTTATGGAGCATCTTATGGGGATAAGTTTTCCAAAATTTGGGGGGGGAAATTAGGGGGGTTGGCTTATATGCTGGTCGGCTTATACACGAGTATATACGGTAGTTAAATTATTGCACGTGACATAAAGAAGAGGGATACACTAGGAAAGGTTACCTATAGATAGCGATGTAGAGGCAAATTCTTCTTATTTAGTGATCCATATGTTTTACATAGAATGGTGAATCTTCAGGATGACCCAGAATCCACAATCCAGTAGATGAAAACTGGTGGCTGATAGCAGCGCTGCCCTGGCTGGAGGCAGCGACGGCTAAAAGAACTAAAAGACCGGTAAAATGAAAAAACTCCGGCAGTAACCACGCTGAGTCAGAGCACAACGCTAGTGCTCATCAGCACAGGACCTGCGTGATGTAAGAGAACACATGGTACCGCTGGGCTGCAGCCACTACGGAGCAATAGACGGATCAAAACACTTACAACGCATTTCGGAGATGTCTGTCTCCAAAATCAGAGAATGGTCCTTCTTCCAGTCATAAGATATTTATAGAATCTTAGCGGATAAGTTCATACAAGGCGGGAGATTAACTTTCAGTCAATAAAATCCAAAGAGTTCAATCTCACCGTTAAGTCCTTTTGGAGTGAGTGTATCCAGAGCAAATATCCAGCGAGATTGAGCAAATGACATCAGTTTAATATGATCACCCTTGTGGGTTTGTGGTTGAACATATTCCACACCTATAACCATCATGTTTGATACAGACCCCTCATGATGATTAGCAAAGTGTTTACTTAATGGATGCCCCATAAATTTCTTTTTGATATTGCGGATGTGTTCATTCACCCTAATTCTCAAGTGACTTTTGGTATGTCCCACGTATAGTTTATTGCAGGGGCATCTGATTGTGTCAATAACACTTTCAGTACTGCAAGTAATGTAATCATGGATTATATGTTCTTTATTACCTCCTACAAGCACCAGTTGTTTGGAAGTTTTAGTTTGTTGACACATGCAACATTTCCTACATGGAAAAAATCCTTTAAAATTATATGAAAAATGCAATAACGGTTTCTGAGTATGTGTCAAGGGTACGGTAGGGGCAATAATATTCCCAAGGTTGCATGCTCTTTTATGCACAAATCTGGGACCTAGGGGAATTAGTGGCCCTAAAATCGTGTCCTCCTTTAGGGTATCCCAAAGTTTCCTCACTATTTTGGACAAGATATGAGAATTGGAGATGTATTCCAGAATAATATGTATGAATTCCTCTTGGATTTCACATCCTTTTGCATTCCTATTAATAGAAGAATTGCCACTCAAGAAATCCTTAGTGGGTTTGTTTCTCACAGCATTCTTGGTTTCCTCTAAGGTATCATTATCATGACATTTCTCTAAAAATTGTTTAGTGAGAAAGACAGCTTCTGAGTCAAAATCTTGAATTTTTTAATTTTTTGGGGTACTGCTATGGGCACCAGGTTTCTGCCCAGTTACACTAATCTTTACCACATATCAAGAAGAAAGATATAGGTCAAAAAAGGGGGATCACCACACAACATGGAAATCGCATAGAAAATATTTTATTTTTAACACCAAAAAACACACAAGCTTCTTTTTAAAAACATTAAAATAGTCACTATTGTGACGTACCGTATTTTTCGCTTTATAAGACGCACTTTTGTTCCCCCAAATTTTGAGGGAAAGTAGGGGGTGCGTCTTATAATCCGAATATACGGGGGAGGGGGGGTGTATATATATATACACTGCAGGGTCCAGGGGAGGTGGGGGCAGCTTTGGAGCGGTGCTGTGAGCTGGTAAAAGCTGCCGAAGGGAGCCTTTGATCTCCTGCTCCCGCTCATATAATATGCACTGCCGCTGTCCATCACCATGGTGCTGAAACCGCACCACGGTGACTGGCTGGGGGAGCGGCGCATATTATAGCTGCCTGCACCCTCCTTTGATCGCACATGAGCCCCTGTGTTAGATATCGCCCCCATGCTGCTGCCCATAGTAAAATAAAAAACTCTTTCCTTACCTCCTCCAGCGCTGATCTCCCGGTGTCTCTGCTGCCGCTGTCATCAGGCACGCAGAGATGATATCACTCTGCTGTGCTGATCACATGACCGGCTCTGAGAACCAGGAAGTGGAGGAGGAGCTCAACCACACTGAGGGAGACACGAGGAGGGACAACGCTGAGAAGGTAAGGAAAGAGTTTATTTTACTAAAAGCAGCAGCATGGAGGCGATATCTAACACAGGGTGATGTGTGCCAGCCACAGGGGGGCCAGTGTGCCAGCCACAGGGGGCCCGTGTGCCAGCACAAGGGGGCTATATTCAATATAAAGTGGCCATATCCAGATTAAGGGGGCTAATTTTAGGATGGGGGGCCATGAGGGACATATACCCTATATGATTTGTTAGACGGACACTGGCATTATAAGACGGACCCCATTTATTAAAAAATTCTCTATTCCTTCACCACATTTGGGGGTGCGTCTTATAATCAGGTGCGTCTTATAAAGCGAAAAATACGGTATATAACTGTTAGGAATGGCGGAACGCACTAAATAAAATAATAATAAAGTGCGTTCGCCGCTCGGGGTCCACCGTGCAGTAGGTGGTATAACTGCTGCTAAGTGTTGGCAGACAAGCAATATAGCGGTATGATGCACAGGGGTTAAACTTCACCCGAAGTGCGCAGAGCGGCCTCTGTTCACACACAGAGGTGCCGCAACAAAAAACCTACAAAATGCTGAACCTGTCAGTGACACAGGCTTCAGGTAGATGCACACACGGTATCTGGTCACAGGAGCAGGACCCAAGACAGAGGAGCTGCGTCCCTCTAGACCTACCGTGTGTGCGGCGTCGCTTCTGCGGACGCCAAGAAGGGCTGCAACTGCAGCGCGGTGTAGGACACTGCCACTCGACGACAAAACAGGCGCTATGTCGGACGCTAGCGTAGCGGTGCGGTTAGCACAGTGGCTTAAGGCTTGCCACTGACTGGCGCTGACTGCTAAACTAATTCCCTATCCACATGCATATTATCAGAGGGAGGGGGTTTCAAATGAGTCAGTCACCAGAATCATACATCCGTCACCATTCACACATAGCAATATAGTCTATACTAGCGCATGGCGGAACGGCCATGCACACTTTTTATAGCTGTGCGGGACCTTTCAGATCTCCGAGATGGACCAATGAGATCTGGAACAGGACCTGGGCACATGACTCCCGATCTCCAATGGGAGATTGTCTCGTGAGCGTGCCCAGTAGGAGCACAGAGGGACTTAGTCTCTGGAGTGGTCTGCTGCAAAGTAATCTCCTCTGCAGTAGATAGACAGCAGGAGACCGCGGAATGTGAGGCTCTGGATTCCTGCAGAGCAGACGCAGAAACCCGACGCCTAACATATAATTATACATAGGCATGTAATAAGGCCTGTAACGCAGGAGACATAAATGCAAGCACCTTTATCAAGACACAAATGAGTAGCATACCATTAATGAAATAACGGACATGGACCACATGTGTTGAGTCCACTTATAAATATAAAGCCCCCACACAGAGAACACAGTCAAAATTTTGTAAACATGCGACAGTTATGTAAACTTAGAAAATATATTTGTGAGCTGTAAAGCTAATAGCCAAAAAATAATATGAACCCATATGAGCTGATACTTCATCCAGACATGGAGTTCCCACAATTGAGACAAGATGAGGTTGTATAGCAAAGCCAAAAATCCTCCATGTGGAAATAGATCTCTGAATAGTTGCTCAAATGGGGACCGGACTGCAAGTGAAAAACCTGTCCAAAAATTGTAAATTCATGTTACAAGAAAGTGCATGCAAATAGTCAACCTGGGACTAGCAGAGTGCCCTACGCGTGTCGCCACTCGTGGTGGCTTCGTCACCCCTGACAACCTCCGCGTCATTCAGCTACAGAAAGCTGCTGAGACCATGCTCCCAACATGGTCTCAGCAGATTTTTCCTTAGCAAAGGAATACGTGGATTTCGTCCGCGCTGCCCAAATACTGAAATTCCAGAAGGTTAATAAAGTTTGACAGTGGTTTATTCTACGCGTTTCAAGGTTTTTTGCAACCTCTTCTTCAGGAAATACCACCATATTAACCTTCTGGAATTTCATCATTTGGGCAGCGCGGACAAAATCCACGTATTCCTTTGCAGAGCTCTGTTTCAGATAGTCGGTGACCGACTTGTGGATCTGCAGCAGCCCTTATCTATACATGCTTTGAATACCTACTACCAGGTGAGCAGTTTTTTGTCAAACCGCTTACTTTATTTGAGGTATAAGACCCTATATTGCGCTTGTGTCTCCCTCTTTCCTCACAATACCAGATTTTTCCTTAGGCATAATACATTGCAATGCTGGAGCATTGCAATGTATTATACCTAAAGTGAACGTGAAAGTCCCATAAGAGGACAAGGTAAAAAAAAAAAACATTTAAAAAAAATGTAAAAAAAAATAAAAATAATTAAAAAATCCCCTTAAAATTCCCCTAAAAAATACACATTTTTATGTAAAAAATAAACAAATAAATACACGTTTGGTATCGCCGCATCCGTAAAAATCCCATCTTAAAAGTGTCACCCTAGTTAACCCCTTCAGTGAACGCCATAAAAAAACACAAAAAAGTAGCACATTATACTTTTTTAAATTGGTATCATCACACCATATGTCGTTGTATGAGCCAAAGTGGACTTCATGGGAGACAACCAAGGAGGACACCATTGTTGAAAAAAAATCATGAAAAAGCCAGACTGGAATTTGCCAAACTACGTGTTTACATGCCACAAAGCTTCTGGGAGAATGCCATATGTACAGATGAGTCAAAAACTGAACTCTTTGGCAAGGCACATCAGCTCTATGTTCACAGTTAGAAAAATGAAGCATATCAAGAAAAGAACACTGTCCCTACTGTGAAACATGGAGGAGGCTCTGTTATGTTCTAGGGCTGGTGGCACAGGACATCTAGAATCTGTGAAGGGTACAATGAAATCTCAAGACTATCAAGAGAATCTAGAGAGAACTATGCTGCCTAGTGTCAGAAGGCTTATTCTCTGTCACTGGTCAAGGGTCTTGCAACAGGATAATGACCCAAAGCATACAGCTAAAAACACCCAAGAATGAGGAAAATATTGAACTATTCTGAAGTGGCCTTCTATGAGCTCTGACCTAAATCCTATTGAGCATCTTTGGAAAGAGCTGAAACATACCATCTGGAAAAGGCAACCTTCAAACATGAGACAACTGGAGCAGTTTGCTCTTGAGGAGTGGCCAAAATACCTGTTGAGAGGTGCGAAAGTCTCATTGACAGTTACAGGACTCATTTGATTTGCAGTGATTGCCTCAAAAGGTTGTGCAAGAAAATATTAAGTTAAGAGTATCATCATTTCTGTCCAGACCTATTTCATGAGTTTTATTTATTTAAAAATTCTATGGAAGCATAGATGAAAAGCAATGTCTGACTTTTATTTGATCATTATCATAGATTTTTGAGTTATTATTACTGTTGTCAGAATCAAGTTATTTCTGTGACCATTGTGGGTTTTTCTGTCATTACCAACTATTTTGACCAGGTGTGTAACTATTTTTTGAAATGTGGAGACTCCAAATTATGTCTCCATCTGATGGCTTGCTTGTAGTGGAAGGAGTGTCAGAGCCCCTATTTCTATTCTATAGAATTTGATGACATTTTAGTGGTAGCTGCTCCTAAATTTTTGAAACATTTGGACTCCAGGATGGGTCTCCTTCATGCTTGTTGCCTGAATTTGGCAGGGCTCTCAGAGCACCAGGCCTACACCTGTCACTCATCCACCTGTTACTGATCAATGTTTAAGCTAGAAATGCTGGTCCCAGCCCTAATCCATACCCTGCCCTATGCATCAATGCTGTGCAATTATACAATTTGTATTCTGTGTCAGTTTGGCGATTGGAGAGTTGTGACATGGGGAGAAACAAGGGTAATTGAGGTGCCACCTATAAGGACTGTACTGTGTGTGGTGTTAAGGTGGTGGAAGACTAGAAGAGGCCACTTGATGCAGCACCTGCTATCCACTGGAGAACATGCTCTTTCTGGTCCTCATGAAGAAGGGTACCGCTGTGTGAGTCAAGTAACCAATCCAATAGCACAAGCTGTCTGTTGTCTTTGAATAGTACAAGCCGGAGTTTATTCAGTAGAGCCTTCAGTAATATTGACACCAACCCATGTGCAATTCGAACACAAAGCCTATTCCTCTTTCCACCATGACCTTGCTTTTTTCCACTCATGTTGAATGTTCCCTTCCCCTCTTTTAACCAGCTGTTTGACAATCCTAGGCCCAGACCTCGCAGTCACCTGACAATAAATTAATAATCAATATTTATTAGCTGATATAGTTTGGCTAGGCCACAGAATTAGCACAAAAAAATTGTTATGTTAAAATGTGGACTGGTGGTTGGACCACAAAATTAGCACAAATGATTTACAGTTGTGGCCAAAAGTATTGACACCCCTTTGGTATTATTATCTTCATTTAATTTGTCTTAAATGAAAAAGCACAAAAAGAATTGTCCTAAAGCCAAATTGGATATAATTCCACACCAAACATAAAAAAGAGGGTGGACAAAAGTATTGGCACTGTTCGAAAAGTCGTGTGATGCTTCTCTAATTTGTGTAATTAAGAGCACCTGTAACTTACCTGTGGCACCTAACAGGTGTTGGCAATAACTGAATCACACTTGCAGCCAGTTGACATGGATTAAAGTGTCTGGTAAATGTTACGTGATCTCCCGGGCTCAGGTTCCTGGCAGGGTGCCCTTTTCTCAAGTGAGGTTCCACGTCTCTCCGGTTGAAAAACAGATCGGAGATTAGGCTATGGTCATGGATAAAGCCGAACCCCCTCTCGTGATTCACGTTCAGGATGTGGCCCCAACCTGCTGCATCTCTAGGACCATAATGACCGGAACGGACCCGCTCCTTCCGGTCCAAATCTGGGCCTGGTATCACTTGCCGGCGCTGCTCCCTCTCCCGGTGTTCAGCTGCCAGTTGCCGGATGGTAGCTTGACAACTAGCCCAGTTCTCCTCATCCTCCCATTCCTCCCGGGACCGATCTAGGCTGGTTTGGTATTGCGGCGCCACCTCCAGGGGATCCGGTGTTCCCCCAGGGGACTGGTATCCCGGTCCCAGACCAGATCTAGCACGACCTGGCCAGCTGCTGCGACCGTGGTATACCCCAGGGCCTTCCCAGGTGTCAGGGCATCGGACGTACCTGGAGCCTCCTGGCGGAGTGGTTTCTGCTCCAGCGAAAGCGGGCCGGTGACAGCAGGTGGTGGCTCCGGGTCCGTGGGGGCCTCCGGTGGGGCAGCCACGCCGGGTCCAGGCAGGAGCTCCCCTTCCTCTGCTCCGGCCCCCGGGGCCTCGTACAAGTCTTCCTGTGGTAGCAGCAAGGGGGCTTCGGATGCTGCCGGTGGTGTGATGGCGGCGGCAGGCTCCACGGAATCTGCCTGGTGGTTCATCTCAGCTACTGGGTTGGAGCCTTCAGCCATGGCGCCAGGGAAATCCACTTCCCCATGCTCCGCAGGCCTCCTCCCATCTCTCTCCAAGATGGCGTTCTGGCGTTCTTCTCCCTCCTCTCGTCCCCTTTCCCGCCACTGGCTTCTGCCCATCCTTCTTGGGGCAGCGTCTTCTTCCAGCGCCTCCATACCAAACCAGTATACGAACCCCTCGGGGGGTGGGCCATGTTGCTGTCACATAGTAATTAAGGCAGGGAAGCCCAAGACTGTTCGCTGTCTTTTCCTAGGACCTCCCATCTCGTCACACCCTTCTCTACACCAATGGCCATTTTTGATGTTCATTTAACAGTCTATTAAATTTGGTCTTCTGCACTTTCTCAAAAGTTTTAAGTCCAACAAATCTTAGGCACACAGAACCCGATGGCATCGGGTCTCGTCATCCTGTTCGTGACGCCAAGTTGGGTCGCCCTCCCAGGGCTGTGGGGTACTCAGTACTGGGCCGGTATCAGCGGGATGTGTCACAGCAGCGGTAACCCGGACCGTGGCCCTGGGCGCCCAAGTAATAGGAAGATTTGAAGGGTGGAATGTAGTTAGATGAATAGTTTGTGACGCCACCTGTGGTGTTCGGCAAGGGAGGTGTTAAGCCGACGCTGCAGACAGATCCTCCGGAACAGATGATGTGGTGCAGCAATGGTGTTATAGCCCTCCACAGGCAGGGCTGTTGTCCCAGGGCAGTGTAGATGTGGAGACACTTAGATGGTGTAGTGTTTGGCAAAGGGGATGTAGCTGTGCAAGGCAGACGGACGCAGGAAGGAATGGAGGACACCAGGGCATGTAGTTCCAAAGCTTTACTCACAGTCTGTAGTGCCCGCTTCTGTGCCGTGTCCTCCGGGTCAGGGACTCAGCCAACCCCCAGACAAGATGGAATGCTCCCTTCCACGATTCGCCAACTTATGTGGCTTTTCTGAACTTCTCCTCTATAGCGCCTTTAAGTGTGAAGATCTCCTAGTACTGAGTTACACTGGAGTTCCTCCTGAAAGATGTTTCCAAGAACCTCACTTGTACGGCAGACAGCTGTTGCCTGCTTTGGGACTCTCTACTCCTGAGTCCCGGCTCTCTATCCATGTTGCTGTTGTGCCCTCAAGTCTTAGATGGGCGTTGTGCATTTACAGCCAACTACTCCACCGGTGCCTGCTGCAGAACCATTAGTGTCCATACAACCTCGGGGACCAGGCCCCGGCCTTGCGCTTAGAACTTCTAGGCAGGGGTCTTCCTCTAACCCACATCCTCTGCATTCCCTTTTACTCCTACGTTCCGTACTTGTCTTTCTCTCCCATGGAAGCTCAGGCTTCAGTTCAATGTCTTTCTCCTTCTTTCCTATCCCATGCCAGCTGGCTCAGATCACTGAGGCAGCTGCAGCACTCCTTCCTCCATCCCTCTTCTAGGGATCCCCACTCCTCTCCGAGTGGCTTCCTCTCTCAGACTCCCCTTCTGACTGACTGACCTGTAATCCTAAACCATCCCACTCTTTTATGTGTTCTCAACTCCACCCACCTCCCAGCATGTCTAGTGTTCCAAGCAGGGAACCACCAAAGGTGCTCTGCTTCTCTCTAAGCAAGGAGCCGCAATGTGGTTTTGCTGAACTACTCTATTGTGTGGGGTGAGAGTGTTGGAGCGTGGTCAGGAGCCTCCATCCTACCTGGATGGTGGGGCACCACACCTTAGGAGAAGGTGCAGTACCTCTGTGGTGACCGAGCCTCAGGGGTGCCACAATTGCATGCAGAAGGTCTTCAAAGGTCAGCATACCTGTGGCTTCACTTGCTGCACCGTCAGGGTCTCCTCTGCATCGCTGGATTTCTCTATCACACAATTGCGCACACACTGAGATGCAGTCCATCTTTAACTGAAGACACAACATTTTACGTCTTTCTGTTCACAGCACATCCAATTTAGTTGCATCAACAGGTTCCATACAGTCCACGTATTCCACTTTCCTTACTTCACTTTCTTTGGCTCCTAGCATACTACTGGGTCATGCCACCTCTGGTGTCAATGCAGCGTCCTTCATGTTCACACTCACTGCACTTCGATATTCCCTCAGTTGTTTCGCCCTGGATCTGAGAGCATCAGCCCATGTGATAAGCTGCCACATTCTGGAGTGACCTGCATCCCTGTGCTATTCTGGTCTTCACAGTAAACTCTGTTCCTTCACTGTAGTGCCCAATGCTGTTTGTCTGCACTTCTGCCCCACTGGGCCCTGGATACCTGGGTCCTGTACTTAATGGTACGTGGTAGCTGCCTCTTCCTGAGCTCAATGGCCCCTCAGAATGGTCTGAGCACCTTGGCCTCTACTAAACTCCTTGAGGAAGTCCTCCCTCTCTTAGGTGCAGCTGACCCCTCCTATGTTAACTATTCATATGCTGGTTTCCTATTCTTACTATCCTATGTACAATATCTTACTATGCAATGTACCCCCATCTAGTGGCAATAAATATGTGCTAAGAAATATATCATTTATACATATTTATACATAATAACATGAAAATCTCATTTACATAACTGGGACATATTTAAGGGGTTATGGGCATATAATATACATTGCAACCCCTTACACAACATTTGGTGTTTTTATGCTATTCCAAACAAGGTTCACCAAAGTCAGCGGTGCTGGGGTGGGATATGGTGTGGAGAGGTCCTCCTGGCAAATCCACTAAAATTAATATAGTACTGAAATAATATTTCTGATGGAGCCACTCACCAGTTGTAAATGAGCATAATATATTAAGTAGCGTGTGCCTCTTAATGAACTAAGCATGTCTTCCTCCATCAATGCCTTCATTAAAACTTAATGAATTGGGCCTGTGAAGTCACAGCCACATACAGTTACTTTTTACCAAGGAGATTGAAAAGGAGCCCGTTAAAGGCGCTGTGCCTGCCGTGTCCAAACCATCTATGTTGAAAATATTTTTCTACACTCCCTGACAGAAGTTCAATCAATCAATCAATCAATCAATCAATCAAATTTATTATCGCCAAGTACATATTACATATATACAAGGAATTCTTTGTGGCAAAGAGGCAACATAATATATAACAACAGATACAACAAGTAACATCTAACAAGACAGATACAGTATATAGTCTACACATGACGATTTAATTGTTGAACAGAGAGTGGATAGAAGCTGTTCATATGGCGGTTGGTGCTGCATTTGGGGACTCTGAAGCGACGTCCTGAAGGGAGTAGTTGGAATGAGGAGTGTCCCGGGTGAGAGGGATCGCATGAAATTTTCAATGCGTGGGATCGAATACTCTTATCATAAAGATCCTGGATTTTAGGCAGGGGGAACCTATAATTCTCTCTGCTGTTTCTGAAAGTCCTTTGTAAGCAGAGTTTGTCATGCGCAGTGGCTCCTCCATACCAGACTATCAGAGAGAAACAAATCACAGATCTGATGACAGCATTAAAGAATAAGATCAGCAGATTCTTAGACAAACCATATCTTTTCAGCTGACGCAGGAAGAACATCCTCTGTTGTGCTTTTCTTATAACAGCATCCACGTTTTTCCCCCATTTAAGATCATGAGTAGAGTTGAGCGAAACGGGTCGAAAAATTTCAAAAGTCGCCGACTTTTGGCAAAGTCGGGTTTCATGAAACGAAACCCGACCCTAGGATGAGGTCGGCCACAAGGTCGGCGACTTACGCGCTAAAGTCGCGTTTCAAAAGTTTGTATTGCGCTCTTTTTCAGCCAATCAGGATCCACGGACACTGTGGGCAACGTGATGACATAGGCAGGGGTCACCACCATCTTTCAGAAGGGCATGCAAGTGATTGGCTTGCTTTGGTGGGCGTCACAGGGGGTATAAAAGGGCGTGCACGCCGACCGCCATCTTACTTCTGCCGATCTTAGCATAGGGAGAGGTTGCTGCTGCTGATTCTGTAGGGAGAGCGTTAGGCAGGGAAGAAGAAAAAAAAACTGCTTCTGCTGCTAGCGATTTTGCCTGTACAACACACCAGTCACAAGGGGAGGCTATATTTTGGTGGATCAGCGGTGTTGGTTGTTAGGCTGCCTTCTAAGGCTTCCTGGCGGCTGCATTGCTGTTTACCCACTGCTCTGCAAACTGCTTTTTTAAAAGCAATCCCAATTTTTTTTTTTGTCCTGCTGAGGTACTGAGCGTGCATTTTTTCACCCCATACAGCGGTGCACACTCCTCACACTCCTCACACAGCCGTGTAACAGCCGTGTAACGGCTGTTATCACGGCCACAGTGAAGCTATCTGTGTGTCACTCTATGAGAATAAGTCGAGGACATGTTCCGTTCTTGCAGACCTGCACCTTTTAGTTTTGTCTAGCTTTCAAACAGTTAAATATATTTGCTGTTTGATCGCATACAAAACTATAGAGAGACAGCGTGTGTCAGTCCGTATACTTAAAAAACACGGAGCTTGGCAATTTTACGTACACCGGACAGCCGTGTACGTGCACGCTCCTCTCAGTACCGTGTAACGGCTGTTATCATGGCCACAGTGAAGCTATCTGTGTGTCACTGTGGAAGGATAAGTGGAGGACTTGTTCTGTTCTTACAGACCTACACTCTAGGGAGATTCCTATTCTGCCAAATTCTATATACACCTTGTAGTTTGCGATACACTAGCCAATTTCTGCCTTTGACATAGCGGTGTGATATTTAGTGGGCCTCACACAATCCAAAAGTGTCCAGTGTCCACAAGTGTGTGCAGAAATTCAAAATCTCCGTGATCCTGTAGTCACTTTTTTCACACCTGTGCCATCGAGCCTGTGACATAGCGCTCTGATATTCAGTGGGCCTCACACAATCCATAAGTGTCCAGTGTCCACAAGTGTGTGCAGAAATTCAAAATCTCCCTTATCCTGTAGTCACTTTTTTCATACCTGTGCCATCGAGCCTATGACATAGCGCTCTCATATTCAGTGGGCCTCACACAATCCATAAGTGTCCAGTGTCCACAAGTGTGTGCAGAAATTCAAAATCTCCCCTTTCCTATAGACACCTTGTACCTTGTTTTACATTACTATATAGTTTGTTGGATTTTGTCTACATTTCTACCAAAAATGAGGAAGGCTGGTGGAAGAGGCCGTGGAATTGGGCGGGGGTTGGCAGCTGGTAATGATGGTGTTGGTGGTGGATCTGATGGTAGTGGCAAAAGCAAAATAGGACCGAATGCAGAAGGTGTTGAGCCTGCGTCATCGTCTGGCTCCACAAGGCCTCGAAGGCTTACTTTTCTAGGAGTTGGCAAACCGCTTTTAAAGCCAGAGCTGCAGGAAAAAGTTTTGGCTTACATTGCTGACTCAGCCTCCAGCTCTATCACCTCCTCTTCTGAAGTTGTAAAAAGTAAAAGCACTGAGTCGTCATTGGAGACTCATGTTCGTGAACCACACCTTTCCTTGTGTCCTTCACCCCAACCAAGATTGAAGGATGACGCAGGCCATACTACTGATTACTCCATGGAGCTGTTTTCACATACCATGCCTGGATTATCAAGTGAAATGGTGAATTACCCAGGCCAAGATGAATCTGATATGGAGTGCACTGATGCACAGCCACTGATAGATGATTATGCTGGTACATTGACTCAGAGCACTACATTGTCCTCGCAGTGTACAGAGCCAGATTCTGACCCTGATGAGACTCAGGTGCCCCTTCCCGCACACTATACCACCATACACGGTGACACAGAGGAAGGTGCACATGACATTGAAGAGGAGGTGATGGATGACCCAGTTGTTGACCCAGATTGGCATCCATTGGGGGAAGAGGGTGCTGCTTCCAATAGCTCAGATGAGGAGCATCCACAGCAGACATCGACATCGCAACAGCTGTTATCTGGCAGGCACGGAGCACTCCAAAGACAGGTTCCAAAAATCAAATGAGTTGCTGGACAGCTTGTCCAGAGGGTCAAAATATCACAGCGTGCTAGGCCGCAAAATGTCTGCCAAAGTAGGAAGAGTGCAGTGTGGCACTTTTTGAACAAAATCCTCATGATCAGGCCAAGGTTATCTGTAAGAAGTGCGCAAAGACCTTTAGCCGAGGGAAAAATCTGAAAAATTTGAATACCAGTTGCATGATTAGACATTTAACCACCATGCACTTGCAAGCGTGGACACCAAACCTCAAGTACCACATGTGCAACTGATCACAAAGAAGGTAGTCATCAATGCTACATTGTTTCCCCCACTGTAAGCCCACCGGTCAGCACAGCAGCAAATGTTGAGGTGTCGTTGCAAGGCCACAGCAGTCAGGGAATCCCACTGTTATATCAACGAAATACTGAATCTAGGCCATCAGAAAGAACACCAACTCCATCACCATCATCAACCCTCTCTCAGTCCGCCCTGTCCACCGCTACTTCCACCATATGCAGCTCTCAAGTCCAGCTCACCATCCCAGACACTATGAGTAGGTCAAGAAAGTACTCAGTCTCTCATCCGCGTACACTGGGTTTGAACGCCCACATTGCCAAACTAATCTCGTTTGAGATGATGCCCTATCGGTTGGTGGAAAGCGCAGTTTTCCGCGAACTCATGGCCTATGCAGTACCACGCTATGACCTACCCAGTCGCCACTTCTTCTCTCGCAAGGCCATCCCAGCCCTCCACCATCATGTGAAAGACCGCATTGTCCATGCACTCAAGCAGTCAGTGAGTGGAAAGGTGCACCTCACAACTGATGCATGGTCCAGTCGGCATGGCCAGGGCCGTTACGTGTCCATCACTGCGCACTGGGTTTAATGTGGTGGATGCAGGGTCCACAGGGGACAGCGGTGGTGGGACAGTGCTGCCTAGCCCACGGTATAGGAAACAGTTGGCTGTAGGCGTTTGACCCTCCTCCTCCTCCTCCTCCAGAAGCGAAAGCTCGTCCACAGACCGCAGTCCTACGAGCACTCCATCTGCAGCTGCCACTGTTGCACACGAGGTGTCCGCCTATCGAGCAGCTAGTGGAAAGCGTCAGCAGGCTGTGTTGCAGATGATGTGTTTGGGCGACAGACACACCGCCGAGGTGCTGGCCGAGTACTTTCAGCGACAAACTGAGTCATGGCTGGGCAGTGTACATCTTGAGGCAGGCAAGGTAGTTAGTGATAACGGCCGTAATTTTGTGGCAGCCATAGCCCTTTCAAAACTCAGCCACATACCTTGCTTGGCTCACACATTGAACCAGGTGGTGCAGTGCTTCCTCAAAAATTATTCGGAGTTAACAGCCCTGCTCCAGAAGGTGCGAAGACTGTGCGCGCACATCCGTCGGTCGCCTGTACACTCCATTCGTATGCAGAAGCTGCAGCGATTGCTCCACCTTCCCAATCACCGCCTCATTATCGACATTGCAACAAGGTGGAACTCCACCCTGCACATGGTTGAGCGGCTGTGCGAGCAGAGGCAGGCCATAATGCATTTGTGGGAGGATATAGGGCCAGGCACTTTGAGAGCAGACATGGAGTTGACAGGTGTGCAGTGGTCGAAGCTGAAAGACCTCTGTAAAGTCCTTCAGTGTTTTGAGGAATGCACACGGCTGGTAAGCGCAAACGACGCCATCCTAAGCATGAGCATCCCACTTATGCGTCTGCTCATGCAAACTTTGACGCACCTTAAGGAGCAGGCGTCTGCAGCCAATGTTGACGAGGAGGGAATCCTTGATGACATTCAGCCATTGTCTGCTCAGGGACATCTCCTGGATGAGGTGGAGGAAGAAGAGGAGGAGTAGGATGATGATGGGGATGATTACTTAGGGGAGGAGGATGCATCTCGTGGGGCAAGTGAAAATGTTGGCGTGGCAAGGTCTGGTACAGGGTTTGTGCATGACTGGAGGGATGTGGATTTGCCAGAAAGTGCTCCTCCAACCAGCACTCGCAGTGCATCATTGACACCGGGAACATTGGCCCACATGTCAGATTATGCCTTGCAGATCCTAAAAAGGGACTCCCGCATTGCCAAAATGATGAACGATGACGACTACTGGTTGGCCAGCATCCTGGATCCACGCTATAAAGGCAAATTACAAAACATCATGCCACAGGAGAACCTTGACCTAATATTGGCTAATAAACAAGCAACTCTGGTAAATCGGTTGCTTGAGGCATTCCCAGCACACAGCAGCGGTGATGGTTCTCACACGAGCCGTACGGGCCGGGGGCAGCTTGGCAGAGGTGTTCGTGGTGCACACAGCAGAAGTGGCGTTGGAGACAGGGGTTTCATGACAATGTTGTGGACTGATTTTTCAAGTACCGCTCACACAACTGGTAATACTGCATCGATGGAAAGTGACAGGAGACAGCAGTTGTCAACTATGGTTACAAACTACTTTTCCTCCCATATCGATGTTCTCCCACACAGGTCATTCCTCTTTTACTATTGGGCCGCTAAACTGGACACCTGGCCTGAATTGGCACAATATGCCTTACAGGAGCTCGCTTGCCCAGCTGCAAGTGTGCTATCGGAAAGAGTCTTCAGTGTAGCTGGATCAATCCTGACAGAAAAAAGGACCCGTCTGTCAACCCAAAATGTGGATGATCTAACCTTCATTAAAATGAACCATGCATGGGTTTCCAAGGATTTTGTCCCACCTTCCCCTGGTGACACATAGGGTGACAGAAAAATGGCTTGCTTTGGTCCACCTCTTCCTGGGACTTGACCTATTTCGCCTTTTGCATCAGCTGAATGTCCAACATCAACATATGCCACTATCTAAAACTCCCTAACTGTGCTGCCTCCCCCCCCATGGCCGGGGTCACCACCTAGCGCACGACACCGTGCGAATGCCGTTGCCCTGGACAGGTGGGTAGGCCGACTCTTGGGCGCGGGCACTGGCACAGGGTCCCTCATAGTACAATCAAGTGTCTCTTACGGTGGTGGTGCACACCCGCCGTCAGACACACTGCCGTACTATGAGGGGCCCAGTGCCAGTACCGCCGCCCACGAGTGGGTCCCCTTGCTTGGGCAGGGCCCCAGCATTTGCAATCTTTACCTCTCCCTGCTCCTCCGCTGTGTAGTCTGTGCCGTCAAATCCATACTGTGCCTGACACCGTCTGAGCCTGCCTCCTGATGTATAGACATATATTTTGAATGTGTACACTATGCTATCCATACATGTTATCCGGGGATACGGTACCCTTTCTCACCTTTGTGCAATCACGTGCAATCCATACTGGGCCTAACACCGTCTGAGCCTGCCTTCTGATGTATAGACATATATTTTGAATATGTACACTATGCTATCCATACATGTTATCCGGGGATACGGTACCCTTTCTCACCTTTGTGCAATCACGTGCAATCCATACTGGGCCTAACACCGTCTGAGCCTGCCTCCTGATGTATAGACATATATTTTGAATGTGTACGCTATCCATACATGTTATCTGGGGATACGGTACCCTTTCTCACCTTTGTGCAATCACGTGTAATCCATACTGGGCCTGAGAACGGCTGGCGAGCTGTTAAGCAAGCTACAGCACCTGTGGTTTGCACACGTAAGTTTTTCATTTTTTCAGGAATGACGGTTAGGCCTAATTCCGGAACTGCGGTTGACCTGCACTTACTGGGAAATCATCGTTCGCGGGTAATAATTGTAATCACAGATCCCCATCACTAACGTTCAGCGGGTTATCTGCACCTGTAAGCGACAAACGCTGGCCTTTTCAGTGTAGCGCACATGCAGCCACGGACATGTAAGGGCATGACACACCAGTTATTGGCCAATCTCATGTGCCAGAGCCTCACGTGTCCCTCTAATAAGCCGGACTCGGACCGCGGGGCATGACGGAGTCTCGTTCGTTAACGGAATTAAGCTTGCAATGTGTGCATCTTTTCTGTAACTGGCATGGTTGAGGTTTCCCAGGTGGAGTCGAATTAAACCGTAGGATCCACTCCTGGTGGTGCCCTTCTGGACATTTCTTTAAGGTTTAGCTTTGCAACCATACTGCCCACGTAAAACAAACAATTTGCCTTCATGAACGCTGTTTGGAGGGTCATGACTCGTGGGAATAACGCCGCCCAATCAGTTAACCTGCTAGAGAGATCCTTCGTTGCTCCCAAGCATGACATCACACTCCCTAGGAGGAAGGTAATGCCACTGTGGCGACCGTACTCCTTCGGGCGACACAAGTGCACTGATGCCCAGCCACTACTCGATGAATCTGCTGGTACATTGACCCAGACCACTACATTCCCCTCTCACGCTACACGGCCTGAATCTGACCCTGATGAAACTCAGGTTACCCTTCCCATATACAGTTCCATCTTACACGGTGACAAAGAGGAAGCTGCAGATGAAAGTGCAGGTTCGGCCCACCCGCCATCAGACACACCACCGTACTATCAGGGGCCCTGTGCCAGTGCCATCGCCAACGAGTGGGCCCCCCCTGCTTGCTCAGGATCACAGCACTTGCAAGGTTGAAATACTGTGCAGTGAGATGGAAGATGGGAACGACGAGGAGTCCAGACTAGTACAGGGATTCCCTAGCGAGGAGAATTATTTAATTGTTTTCAATGTTGGGACAGCAATTTTTGGGGAACACTATACTCTGGAGAATGATAGATGGGGCCCACCATACACTGGAACATTCCAAAGGTGGACATCAGACACTGGAGCAGCATTTACAGGGCCCATTATACACTAGAGCATTAGAAATGGGGCCCATTATGTTTGGAGCATTATTTGGGCCCATAAGACAGTGGAGCTTCATCCATGGGGACCAACATATACTGTAGCATTATGTGGAGCTCATCATATACTGTTTCAAACATTATATGGGACCAATGATTCTGTATGGAGAAATGGAGAAATAGATGGGCCTTGTCATGAGATGTAAAAAGTGAAGTATTTTTCATTGTACTATACCGCTATTTCTCTGCCGTATCGGAGCATGATGAGTTGTGGTATGTGTTAAAGGGGCGCTCTTTCGCCCAGGGCACATGAAAACCTGGAGCCAGCCCTACCCCCCCACACAACTTTAGCCAAATAACCCCCATTTTTCAGTGCGTAACTTGTATTATGAAGTTAATTAAGGTTGACAAGCTTAAGTAAGAAGAATTGATGCTTTTGGCATTCAAATGGGCACTGTAGGTGTGTTTCCTGTCCTCCTCTCACTGCCGACTTTTATTCCCCATTGACTTACATTGGGTTTCGTGTTTCGGGACGACCCCGACTTTTCCCTATAGTCGGCCGATCTTGCTCGACCCGACTTTTGGAAAAGTCGGGTTTCACGAAATGAAACTCGACCCTAAAAAACCAAAAGTCGCTCAACTCTAATCATGAGAGATGATAACACCAAGGAATTTGGTCTCTGTGACCCTAAGAACCACTTCGTCATGGATGTAGATTGGAAGTATCTCATGTTGATCTTTCCTAAAATCCACAACCATCTCAGCACTTTTTTTAGTGTTGAGTACAAGATTATTGGCTTTACACCAGTCACATATTCTTTCCACCTCACTCCGATACAAGTCTTCAGCATTTCCCCTGATGAGACCAATCAGTGTCATATCATCGGCAAATTTCAAGATTTTTACTGAGTCTGCTGAAGAGATGCAATCATTCGTATAGAGAGAAAACAGTAACGGGGACAAAACACACCCCTGAGGTGCCCCGATGTTTATGACCAAGGTGTCCGAATTGAATGGTCCAACTTTTCCACTCTGTATCCTGGCTGTCAGGAAGTTATAAATCCACAAGCATAAGTTGAGAGGGACTCCAAGAGCTACCATTTTCTTATGAAGTAAATTCAGATCAATGGTATTGAACGCTGAGCTAAAGTCCATGAAAAGAATCCGGACATATGAGTGCAGTTCATCTGTATGATCCAAAATGTACTTCAGTGCCAGATTGACAGTGTCGTTTGCCGAACGATTCTCCTTATAGGCAAACTGAAGCGGGTCCCATAGCTTCTGCGTGAATTTTATCAGGTGGGACATCATAATTCTTTCGAAGACTTTCATAGCTACAGATGTGAGTGCTACTGGTCTATAGTCGTTCAACTCAGAGGATCCCACTTTCTTGGGGACAGGGATAATTGTGGAATTTTTCCAACACTGAGGTACAACGCACTCTTTCAGTGACACATTGTATATATTTGTCAGTATAGGGGCAAGCTGGGTAGCACATACTTTCAGACACATTGGAGATACACCATCAGGGCCAGGTGCCTTTTTGACCTTAAGTCCCTTCAGGATGCATATCACCTCTGCCTCGGAGATCACTACTTGGGTGTTGCACCATGAATGATCTTTATATGAGCAGACTGAGGAGCTTAGAGATGAATAGCCACTGTGTGTAGAGCTTGCCTCAAATCTGCAGTAGAATTCATTTAACTCTGCTGCCAGACTTCTGCTGGGGTTCACTATAGTGGGGTGGCTTTTATAATTGGTGACCTCTCTTAATCCTCTCCATGCAGATCTACTATCTTTTGATGAGAACCTTTCCTCCAGAATCTTTGCATACTCGTGTTTGGCTAACTTGATCTCTTTAGATAGCGAGTTCCTAAGTTTCTTGAGTTCAGTAATATCGCCTGCTTTATTAGCCTCCTCTTTTCTCTTACGGATCAACCTGACTTTATTTGTAAACCACGGCTTGTTGTTTCCCCGAAAGTGGACAGATTTGGATGGAATAAACGTGTCTTCACAAAAACGGATATATGAGGACACTGCATCAACCCATTCATCCAGACCCGAGCATGTTTCCTGGAATACCTCCCAGTCCGTGCATTCAAAGCATGCTTGTAGTTGCAATTTTGCCTCCTCAGACCATGTCTTTTTTGTATAAACTGTAGGTTTGGATGTTTTCAAACTTTGCCTGTAGGCTGGAATTAAATGAATTAGACAATGATCTGAAAAGCCCACTGCTGCTCTCCTCACTACCCTGTAGGCCCCTTTTATGACTGTATAGCAGTGATCAAGCGTATTGTTCTCTCTCGTGAAGCAGTTTATATGTTGAGTAAATTTGGGGAGATCCAGGTTGAGTTTTCCTTTGTTAAAGTCCCCCATTACGATCACAAATGCTTCTGGAGATCCTTTCTCCCATTCTGATATTTTGCAAGCTAATTCACCAATAGCAGTTTTAACAGATGCTTGAGGGGGAATATATACTGCAACCAGAACCATAGATGAAAACTCTCTTGGAGAGTAAAATGGTCTACAATTGAGTGCAAGGTACTCTAGATCTGGAGAGCAACCTTTTCCCAGTATGTTAACATCACAGCACCAGCTAGTGCTGATGTAGAGACATACCCCACCCCCCTTTGTTTATCTGAAGCTACACTATCACGGTCAGCTCTGTGGATAACAAAACCAGGTAGATCCAGACTACAATCAGGGATGGTCTCATTCAACAAGGTCTCAGTAAAACAAAGATCAGCTGAATTGAAAATATCAGATCTCATGTTACAAAGTAAGCTCAAAGTAAGTTATGTCGCTTATCCATGTTATGTAAAAAAAAAACTTCTAACCTGACGTTAAATTCATCCATTGGTTGTACAAATTATTCTTTTGAAAGGTGAAACCCTTCAAAATGTGGTTTAGTTTAAGAAAATAAATTGGCATCAATGCAGAAATATTGATCATATAATGGACACAGAATGGTCAGATTTTGGTAAGACGAAAACTTTGTCGCCTGGTCATATAATGCACCCAATCCTAGTTTACATCGTCACCTGTGCTCAGTAAATGATCAGTTAATTAGTGGGTGTGTATAAAAAGAAACCCAGCACCCCAAACCTTCACTTGAACTGCAACTTGAGCTCTGACAACATGGCAAAAATCCACCCTGCGACCAAAGCCTGGATTATCAAGAGGCTGAAGACCAGATCCACTGCAGAGGTGGCTGACACCTTTAATGTATCTCAATGTCAAGTACAAAGAATTAAAAAAAGGTTAGAAGAGACTGGAGATGTGTTTGACAAGCCCTGGTCCGGCAGACCCCGCAAGACAACCGCTCAGGAGGAAAGTTTGTTGGTTAGAAAATCCAAAGCAAGCCCTTCTTCCACTGCAGCAGAGCTCCAACAGGCCTGGTCATCTCAAGTCCCTGTGTCAACTAGAACAGTTTGTTGGATTCTGTATCGAAATGGCTTCCATGGTCGAATCAGTGCCCAGAGTACAGCACTAAACAAAAGGCAAATAAACCGTGTGGCATTTGCAAAGTTCCACAGCCTGCTAAACAGATGGATGCTGGAAAAGTGGCAGAGGGCGGATTTCTCTGATGAATCTTCAGTAGAATTACACCACAGCCACGGCAAATACTGCAGGAGACCTACTGGAGCCTGTATGGATCCAAAATACACCCAGAAAACAGTTACATTTTGTGGTGGAAAGGTCATGGTCTGGGGCTTCATTCAGTATAGGAGTGTGCGAAACATTTGCAAGGTGTAAGGCAATATCAATAGCCTAAAATATCAAGTAGTATTAGCTACCTCTTAAATTCCAAATCATAAAAGGGGACAAATTCTGCAGCAGGATGGTGCTCCATCCCATACATTCATCTCTGCAACAAAGTTCCTCCAGGCAATAAAGATCAAGGTGCTCAAGGACTGGCCAGCCCAGTCACCAGGCATGAACATCATTGAACATGTTTGGGGTAGGATGAAAGAGGAAGCTTGGAAGACAAAACCAAAGAATCTAGATGAACTCTGGGAGGCGTGTAAGACTGCATTCTTTGCTATTCCTGATGACTTCATTAATGATTTGTATGAATCATTGTTGAACCGCATGGATGCAGTCCTTCAAGCTCATGGAAGTCACACAAAATATTAAATATGACTCTAATAGCACCACAGCTTCATTCAGCAATGTTATGCAACATATATTTGAATTTTAAGTTAATTATTTGCTTGAATATCATATTACTTTCTGTGGCCAACAACATTTTTGTCTTGCTAAAATCTGACCATTGTGTCCATTAAATGATCAATATTTCTGCATTGATTCCAATTTATTTTCTTAACCTAAACCACATTTTGGAGTGTTTCAGCTTTCAAAAGAATAATTTACACAAACAATGGATGAATTTAATGTGGCGCCCCCAGGAGTATGGTCGCCACAATGGCATTACCTTCCCCTTGGGAGTGTGATGTCATGCTTGGAAGCAATGAAGGGTCTCTCTGTCAGTTAAACACAACACACAACACAGTTCCCACTCCAGGCCAGCAGAGGGAGCTCTGAACCAAAACTGGGGGAAGAGCTGCTCTCTGGGGGCCAGGAAGGGGAAATTAGGAGTTCATGTGAGGAGGGAAACGTGTGTGGACATGAGGAGAAGAGCTGGGAGATTGAGCAGAGAGTTCAGGCTCATTCCCAGCTATAGCACATGATCTGGAGCCCGATCTCCAAGGTTGTATGGATACTGATGTTCCTGCAACAGAAATCGGAGGAATAGGATGCTGTAAATGCTCTATTCCCACATAAGACTCGGAGGCACAACAGCGACATGTGAGCCAGAAGAGAAAGGCTACAGCTGTCTGACATACGAGGGAGTTCTAAAGAGAATAAGCAAGTGGAACTTCAGTGTAGCACTGTACTGCAAGTACCTAAAACTAAGCGCTAGGAAGGAGACTACACAACCCATCTGATAGAGAGATTCCTAAGTTGCTTCCAGGCTAATTAGCTCCTGTGCCATCTGTAATCTGGACCGTGGACTGCATTTGCCAAGCAAAGTAAAGGTAAAAAAACTGCACCCTGTTGTGTCCTTGCCTTCTTCCTGCAAACTCTCCAGGACTGCTAGATCTCTGTGCCAAACACTACACCCTCTTCTTCAACACCTACCCTCTTCATCTTCTCTGCCCAGGGACTACCGCCCTGCCTGTGGAGGGCTACACCATCATTGCTGCACCCCACCATCTGTCCCAGAGGATCTATCTGCAGCGTCGGCTTAACACCTTCATTGCTGAACACCACAACTGGTGTCACAAATCATTCACTCATAAACTTTATTCCATCACTTCATCCCTTTTACATGGGCACCCAGGGCCACGGACCGGGTCACCGCTGCTGTGACATTCCCCGCTGAGAGACCGGCCCGGTACCGAGTACCCCACAGCCCTGGGAGGGCGACCCATTAACGTCAGTTTATAAGCTTTTATTTACAAGACATGGATAATCGACATAACTTGTGTCAGGGAGTGTATACTATATCTTTATTTTTCCCTGATTATTAGTAATAGAAAAATGGCAGAATAAAAATTTGACCAGGATCAATGTCAATATTTTTCCCCAAAGTTTGCTTTGGGGAACACTATACTCTGGAGAATGATAGATGGGGCCCACCATACACTGGAACATTCCAAAGGTGGACATCAGACACTGGAGCAGCATTTACAGGGCCCATTATACACTAGAGCATTAGAAATGGGGCCCATTATGTTTGGAGCATTATTTGGGCCCATAAGACAGTGGAGCTTCATCCATGGGGAACAACATATACTGTAGCATTATGTGGAGCTCATCATATACTGTTTCAAACATTATATGGGACCAATGATTCTGTATGGAGAAATAGATGGGCCTTGTCATGAGATGTAAAAAGTGAAGTATTTTTCATTGTACTATACCGCTATTTCTCTGCCGTATCGGAGCATGATGAGTTGTGGTATGTGTTAAAGGGGCGCTCTTTCGCCCAGGGCACATGAAAACCTGGAGCCAGCCCTACCCCCCCACACAACTTTAGCCAAATAACCCCCATTTTTCAGTGCGTAACTTGTATTATGAAGTTAATTAAGGTTGACAAGCTTAAGTAAGAAGAATTGATGCTTTTGGCATTCAAATGGGCACTGTAGGTGTGTTTCCTGTCCTCCTCTCACTGCCGACTTTTATTCCCCATTGACTTACATTGGGTTTCGTGTTTCGGGACGACCCCGACTTTTCCCTATAGTCGGCCGATCTTGCTCGACCCAACTTTTGGAAAAGTCGGGTTTCACGAAACGAAACTCGACCCTAAAAAAACAAAAGTCGCTCAACTCTAATCATGAGAGATGATAACACCAAGGAATTTGGTCTCTGTGACCCTAAGAACCACTTCGTCATGGATGTAGATTGGAAGTATCTCATGTTGATCTTTCCTAAAATCCACAACCATCTCAGCACTTTTTTTAGTGTTGAGTACATGATTATTGGCTTTACACCAGTCACATATTCTTTCCACCTCACTCCGATACAAGTCTTCAGCATTTCCCCTGATGAGACCAATCAGTGTCATATCATCGGCAAATTTCAAGATTTTTACTGAGTCTGCTGAAGAGATGTAATCATTCGTATAGAGAGAAAACTGTAACGGGGACAAAACACACCCCTGAGGTGCCCCGATGTTTAAACCAAGGTGTCCGAATTGAATGGTCCAACTTTTCCACTCTGTATCCTGGCTGTCAGGAAGTTATAAATCCACAAGCATAAGTTGAGAGGGACTCCAAGAGCTACCATTTTCTTATGAAGTAAATTCAGATCAATGGTATTGAACGCTGAGCTAAAGTCCATGAAAAGAATCCGGACATATGAGTGCAGTTCATCTGTATGATCCAAAATGTACTTCAGTGCCAGATTGACAGTGTCGTTTGCCGAACGATTCTCCTTATAGGCAAACTCTGGATGCAGAGCCAGGCGCCTCCGAAATTCTTCATCATACCGCCACCAGGCGGAAGCACCGTGAGCCTTATAGGAATTATAAATCATATCTTGGTATATAAACAGCTCCAAGCAACTTTCCGGGTGCCGCTGACCCATAACACAACCCAGTACAGCGAAGGCCTGCAACTAGTTGTTCATAGTTTTTGCCACCTTTTGCCGTACCCGATCCAGAAACCTTTCAGCAGGTCTCCGTTCCTTGTCAACCGTGTGTTGATCCACGGAAATCAACGCCCAGATATCAATGTAATCGTTGTTCCATATCTTCAGCTTAGTATCCTCATCTATGTGCGATCCCAGCGCACTAATTCCACAAAACATAGCATCCTTATGCACCCACTCACCAGAAACCAACGTTGGTGGAGGAGGGACTCCCATATGCGGAGGAACTCCGGCTCCCGGATAACCCGCGTGGAAAGGAACACCATGACTTGAAGCCTCAGGCGGCGCGCTCGGCTCAATCCGGCTGGAAGTCCTTGATTGCGCCCTCGACTCCCTGCGACCAGAAGGAGGGCGCTGCACCAGCTCTGGGCTCACAGACGCGCTTGACACCGACGAGGATGACGATGGAGAGCCACGCCTTGAGGACCGAGATTCATGGCCCCTACGGGACGACACCCTACGGCCTCCACGCCTGGATCTTTTCTGATGCCTATCCGGAGCATGATGACCCCGGCGAAAATGGGGGGATAAAGAGGATGAGGAATAGGATCTCCGGCGTCTATGCCTGCCCTGCTTCCTCTTGTGTAACTGTTCCCCTAAGGCATGTGAACCCGACCCTCCCCTGCTCGTACTAGGTCCCGCAGTAGCAGGAGCCACTGTTGTATCCACCAGCCCCTGGCTCACGGTCACAGGGCAGGACTGAGTGACTGATGTCAACCCCGTATTAACTGGGGACTGACAAACCAAAAGGGGCAATAGGTGCTGATTAACCCCAGACTCCTGTGATTGCCCCTGCCCAGGAGTCGCGGAAAGCTGGCCTCCCCCCGGGGGTAATACTGCACTCCCCCCAGGTTGTAAAGCAACTTGTTCCTCCACTGAAGCAGTGGAGGAACTATCCTGTCTATTCCCCATGGTCAACGCTGAGGAATGGATGGGGTTAATCAATCTAATAGGCTGTGCTTGTATACTGCCCCTGAGGCCCACGCTAGTGTCATGCACCTGCCAGGGCTGGATGGAGGGGACAGGGGGCTGTAAAGGCACCGCTGCACTGTTGTGCACACCGGACCAGTGAGACGCTGCAGCCTCGTGCGTCTGACTGGCCGGCAGGAAGTGAGGGGGCTGGGACTTCCTCCTGCCCGAGCGACGCCGAGGAGCACCAGGGGCCCCGGCGACATGTCCCTCAGACGCATTGGAGGGCGGGAGTGCCGAGCGGACCGCCTGCCTCCACTCAATCCCGCCGCCGCCACCTGTCCCTGAAGCGGCGACGCAGCGGCGGCAAGGTCAGCAGCTGGGTGCGGGGGGGCGGGGAGTAACGACGAAGAAAGCTGCAGCTGAGCGCTGGAAAGGTGAGCGCTGAGCCTCGCAATCAGGGATTGCAGCCAGTGCTCACCTTCCTGCTCCGCTCTCTATCTCAGGGCCTCAACCAGGGGGTCAGCCATCCTTCCCAACCGGACAGCGCTAGCACAAACACTTCCAGGACCTGGATACCCGGGGAAAGAGGGGGGAGAAACCTTGTGCCAACCCTATATACTACAGGAAGGGGCTGGGACAACTCCTTTGCTGGCCCTATTGGCTCTGACCTGCCCGAACTATTAACCCCACACCCGCCAATTACAAAAGTGGGCAGGAAAAGCCCGCTGTGCACCTGAGAGACAAGGAGGCATGAACACACCAGTCAGAGGCACTCTCCTTAACCAGTGCAGTGCCTGCCATTGGTGAGAATTTGAAGTTCACTGTAGATTGGAGGACGCTGAACTATTGTCTCAGGCCCAGTAGAGATTACACCACAATGTGACTGGCAGAAATTGGCTGGTGTATGAGAAGGCAGAAGCTGTATATAGTATTGGTGAGAATTTGAATCTCACTGTAGATTGGAGGACGCTGAACTATTGTCTCAGGCCCAGTAGAGATTACATCGCAATGTGACAGTCAGAAATGGGCGGGTGTATGAGAAGACAGAAGCTGTATATAGTATTGGTGAGAATTTGAAGCTCACAGTAGATTGGAGGACGCTGAACTATTGTCTCAGGCCCAGGACAGATTACACCGCAATGTGACAGGCAGAAATTGGCTGGTGTATGAGAAGGCAGAAGTTGTATATAGTATTGGTGAGAATTTGAAGCTCACTGTAGATTGGAGGATGCTGAACTATTGTCTCAGGCCAAGTAGAGATTGCTTGTAAAATAATGCTTAACCTCGTAAAATACTCAGGACTAGTTACCAGATAAAAATATAGTGGCTTATTTGGATTCTTCCATCAAAGAAAAGATTTTTACAGAAAAACATAAAAATAGGTGAAAGAGAGATTGTCCATTAGTTCATAGCAAAAGCTTGTCACCTTCTTTCTCTGGGATTCCACATGGCAAATGGCCTCTGTCTCTCTTTGACTTCTTCATAGTAAAGTTATATACCAGCTGTTCAGTTATGTCCGTGCAGAGATGACATCTTGCGTCTGTGTCTCATGATGGTGAGGGAAGGAGCGAGCGACCTCTAGAGTGAGCCATGAATTATATTCGTCTCTTAAAGCACGTGATCTCTGTATATATGGAGTTTGACATTTACCTCAAGCTAAACTTAAATATGTAGTGGAGCTGAAATTTACCACTTGCTAAAATAGCACATGAAGTGTCAGTGGAAGGCAATGTACAGAACTGAGTATAATAAGAAATTAAACTCCATAACTAATATAAATCCATAACTAATAATATTTAACATTACTCCGCAATGTGACAGGCAGAAATTGGCTGGTGTATGAGAAGGCAGAAGCTGTATAGAGTATTGGTGAGAATTTGAATCTCACTATAGATTGGAGGACGCTGAACTATTGTCTCAGGCCCAGTAGAGATTACTCCGCAATGTGACAGGCAGAAATTGTCTGGTGTATAAGAAGACAGAAGCTGTATATAGTATTGGTGAGAATTTGAAGCTCACTGTAGATTGGAGGACGCTGAACTATTGTCTCAGGCCCAGTAGAGATTACACCGCAATGTGACAGGCAGAAATTGGCTAGTGTATGACTAACTACAAGGTGTATATAGAATTGGGCAGAATTGGAATCTCCCTAGAGTGTAGGTCTGTAAGAACGGACAAACTCCTCAGCTTTTTCTTACAGAGTCACACACAGATAGCTTCAATTTGGCTGCTGAACTATTGTCTCTGGCCCAGGACAGATTACACCACAATGTAATAGGCAGAAATTGCCTAGTGCATGACTAACTACAAGGTGTATATAGAAATGGGGATTTGGATGTTTCGTCCCCAGCAGTTCACCCCCAGCAGTTAGCCCCCAGCAGTTCGCCCCGGGTACATTTCACGCCCGCAAATTTCGTCCCCAGCATTTGGCCCCCAGGAGGTTTCACCCCTGCACATTTAACCCCCGCACATTTCGCCCCCAGCAGTCCCCAGCAGTTCACCCCCAGATGTTTCGCCCCCAGGATTTCGCCCCCGGATGTTTCGCCCCCAGCAGTTCGCCCCCGGATGTTTCGCCCCCAGGAGTTCGCCCCCAGATGTTTCGCCCCTAGAAGTTCGCCCCCGGATGTTTTGCCCCCGGATGTTTCGCCCCCAGCAGTTCGCCCCCAGCAGTTCGCCCCCGGATGTTTCGCCCCCGGATGTTTCTCCCCAAGCAGTTCGCCCCCCGGATGTTTCGCCTCCAGCAGTTCGCCCCCGGATGTTTTGCCCCCAGCAGTTCGCCCCCGGATGTTTCGCCCCAGCAGATCGCCCCCGGATGTTTCGCCCGCAGCAGTTTTCCCCCCGGATGTTTCACCCTCAGATGTTTCGCCCCCAGCAGTTTGCCCCCGGATGTTTCGCCCCCAGCAGTTCGCCCCCGGATGTTTCGCCCCCAGCAGTTCGCCCCCGGATGTTTCGCCCCAGCAGTTCGCCCCCAGATGTTTCGCCCCCAGCAGTTTTCCCCCCGGATGTTTCGCCCCCTGCAGTTTACCCCCAGATGTTTCTCCCCCAGCAGTTCGCCCCCGGATGTTTCGCCCCCCAGCAGTTTACCCCCGAATGTTTCACCCCCGAGTGTTTCACCCCCAGCAGTTCACCCCCGGATGTTTCGCCCCCGGATGCCCCCAGCAGTTTGCCCCCTGGATGTTTCTCCCCCAGCAGTTTACCCCCGAATGATTCACCCCCGAATGTTTCGCCCCCAGCAGTTCACCCCGGATGTTTCGCCCTCGGATGCCCCAAGCAGTTTGCCTCCCGGATGTTTTGCCCCCCGGATGTTTCACCCCCAGCGGTTCGCCCCCGGATGTTTCGCCCCCAGCAGTTTGCCCCTGGATGTTTCGCCCCCAGCAGTTTGCCCCCGGATGTTTCGCCCCCAGCAGTTTGCCCCCGGATGTTTCGCCCCCAGCAGTTTGCCCCCAGATGTTTCTCCCCCAGCTGTTCGCCCCCCGATGTTTTGCCCCCAGATGTTTCGCGCCTGGATTTTTTGCCCCCAGCAGTTTGCCCCCGGATGTTTCACCTACAGCATTTTGTACCTGGATGTGTCACTGTCTGATGTTTTGCCCCTAGCATTTTGACCCCAGATGTTTCACCCTCTGCTTTTGGGGTCAACATGCAGGGAACAAAACATCTAGGGCTGAACATACCTGATGGTAAAATATACAGGACCCCAATTGCTGGGGATTCTTGTGGCTGCCTTTTCAGCAGCTCTATTGGCTGGCCTTAAAGGAGTATTATCACCCTAGAACACAAAAAAAACTGACATACTTACCTGTCACAGCTGCAGCTCCTTGGGTCCCGGAGTGCAGTCTAGCGGTTCCCCGTGAAGTCTTCTGTCTTTTCATCTTGCCTGGATCACTGGTCCATGAAGCATGAAGAATGCCGCGGCAGTGAGGCCGAATATCTCCTGGCCGCTCACTGACATGACGTCACTCCTGCCCCATTCATCAGTCAATCCAGGGGGCAGGATGCCTCTCCTGTCACCAAAGCACTGCTGCGCATGCGCAATGCCGCGATGAGATCAGGCAGAAGAAGAGGACACTGGGAAGAAGGAGAGGACTCATGGTGGCCTCTGAATCCAGCATGACGATCGCCAGCCCACACAGCCAGGAGAAGATCAGACAAAGATGAACAGAATACCTCTAGGTAAGTACCAGGAGGGGAAGAACGGCAGCATGCTTACCACAACATGATTGCTGAAAGCATGCTGCCTTATTTTGCTGTTCGGCATGAGAATACCCCCTTAAAGCAGGCTATGTATGGAAGCAGCGGGACTGTTGACTGACTACAGGGTTAATCCCACCAAACATCTCTGCAGAACTGAGATATTGGCTTTGCTGAACTAAAGTGGTGGTTAACCAGCTTCTACAGAACCTCTTTATCAGGTCTTCAGAAGGGGGGGTTTGGGATTAGCCCTCACAGAACACTCTGCCAGTACACCAAAGAATGGGGCAGCAGATAAAAGTGGTATTCTCACTTCAGGATCCTTTTTCTATTGATGCCCATTCCTCAGATTAGGCCAAGAATAGGGTCCAGTTGTATTCTGCATTGAACCAGCTGTTTATCAGCAGCTTTCAGGAGGACCAACGACAAGGACAAGTGACTGGAAGCTGCAGCCATAGCTCTCCATGATTTCAGTGAGATCCAGGGAAGCTTGGTAAAGAGCTGATCCCCCGTGACATGCCTTATACAGGGGCATGCACTGCTCTGTGCAGAGAAATGCATGTTCTGGACGGGACTCGATTGTGTGCATCCGGTCTCTCAGTAACAAACGGCCCTTTGGGGACAACCATTAAATTGGTGTGGCCCTTGGTGAATATGAGTCTGACACCCCTGATCTAAGACAAGTGACCATCATTTACTGTCATGTACTAGTGGTGTTACACTTAATGGCTTCTTTTTGTCATCCATTACATATCATACTGTATCTAGTGATGAGCAAACCCGATCTGGAAAGTTCAGGTTTCGTATCGAACATTGCCTGCTCGGGTTCAACCACACCGACCCCAAACAGGCAATGTTTAGAGTTTTCTCATCAAAAAAGAAAAATCGCTTCTCTCCCCTTTGCCGAGGTCCCGACCTGTGTGGAGAGTCTCCTTGATCAAGGAAATCCCTAGCTAGGAATAATGAAAGGGATTCCCCCGGGTACGATGACATTCACACAATGTGGAAGTGCATGGAAGAGGACCCTCCGCGTCTGCCGGTACCTCATAGAACCATAGGAAAAAGGATGATCACAAGGCAATTATTTGTGTATATAAAAATATCATTTTTATTGAAACAAATTCATTAAAACCATACTGCCAAAACTGGGGAAGTAGGAGAGTACAGATACACTCACTGCTCACAGTCACTCATTAATTCATAATTAACGCGCAAATCCAGGAAGAGACAGCTACCACGAAAACAGATAGACACAGGGACTGCCAGCAATATATTGCAGCTACAAGGGGCAGAACTGAAAAAGCCCTAATAATAAACTACTACAAATATTAATATAGCCATAATTATATCGCAAGGTGTATAGGCCACATCACAGATTATGATCTAGATGTCCACCATAAAACAATGCCGCTTTCTTGGCAATAACCCTCATACCCATAATTACAATAATACTCCGCAAATATAATCAGATAAATGTGGTCACTTCTGGTCCGCGCGACTGGAAGTAACGCTTACCACTGGGATGTGACACGTCACATCCGGGTGGTGAGTGTCACTTCCGGTCGCGTGGTATACCACGCTGTGGCTGGGAGATATAAATAATGGAGACACATGGTTGGTAGCAGGCCCTTTGAGAAAGGAGCTGAAACGCACGTCGGGGTGGACGTGCTAGTCCAGGAGGTAGCAGCACCCTGTATAAGAGATACCCAATGGTAATTTTACCTGATTATATTAAAAAACACACTCCCCTTGAAAAAGCAAATGTGAAACGCGCGATGGGGTACCGCCACTACTTAAGGTAATGTAGCAACAATTTTTCTTTTATATATCTTCCTTATACCTTAGCTTTCAAATCTCTGATATGTACTCTGGTCATTTGTGCCACATGGATTAACTTTTCTTTACCTGGAGTTGCATATTTTTTCTTGGACACTTAGGCTAGTTTCACACTAGCATTACTGTGCGCAGCGCAGGGCCGCCGCTAAGCTCCGCCTCCGGCTGCGCCCCCTCCTGTCAGCTGCATGCGATCAGCATACCCTATTCTTAGCATTGGGTATGCTGGTCGTGCACTGGTACACTTTTGTCTGTGCATCCGCCCTTTTTGCGCTGCGCCCATGTGCGCCAAACGTGCATTTTTGTGCGCTCGGTGCAGTGCAAAAAGGGCGGATGCACAACAGAGAATTTTGGGATGAATTCACAGTAAATTTTCCTAATCAGAAGCATCCGTTGTTCATATCTCACATTAAAAACTCACATTTAGTTTCAGATTTTCTGATTTTATAACAAAAACATTAAATTGAAGCAAAATCTGGTGTGAAGGAGCTAAACAATAGCTTTTTCTACAACATGTATTGTCCCAGTGGAAAATGATATATTCCTCTTTAAAAATGCCTCCAAGATTCAAAAATGTCACATTTTCAAAGTCGTGAAAGGAATATCGGCGGCAGAAACTAGCAAAATGCAGAATTCCATGATAATAAAAGGTTTACATCAGGAAAAACACGCAAACGTGTAAGAAGTATTTGTGAAAAAAACATACTAACTCAACGGGTCATTAGGTCGGGGTCATATGCAGCGTAAAGGTCTAAATCCCATCCACATGCTGATGAAAAGATGCACAGTTAAAAAAAAATGACCTGCAGTGCAGCAGTGGTGTACCTACCAGGTAGGCAGGGGACGCCACTGCCCTCGGGCCGTCAGGGGCCTGCCGCCAAGGGGTGTAATGCGCCCATGAACAGCGGGCCCCCTGGATCTGTCATGCTCTAGTAGGTGCCTGTCTCCTCCTGGAGCATGGCAAGGATAAACTAATACCGCCTGCTGCTACTGCGCTGCTTTCCTCACTCTGCTTCGATACAGATCCTGAGGCGTGAGCGATCACATGATTGCATACATCATTCCAGGTCCTGTATCAAAGCAGCGTGTGGCAGCAGGTGGTGAATATTAACCTGCCATGTTCCGGTAAGTGACCGGCACCTAGCGGGGCATGGTGTACCCTCTTCCCAGCACTAATTCAGCATTGGAACTTCATTTCAGGCTGTTGGCAGGGGGCATGGCTAGAGGGGCAGGGCAGAGGTTAGGAGACATGTTAATGAATCCTTAAGGTCCATTCACATGCACTAAGGAGTTGCAGCAGACAATCTGCAGCTAATTTATAGCAGGAAATTCTACACTAAAATTGACATCTAGTGATGAGGGTCTGATGCGACAACCTCGTCCTCTGGCTGTGATTGACTATGGCTGGATACCTGCAAATCATGGTTGGTGGACAAGGTTACCACTCTGCTTATGAACATGGCAGACCACTGCATCTCAAAGGCAGGACTGAGCAGAGAATCAGACTGCAACTAAAAAAGTGAGGCATAGTTGGAATCAGCAGGCCTCACCCGACATTACACTGTCCTCAAAGTTTCCCTTTAAGGTAAAATAATCACATAGTATTCTATATATAATTCTATATCATCACTTTGTAATAGATAAATTTTCACGTTTGTGCAACATAAACTTTGCAATAATTCTATATAATGGAAATGTTAAATGCTCACCAGAGTCCTGCAGAAGGAACTGCTGCTGGATACCATCAATACTGATCCCCTGGAACTCCTGGGTAATAACAAGTTGATCAAGGGTTTGGGGCAACCACGGAATATTGCCACGTTGCCTTGATAATCGCATTGTTCTCTTCAGTGATGCTTTCCTTGGGAGAAGTGCTACAACATTAGAATGGGCTCCTGACTTCTGTGAGAATCTGTGGTGGTGTCTCCTGTGTTGTCCTTGCCCTGGTGACCGCCTCATTGACAAGTCGGATGGCTTCCGGTCTTGCTGCTTGTGCTGCGTGGTTGTGGGGATTGGTTACTTGCAAGTCAACCGTTTTTCACAGACCCAGATGGAAAGGACATCGTCAGCCGACCGTTTGGAAGATACGTAAATGTGATTCTCGTAGACCAACTTCTTCCCACGTTTGGATAGAACTGAATTCATACTTGTAGAAAGTGGATGCTGTGGAAGCTGACTGATGTTTGGTGCTAGTACACCTCTCTGTAGAGATTTCAGACACTGCTATATTCTGATGTAAAGATGGAATAAGAGCTCGTCTAATGTAACTTGCAGGACACCTGACATGAAAATTGCTACATCTGCAACAAAACTTGCAAAAAAGCAGCTCAGTGCTGGGTCAGGTAAAAGCTCACAAAATGTTTTGATTTTAGAGTGGTTTACATTCCCCACCTAAATCAGGCCATATTCACACTACATTTTTTAAATCCGTTTATTTTTTTCATGTTATGTTTATGTAACACAAAAACGTGTCAGAAACGTTTTGGAAAATGTCTTGTTAAAATTGCGGCAAAATGCTCTGACACTATAATGCAATCAGTTGTGAGGTTTACAGATGGAAACAGTTGATTTAAAATGTCACAAAAGTGCAGCACTCTGTACAGTACTTATGTGACATGTGAATTGATGACGGACGGGAATTCATGAACCACAAGGACAAACTGGCGAAAAACATGCAAACACAAAATTTTGGGGGCAAAACAGGGTACACACATCCGGGGCAAACTACCAGGGTGAACTGCAGGGGGTGAAACATCCGGGGGCGAACTGCTGGGGGTGAAACATCCAGGGACGAACTGCTGAGGGTGAAAAATCCGGGGGCGAAAAATCCAGGGGTGAACTGCTGGGGGTGAAACATCCAGGGGCGAACTGCTGGGGGTGAAACATCCAGGGACGAACTGCTGGGGGTGAAAAATCCGGGGGCGAACTGCTGGGGGCGAAACATCCGGGGGCGAAACATCCGGGGGCGAACTGCTGGGGGCGAAAAATCCAGGGGCGAACTGCTGGGGGTGAAACATCCAGGGACAAACTGCTGGGGGTGAAAAATCCGGGGGCGAAACATCCAGGGATGAACTGCTGGGGGCGAAACATCCAGGGGCGAACTGCTGGGGGTGAAACATCCAGGGACAAACTGCTGGGGGTGAAAAATCCGGGGGCGAACTGCTGGGGGCGAAACATCCGGGGGCGAAACATCCGGGGGCGAACTGCTGGGGGCGAAAAATCCAGGGGTGAAAAATCCGGGGGTGAAAAATCCGGGGGCGAACTGGCGGAGGCGAACTGCTGGGGGCGAAACGTACGGGGACGAAATGTAACTGGGGGCGAACTGCTGGGGGCGAACTGCTGGGAGCAAATTGCTGGGGGCGAACTGCTGGGGGTAAAACTTTCTAGAACCATAGAATTGGGCAGAATTGGAATCTCCCTAGAGTGTAGGTCTGTAAGAACGGACAAACTCCTCGGCTTTTCCTTACAGAGTCACACACAGATAGCTTCAATTTGTCCGTGACAACATCCGGTACACGGTACTGTGTGAGAAGCGTGCACCGCTGTACGGTGTGTGAAAAAATGAACGCTCAGTAACTCACCAGGACAAAACAATAAAATTTGGATTGCTTTGAAAAAAGCAGTTTGCTCAGCAGTGTGAAAACAGCAATGCAGCTATCAGGGAGCCTTAAAAGGCAGGCTAATAACCAACAGAGCTGATGCAACGAAATATAGCCTCACCTTGCACTGCACAGTAACTGGTGTGTTGTACAGGCAAAATCGCTAGCAACAGAAGTGATTTTTGGTATCTTCTTCCCTGCCTAACGCTCTCCCTACAGAATCAACAGCAGCAGCAGCTCTCCCTATTCTGAGATCAGCATAAGTAACAGGTTGGTCGGCGTGCACGCCTTTTATACCCCCTGTGACGCCACACAAAGCAAGCCAATCACTTGCATGCCCTTCACAAACGTGGTGGTAACTGCTGCCTATGTCATCACGTTGCCCACAGTGTCCGTTCTTCCTGATTGGCTGAAAAAGGGCGCCAAAACATCTTTTGAAACGCGACTTTGGCGCGATGGTTGACGACCTCGTGGCTGACTTCACGCTAAGGTCGAGTTTCGTTTCATGAAACCCGACTTTGGTGAAAGTCGGCGACTTTAGAATTTTTTCGACCCGTTTCGCTCAACTCTAGTTGTGAAGTTTAGGCTATAATTTATTATAAGCCCAATGGAGCAGTTGCAGCTCTTCCCTCAATGGACGGTCAGTACAGCTGTAATTCCTCCTCCCACACTCACTGCTGAGAGATGAAAGCTAAAGATGTTTGTAATCACACTCTGCAGTAGATATTGGGCAGAGATCAGGGTTGGGAGCAGGACTATCTATCATTACTATCATAGGAGAAAGATGTTCTTTTGACATTCTAGAGACATGTTCCTTTTTTACCCTGCACACGCCCAGATAAAAAATCTCTGGTGATGCCCAGTTGGGCTCTTCATAAATTATAACCTGTATTTCTAAACTCGTATCTCCACAGTGGAGATGAGAAATTATAAGATAAAAGCTGTGTTGTGTTCAGCTCTGCAGCCGCTATTCCATGATGAGTCCGGTTTATCATGGAGAAACTGGTAAAAGATTCTCTGTAAGGAGGAAGCAGATAATTTACCAAAACCTCAGAGAAATTTCTACATTTCCCAAACTCTAATACAAATATGGGACGTCCTGATAAATGCATCAATTACTGGAGGTAACGGGATAAGAAATGTGTAAATGTTTATTTCATGCACAGGTTGATAGAAAATCTTGCATCTTACTTTATAAAGGTTTCTATGGGATTAATGTACAGAATTAGTCATTATTATCAGTGGTTCCTCGTATTGTGCAGTCATTCCTTTCTTTTTCTGAGCAGCTCCGTTTTTTTATTCATTCCAGATTTAAACAAAATAATAAAGCATTTAGGGAAAAACACACAACCTAAAAGTCCAGCACTGGAAGCCATCACTGCAAATATCTCCACAGCCACCATGGTCTTCCCCCTGGTGCTCAGATAAGCCGGGATCATGGAAATCCAGACACTGATGAACACCAGCATGCTGAAGGTGATGTACTTGGCCTCATTGAAACTGTCCGGTAATGTCCTCACCATGAAAGCCAAGACATAGTTCACAGCTGCCAGGAGCCCCAGATAACCCAACATGGAGTAGAACCAGATATCTGAGCCTTCATTACACTGAATGATGAGAATCCCAGGATAAGACTCAGTGTCCAGATCTTGGAATGGGGGAGAAATAGACAACCAGAAAACACAGATTACAACCTGAAGGGATGAACATGACAACACTATAGTATAGGGCAGTTTGACATTCAGCCATTTTCTCCAAGTGCTTCCAGGCTTGGTGGACTTAAAAGCAACACAAACCATGACAGTCTTGGCGAGAAGTGAAGAGACGGCTACTGAGAAGAAAAATCCAAAACTGGTTTCACGTAATCTACAAGTTACATCATTGGGACGACCAAGGAACAAAAACACAGAGAGAAAGCTGAGAAAGATGGAGACCAGGAGGAGGTAACTCAGGTTCCGGTTATTCGCTCTCACAATAGGAGTGTCCCGGTAGGAAATAAATATCCCAAAAGTGAAGCCGGTCACAAGACATCCGAAGACCGAGATACAGGAGAATACAGAAGCCATTGTGTCATTCTGGTAAGAGATGAACTCCACCACTTTAGGCAGACATTGGTCTCTCTTCTCATTTGGCCATTTGTCGTTTTGGCATTTTATGCAGCTCTCGCTGTCTGTAGGAAAATTTCACAATGTGTTACTTTTATTGTGGGAAGAATAACTGTTATCTATCTATTACCGTATTTTTCGGACCATAAGACGCACTTTTTCCCAAAAAATTTTTTGGGAAAGTGGGGGGTGCGTCTTATGGTCACAATATACTTACTTGCAACCATGGCTGGTGGCTGATGCGGGTGCCACGGGGCTCTGTGGTGCAGTGGTGGCAGCGGGCTATGCTCCGGTGCAGGGGTAGCGGCTCTCGGGGCTCCGCCGGCATTTCCTCAAAGTCCAGAGGCCCTCGCACGTCTGTTGCTGGCTGCTGCCATGTTGCGGTGGCCTCCGGGAACATGGATGCCGGGAAGATGGCCGCCGGTCCGGGGACGGCGCATGCTCAGGTTCAGATCTTGTCCCGAAATCTCGGGACGAGATCTCATTGCCAAGATTTGAATCTCGTCTCCCGAGATCTCGGGACGAGATCTGAACCTGAGCATGCGCCATCCCCAGACCGGCGGCCATCTTCCCGGCGGCCATGTTCCCGGATGCCACCGCAACATGGCAGCAGCTAGCAACACATGTGCGATGGCCTACGGGCTTTGAGGAAATGCTTTGCGGAGCCGCTGCTCCTGCATCGGATCCGCCGCCCCTGCACCGGAGCACAGCCCGCCGCCACCACCACACCACAGCCCATCTACCCCAGCACAGCCCACATGCCCCAGCACAGCCCAGCTGCCCCAGCACAGCCCATCTGCCCTAGCACAGCACAGCTGCCCCAGCACAGCACAGCCCACCTCCCTCAGCACAGCCCAGCTTCCCTAGTGCAGTCCACCTGCCCCAGCACAGCCCAGCGGCCACAGCACAGCCCAGCTGCCCCAGCACTGCCCAGCTACCCCAGCACAGCCCACCTGCCCCAGCACAGCCCACCTGCCCCAGCACAGCCCAGCTGCCCCAGCACAGCACAGCCCACCTGCCCCAGCACAGCCCACCTGCCCCAGCACAGCCCAGCTGCCCCAGCACAGTACAGCCCACCTGCCCCAGCACAACCAACCTGCCTCAGTACAGCCCACCTGCCCCAGCACAGAGATGCCGCCACCGTGCCAGCCTGGACCACTGAATGACCCCTGTGACCAATCCTCCACCTGTGCCAGATCCCTTCCCTGGTATGCTGAATTTGCACTAAGATTGACCCCCATTTGACACATTATTTTTTTCCCTATTTTCCTTCTGAAAATTTGGGGTGCGTCTTATGGTCCGGTGCATCTTACAGTCCGAAAAATACGGTATCTATCTATCTATTTATTTATCTATTTTAGAAAAAAATAGAGCAGAACACTTTCCAAATAGGTGGGTGCACCGGCCTCCCTGCAAACAATCTGTATACTTGTCAAATATATAAAGATGAAAAATGGTCAGTAGCACTCCAAAAATTACTTCAAGAGTAAGGGGGATCATGCAGGATAAAGGCTCTTGGGAGCCGAAACGTCGCCACGCCATGTGGATCCAATAAAGTCCACTTTACTCTTCAAGTAATTTTTGGAAAGCTTCTTCCCATTTTTTGTCTTTATCTATTTATCTATCTATTGTATATCAATAATCTATTATCTATCTACTAGATGTGCGATAGCATCGGGAGGGCAGTAACATCTCGATGGGGGCAGCTTTGTGGCGCTGGGGGTGGTGGCCCTCCCAATTCCATGCAGTCACAACCGGCATGTAAGATGGTGTTTTGCAGTTGTGCTGGAGATGGTGTGCGGCGCCACCAGAGGGTGGCTGCACTCAATCTCCAGCACAAGCCGCAGTCTTTCCTGCCGGCTGTGACTGCACAGAGGTGGGTGGGCAGGCAGCGGCGGGATCCGGCACGTGTAGTCAGGCAGTGGGTCCTGGCGGGGGTCCTGTGGTGGCATCCCTCTCATTACTCCCCTCTCATTACACCCTCTCATTATACCCCCTTTATTACACCCCCACGTTACACCCCTTTCACAGCCTCATGATCGCAGTGGCGGCCTGGATCCGAGCAGCGGCTGGGATCCAAGCGACGGCCGGGATCCCAATGGCGGTTGGGATCGCAGCAGCAGCCTGGATCCGAGAGGCAGCTGGGATCCCAGGGGCGGTTGGAATCGCAGCAGTGGCTTGGATCCGAGCAGCAGCTGGGATCGCAGCGGTGGTTGGGATCACAGCGGTGGCCTGGATCCGAGCGGCATCACTTGGTTGTACCAAAATGGCAGTCGGCATAATTCGCGTGTGGTGCAGTGGATTGTGGGATTCGGGGACATCCAGACGGAAGTGGATGACAGACAATTTGAGGCAATTATATATCTAGATTAGCTATCTACAGGGTGGGCCATGTATATGGCTACACCTAAATAAAATGGGAATAGTTGGTGATATCAACTTCCTGTTTGTGACACATTAGTATATGGGAGGGGGAAACTTTTCAAGATGGGTGGTGACCATGGCAGCCATTTTGAAGTTGGCCATTTGTATCCAACTTTATAAATGACCCACTCAGGTCTATCCCTATAAATGTCCCACCCTGTATTATCTATTATCTTTTGCATGATCTTGGATATTTACTGGGACTGTTCTACATGTTCTTGTCTGCTGGTGGCTCAGTAAACTATAGCCGCACAGTTTTACCCTCGCCCTGTGTTATCTGAGGAGTATTCTGCCCATGAGAAGGAGTGTGGGCATTATGTGGGATGAGCCCTGGTCCATGCAGTCTTTATAAAGACCCCTCAGCCAGCGGACGAGAGCGCCCACTGACCCTCAAGTCTCCACATCTACTTTAAGAAAAGTTGTCCCCAAATGCTTTTACCCCTGTAAAGTAGAGCTCATCTTCCTCGGGTCCAGCACAAACCGCTGAGCTTTGTGTTTGGCTGCAGTGATGCCGGGGTCCTAAGTAGTAACGTTGGGCTGGTTTCACATTAGCGTTTTTGCGCAGCGCATCATGTGCATCCGTGCACATGCGTCATGTGCACCTATGCTTAACATGGTGTGCACATGGTCTTGCGTTTGCGTGCGTTCGGCTGTGTTTTCGTGCGCATGCGTTTTTTTCAGGCGTGTGTCTAGATACACCAGACGCAACCTGTTGCATTTTTGGGTCCATCCAATGGCGTTAAAAAAAAGCATGAGTTCGCTTGCGCATGGAATGCATCAAAAACACACATTATAGTCTATAGGAACGCAGGCGTGTGCATGGACATGCGTAAGCCTTCGTTTCTGTGAGCATGCGTTTTAAGAGTAAAAACATGTCTACACACTGGAGAATGAATGCAAATAAGAAACGCAAACGCATGCAAAAATGCATGATGCATTTTTGCATGCACTTCTATTGCGCATGATGCGCTGCACAAAAAAACGCTAATGTGAAATTTGCCTTATCTGTGTTTTATTGCTGTGGCCAAAAAATGTCTATCTTACTGAACAAGCTGTTTAATTTCAATGTCTGTGATCTGTGGTGTAGTAACCACTGTGTCTGCTAGGGGGCGCTGTGTGGAGGTCCCTGGAGAAAGGATGAATGGCAGAGTGTTGAGTGGCCGTTATGTATCTCAAAGTGGGTGGCTTTGAGATGGAGACTTGTATATGTGTGATCAGCAAGGACATTGCTGAGGTGCTGCGCTACTAAGTGAGGGAGAAGTCTCCAGGTAACTAGAGAGTAGAGGGGCCTGGTTACCTACAAACCCACCCAGGGGGTGTGTTTAAAGCACGGTTGTAAAGAGTGTGAAAATGCCTGAAGGACCTGTGATGAGGTCGTAGTCACGTGACCCGGTGGGCGTGGCTATATACCATATAAAGTGCCAGGGTAGGTCACATGTGGTGAATGCAGGGACCTGGTTGGTCCAGAGTGGAAGGTCCCATGCGCAGGACTGTCTCCTGGCTAACAGCCGGTGTGTGGCTGTGTGTAATGGCTGCAGAGCCTGAAAGTTCCCTGGAGTGATATGGACGCCTGCAGCCTCAGTGACGGAACCATGTGGAGACCCTGACGTGGGTGAGAGATGAGACTGAGAGAGAATGTATGCTGGACATTGAGCAACCTGGGTGAACACTGGGATTACAGGGGGAAGCCATACTGGACGCTCTGCTGTTTATGTGAAGTTTTGGTGATTGCTCCTGTCGGTTTATGCTGCATAATATACCACATGGACTGCGATGTTTGATGGAAAACCCGGCCGGATGTGTTTTGTTCGCTGCCAAGCGAGAATTCCCCAAGTAAATGACAGCGCTGCCTCACAGATCCCAGGACCTTATTGTGGGGGTGTGAAGGGTTGTGGGCTCTAAAAAAAGTTTTGTCTGTTCGTGTATTTTGTCCAATTTGTCCAGAAAAATAAGGAGACGGCGACCCGGCATGGAGAAAACACATGATATTTCATGCTTCTACTGAGAGAGATATGACCGGCGATTTACTCCATCCAATAAAACTTATCTGTATCTAACATTGAGGGAAAGAAAGATATTAGGCGGATTCACAGACAGACATTCTTTGCCTCTCCACACCCTCAGAGTGTCACCATCTTCCCCAAACGTTGTTCCCAATAAACCTTTTTTTTTCATTTTCCAAAAAATGTTAAATTCTGGTTTACCATAATACTGTTTGGTTATTGTGCCTTTCTCCACCTACACACACTGCAACGTACACTTTGCATTTTTGCCACCATATAGCTCCATTACTGACACATGTTTCTTGTGTCATTCCTGGAGATATGTGTAGTCAAAAACACAAATATAGGGCATGTATTTTCACCACCATTAGTGTCTTCAGTCTGCAAATATTGCACAGACTGAATAGAGGGTGGTGTTGATTGTAAGGTTTATCTATTGTTACAATGCCAGGTATTATAAAAAGTTAATTGAGGATGGTGTGTTTTTACCATCATCATTTCACTATTTGTGACACGTTCAGGGGATTTTAGATATACCTTGTAATTAGCCACATCCTCTATTCAGTATGCGGTGTATAAACTGAGATGATGGGGAAAATACACGTCATACGTACAATACCCTGGCCTTGTATCATAACTATATATCACACCTGGGCAGGTGAATACACATATGAGTTAACCTGCAGAGCCACTTCAGTCTGCATTATCTATTTCACGCAGACTGGAGCGATGCTGCAGTTTAACTCATATGTGTATTCACCTGCCCATGTGTGATAACATTCTGAAGTCAGGATACATTATTTTGGGCATCCTCACTTCAGCATGACACCAGGCCTGGGGATTGTAGAAGTTGTATAAACTTTATTATCTCTCCAGTCTGCGTTCATACTCAAGCCACAGTGGTGATCCTACAAATAATATTTATAGTCACATGGTCAGGTGTCATAAAGATTGTAGGATGCTAGAGCATCCCCAAATCACTATTTGTAACATCAGGCCAGGTGACACAAATATTAGTTCTATTATCTCCACCGTCGCTGCAAATTGAACACAAACTGTAGAGATGATAAAGGTCATACAACTTGTGTGTATGTAGAGTCACCTGGTCAGGAGTACTAATAAATTCATGATATACAAAACACAGCATCATGAATTCACTGGTACACCTGGGCAGGTGATTATTGTATTGGAGTGTATAAAAGCAGTGCACTCGGTACAGGTATAAAAAAAAGGTTTTTTATTAACATACACACAAGAAAACATTTTTACACCATTCGATCTTGCCATTCCACCCATCTTACATCTGAGATAAAGTAGGCCACAAATTGGTCCTTCATTTGGCCAACTTCAACGGATGACCTGAGAGGTTGCTGAGTGAATTCAGGCAATGAGTTTGGAGCTGTATCATCGAATTCAAAGTTAGGGTGCTCTTTAGCCATCGCAAAATTATGAAGAACCCGACACGCCTTCACCACCTCATCCACTGTTTCCAGTTTCAGATTATTTGCTGTGGTGAGAATGCGCCATCTGGAGACAAGAATACCAAAGCACACTCTACAGTTCTTCGGGCCCTGGTCAGTCTGTAATTAAAGATTTTTTTGTTGTGGTCAAGTCCCGGCTGGAGAAGGGTTTCAGCAGGTTTTGGCACATTTGAAAGGCCTCATCTCCAACTATTACAAATGGCTGTGGCGGACCTTCGGTGTGGGTAAGAGGCCGTGGCATGTGGAAATTGAAATGGTTCCCATAAAACCTCCGGCCCATGTCAGAGTTCTTAAAAGCCTGGGAGTCATTCCCACGGCCAAATGCCCCAATGTCCACTGCAACAAACATACAGTCTGCATCCGCAATGGCCATGAGTACTGTAGAAAAGTACTTTTTGTACTTGTAGTACTCTGATCCACTTCTTTTGGGTTTGATTATCTGGATGTGTTTCCCATCCACCCAGTAGCATAGCTACCGGAGGGGGCGGTCGCCCCGGGCCCCGCACTCTGAGGGAGCCCAGCCTGATTTACACTTAACTGTATCTGCAGCAGAGAGGGAGAATCGATCATCTCCCTGCTCTGCCCCTATGTTCTCTTCTCTGCCGCAGGACCTGTGATGAGGTCACAGGAGGGGAGGAGTCGAGGTCACATGGTCAGGGGCCTCACTGACTGTATGCACTATGCAGGACTCTGCTGTGCTGGTTGTCATGGCGCCCTGGGATTGGAGCAGTAGCGTAGCTCTAATCTCTTCTGGGGTGCACAGGACCTGTGATGAGGTCACAGGAGGGGAGGAGTAAGGGGTCACATGATCAGTGGCCTCTCAGTGTATACAGGACTCTGCTGTGCTGGATCTCATGGTGCTGGAGGAAGGGAAGTTTCTGTGTGGGGTCTGGAGGGGTTGACAGGGTGCATGTAGCAGAGCTGTGTGTACGAGGTGCATGGAGCGGAGCCGCGTGTGTGCGAGGTGTACGGAACGGAGCCGCGTGTGTACGAGGTGTATGGAGCAGAGTCGCATGTGTGCGAGGTGTATGGAGCAGAGTCGCATGTGTGCGAGGTGTATGGAGCAGAGCCGCATGTATACAAGGTTTACAGAGTGAAGCCATGTGTGTACTGAGTGGAGCCGTGTGTGTACAAGGCATACAAAGTGGAACTGTGTGTGTATGAGGTGTGCGGAGCTATGCGTGTACAAGGTGTCTGGTGGGGAGCATTCATACCTCCCAACCATCTCGATTTTTCTGTCAGGAGCTTAATTTTCCCGTGGACACATGAGTACATGGCAGAGCCCCGAGGAGCACTTTAAAATTTGAACATGATGTTCCACTGAAAGTGTCATTCTGGAAGCTGACCGGAAATGAGGTAATTTCGGGAGGAGATTGTGATGGAATCATGGAGGCACCTCTGGGAATGCATCAGATTCATCACCGTCTCCTCTGACAGCGGGATTGCCTTGCACTCTGGGATGTCGGCCATGTGAGCGGATCATGATATGTCCTGCACCAGGAGGCTCAGGTAGGAACTACAATGGGAGCTGGGCTGCTATAGTATCTTTATAGAATCTTTCTTTCTTTCTGTGTGTTCTTTCTCTCTCTGTTTCTTTCTCTCGCTGTGTTCTTTCTCTCTCTGTTTCTTTCTCGCTCTGTTCTTTCTTTCTTTCCCCTCTTCCTTTCTCTCTCTCTCTGTTCTTTCGCTCTGTTCTTTCTTTCCCTTCTTTCTTTCACTCTAATATTTATTTCTCTCTCTCTCTGTTCTTTCTTTCTCTCTCTATGTTCTTTCTTTCCTCTCTTTCTCTGTTCTTTTTCTCTAATCTTTCTTTCTCCTTCTAATCTTTCTTTCTCCTTCTAATCTTTCTTCCTCCTTCTAATCTTTCTTTCTTTCTTTCTCCTACTAATATTTCTGTTCTTTCTTTCTCTATAATGTAGCCCCCTTCATATGGTATAATACAGTGCCCCCAAAAACTATAATGTAACCCCTTCAGAATATAATGCAGCCTCCCTCATAGAGTAGCATGCTGCACTCCCTTATAGAGTAGCATGCTGCCCTCCCTTATATGGGGTATTATGCTGCCCCCCTCATGCGGGGTATCATGCTGCCCCCTCCTCATAAGGGGTATTATACTACCGCCCTCCTACAAGGTATCATGCTGCCCCCCATCATACAGGGTATATCATGCTGCCCGCTCATACAGGTATTATGCTGCCCCCCATATGGGGTATCATAATCATGCAACCAGGACTCACTATATAAATTTAAAAAAAAAAACTATACTCACCTCTCCTCCTCGCTCCCACGCTGATTTCGGCGGTGGCTCTGCTCTGATATCAGGAGCTGCGCTTCAGTCAGACTGGCACACAGAGGGGACGCGATGAAGTGACGTCATCGTGCACCTGCTGTGTCAGAGGAAGAGGTTAATGATGGGAGAGCGAGCGTCATGTGATGCTCTCTCTTCCTTTATTGTGGCCCGCACGGACGCCACAATAATGTAATGGAATATATATAAGTTTTGCCCCCCCTGAACCAAAACCCTAGCTACACCTCTGCATCCACCGCTCCCAAACAGTTGGGGAAATTGCAGACTGTCCAGAATTTTTCAGCTATTTCAATCCACTTTTCCGCGGTGGGCAGGGGCATAAATTCTGGACAGAGAACGTCCCACAAAACCCAGCAGGTGTCCACAACTATTGCCGACAAGGTAGATATTCCAATCCGGTACTGGAAGTGGAGTGAAGAGAGGCTCTCTCCAGAAGCCAGGAATCTGTGAAACTGAGAAAGACTAAAATTAATATTTATGTATATGGTTTTTTTAAAATAATAAAATAATAAAAAATAGTACATAGCATAACAATAATTCTGCAGGCTTTTGTTTACTACATGCCATAAAAATAATTCTGCAGGCTTTGGAATAGTACATGGCAGAACAAAGAAAATTATGCAGGCATTGGTTTTTCAATATTACCTACCGTAATGTGACCAGGAGACGTTCCTCAGGAGGAATCGCACAACGGAGCTATGTGTCCTGTCTCCGGATGGATTCTTGAACACGAGCAAGCAAATCCCTGAAGCTTTCTTGGGACATCCAGGTATAGTCAGTAAATTTCTCCAGGTTTGCTTGGAGCTCGCTGTAGAGGGTGTGGTACGCTCCATGGCTCTCCCGGAGTTCAATAATCGGATGTATCCACAAATGCCCCTGCTGCTGTCTTCGCTGTCTCTCTCTCCCTTTGTCCCTTTGTTGCTGGCAAGCAAATGCAAAAGCCTGAGCCAGCGTGATGTCCAGATCCAAGTTGAAGTGAAAACTCTTCCAGATCCATGTTGACAAAGGAAAAAGCAAGCAATTCTGAAGAATTCAGCTGTAAACAGGGTATATATATAGAATTCCCATAACACACGCCCACTGGTGTCCCAATGGTGGAGTCTGTTTCAAGAATTTTGCAAGGATTTTCATCCTGTGAAATGTGACACCTAGACAACGCATGCGCATAAAAAACGCAAATGCATGCAAAAACACATGCAAACGCTGTGTATTTTTGTTGCCATGCGCACGCTGATGCTTAAAAAAATCACTGCGTTGACATGCGTTTGCAAGCATTTTTTCATAGCGTTTCAAGTGCGCAAAAAATGCTGCGCAAAATGGCGCAAATGTGAAACTAGCCTTACTGTGCAGATTTATTAGGCAACTTAATAAAAAACAAATATATACCTATCTCACTTGTTTATTTTCACCAGGTAAACCAATATAACACAAAATTTAGAAATAATCATTTCTGACATTCAATAACAAAAAAATCAGTGACCAATATAGCCACCTTTCTTTATGATGACACTCACCTTCCTTCCATCCATAGATTCTGTTAGTTGCTTGATGTGTTTACGATCAACATTGCATGTAGCAGCCACCACAGCCTCCCAGACACTATTCCGAGAGGTGTACTGTTTTCCCTCCCTGTAGATCTCACATTTTATGAGGGACCATAGGTTCTCTATGGGGTTTAGATTAGGTGAACAAGTGGGCCATGTCATTATTTTTTCTTCTTTTAGACCTTTACTGGCCAGCCACGCTGTGGCGTATTTGGATGCATGTGATGGAGCATTGTCCTGCATGAAAATCATGTTTTTCTTGAAAGATACCGACTTGTTCCTGCACCACTGCTTGAAGAAGGTGTCTTCCAGAAACTGGCAGTAGGTCTTGGAGATGACTCGAAAAGGTCCCACAAGTTCACCTTTGATGATTCCAGCCCATACCAGTACCCCACCTTCACCCTGCTGGTGACTAAGTTGGAATGGAGCTCTCTGCCCTTTACTGATCCAGCCTCGGGCCCATCCATCTGGCCCATCAAGAGTCACTCTCATTTCATCAGTCCATAAAACCTTAGAAAAATCAGTCTTAAGATATTTCTTGGCTCAGTCTTGACGTTTTATCTTATGTTTCTTGTTCAAAGGTGGTCGTTTTCCAGCCTTCCTTACCTTGGCCATGTCTATGAGTATGGCACACCTTGTGCTTTTTGACACTCCAGTAACGTTGCAGCTCTAAAATATGGCAAAACTGGTGGCAAATGGCATCTTGGCAGCTTCATGCATGATTTTCCTCAATTCATGGGCAGTTATTTTGCGCCTTTTTTTATCAACACGCTTCTTGCGACCCTGTTGGATATTTGCCATGAAATGCTTGATTGTTCAGTGATCACGCTTCAAAAGTTTGGCAATTTCAAGACTGCTGCATCCCTCTGCAAGACATCTCACAATTTTTGACTTTTCAGAGTCCATCAAATCTGTCTTCTGACCCATTTTGCCAAAGGAAAGGAAGTTACCTAACAAACACACCTTATATAGGGTGTTGATGTCATTAGACCACACCCCTCCTCATTAGAGATGCAAATCACCTGATTTACATAATTGGCAGTTGGCTTTCAAGCCTATTCAGCTTGGAGTAGGACATGTATAAAAAGGATGATGTGATCAAAATACTCATTTGTCTAACAATTCTGCACACAGTGAAATACTATCCTGTGTGATACCATCTGCTGAGCCATTTATCTAATCCTATTACGTGTGATACTGTCTGAAGAGCTGTGTATCTAATCCTATCATGTATGATACCATCTGCTGAGCTGTGTATCTAATCCTATCCTGTGTGATACTGTCTGCTGAGCAGTGTATCTAATCCTATCATGTGTGAATAGTACTGTGCACCGCAGGAGAATCTTCAGGGCCAAATCCACTGCGGATCCGCAGCAGAATCCGCAACATGAGCACATAGCCTTACACCTGCATCCAACACACACCCCAGAGTAGCACGGACCCTGGATAACACCTGCTTGGGTCATAAAGGGTGTTGTTAGGTGGGTGGAGCTAGAGGGTTCAGAGTGGGAGAATAAAAAGGAAGTTAGGAGAGTCTTCCATTGGGGAAGAGGTGGAAGGATGTATGTGGAGTAGCTCTTGGTCTGGAGGAGCTGCTGGAAGGAATAGATACAGAAAGAAGCTCCCTGTACAGGGAAGGGATCCCAGAGGCATGGGCTGGGTGGGAGCCACCCGTGGGGCTCATTCTACACTGACGGACGTCAGGTCGCAGAAGGGTCTTGGCCCCTAGCCTAGTGTAGTCTACAACGGACTCAGCTAGCGAGCCAACAGGTGTGGCACCTTTAGGTACCTCAGCCACTAACCACAGCAATCTTCACCGGAAAGGCAGCCAAAAGGAAATGTAGAGAGTACTTTACTTTACCCGACAAGGTCCGCGGCTTCTGGCCTGGTACACTGACTGTGAGGTGTTGCATAGGAAGAGGTAAGAAAGCAACACTGTGAGACAGCCAGGAAAGGCATATATTGATGGGAGTGAGGACAGGTGTGCTCCATCTGCCTGGGAGTTGATTGAGCCCTTCACCTGGAGGACGCAGCACCAAGCAGGCATCTGTGCACACTAGAACTGTCAGTAAAGCTTTGGAACTGCACCCAGCTGTGTCCTCTGAATTTTTAACTCAACACTCACTCAGCACTGCTACATCTACCATCATTAAACTTGACATTTTTGACAACAACTACTGCCCTAGGACAACAGCTCTGCCTGTGGAGAGCTATTCCAACTCTACTGCATCATACCATCAGTCCCAGAGGATCTGCTCTGCAACATTGGTCACTCCTTGACTAGTGTTGAGCATTCCGATACTGCAATATCGAGTATCAACGGAAATCCGTTACTGAGTTCCGATACTTTTAGTATATCGAAAATGAGAATCGAAAGTTCCCATAATGCAATGAGCCAGGTTGATTTTATTCAGTCAATGAGGATCCTAAGAAGTGTGGGCACATCCTGTTAGAGCATGTTAGGCATGCAACTACTGGCATGGCTGTGATTCGCTGCTGAAATGATGTCATGATGCACTATAAAAGCCGCCGTCATTTTGGGTTCACACTGCTGTAAATTCAGTTAAGGATAGGACGCTGCTGTTCTGAGGGACAGTGTGACCTAGCGATTTGCTATATTGTGCTTTACCCAGGCTACTTTATCAACCACTGTAGCTTTCTTTTGCCTTGCAGCGCTGTTCACGGCTGTCTGCGAGGTCTCTGTATGTGAGTGCAGCTCACGCTGTAGTGTGTTCTGCATCCAGCCACCTTCGGTTGTAGTCCACTGAGCGTGCGTCACTGCCTCATACATTGTCCTTTTTTGCATTAGTGCTGCTCATTTTTTCCAGATTTCTCCTATTAGTGTGGTTCCATCCGTATCTAGCTAGATTGCTTGAAAACACTATATAGGAGTAGATAGAGGAGCTTTTCTGCAGCCTTGCAGCACTGTTCATGGCTGTCTGCGAGGTCTCTGTATGTGAGTGCAGCTCACGCTGTAGTGTGTTCTGCAGCCACCTCCGGTTGTAGTCCGCTCAGCGTGTGTCACTGCCTCATACGTTGTCCTTTTTTGCATTAGTGCTGCTCATTTTTCCAGATTTCTCCTATTAGTGTGGTTCCATCCGTATCCAGCTAGAATATTTGCAAACACTATATAGGAGTAGATAGAGGAGCCTTTCTGCTAGCTTGTGCCCTGCAGCCCCAGTCAAATTAGTATTAGCCTATTTTATGGAGCCTCATCTATTGCATTGTAGGTTACCTTCCTGCTTTGTAATAGCTACAAAAAGTTTGTAATACTATCGGTTTTACATCTTTGGGCACATCCAGTGTCTTTTCGTGGAAAAAAAAGTTAATAAAGTTCACCAAACACTCCACTTTACAGTTGTGTAGGCCACATTAGCTCATATTAAAGTCTAGTCCACACTTTATAAAATTAGTGTTTCTTATACCTGTTAGCAGCTGTTCAGGAATAAGCACACAAAGCCCTTAGTACTTTTCTGCCTATCTTTATCAGTCTACCAAGATGAAGAAGGCAGTGAGTAAGGCACGTGGTTATGGGCGTGGAGTTTCTGCAGGGAGTGGATGTGGGGATTCTGTGCCTGTTGCGGGCACCAGTGACTCAGCATCCCCCCCGTTTTCCCAGGGAACAGTCCTTTATGAGTAGCTTTGTAGGCGCTCGCCGTACCCCACTGCTGCGGGATGAACAAATTGAAGCCATTGTCGGATGGATGGCAGCTAACACATTGACTTCAATTTGTTCCAGATCCTCTCAGGTCCAGAGCACTGAAGAGCACCCATCTGTCTCTTCACCATCTGCCAAATTGCCCAGGCAGTCAGAGAGCCCTGGACAGGAGCCATCTCTACTTCTGTTCTCTGAATCTGTTGGCTTGGAAAGAGGGGGCCAGCCAAGCAGCATTCTAGAATTTGATGAAGAGGTAGTATGCAGTGATGAGCAACAGCTTTGTCTCTCTGAATCTGAAGAGGCGGATGGGCCAGTGCCTATGGTCAGCACACCTCAGTACGCATCTGATGATGAGACTCAGGTGCCACTTTCTGGTGCGTGCTGTGCTGTCGAGACTACCCAGGAGAAGCAGTCGTTTGAAGAGAGTAGTGTAGATGATGAGGTCCTTGACCCATCATGGCATGAGGTACAGGAAGGTGGTGGGAGCAGCTCTGAGGAAGAGATTCCCCGAACGGCCAAAAAGGAGGGAGAGGGAGGGGGCAGACTCGGTTGCCTGTAGCCTCCACTTCGGCACCCATTAGGAGCATGCCTCTTCCAAAACTCAAAACGGGCTATTCCTGCTATTCCATTTGATTGGGCGAAACCTCTATGCCTTTAATGTCTCCTCCACCTCCCCCAAAACATTCTACATTCTTCTTAGTTGTTTTCCTTCATGTAGAATTAACCTACAAGGAAAGTAAGGGTTTATTTTCATTCCGATATTTGTGTCCCATTGACTTGCATTGGTTTCCGGTATCGGAATCGACGATATCCGATATTTTTGGGGTATCTGTCCGATCCAATCCGATCCGATATTTCCCGATATCGGAAGGTATCGCTTAACACTAATCCTGACCAGAAACCACAGTTGCCATCACAAACACTTTATTACAAACTCTTTATCATCCCTTGTGAATATTTCCCCTTTTAGTGGATGCCCAGGGCCACGGACCAGGTCACTGCCACTGTGACACTGCCCCTTTAAGAAGGGGCCCCATACCGAGTAACCCATGGCCATGGCGGGCACTCCAATACCATCTGCTGAGTCATGTATCTAAGCCTATCTTGTGTGATACCTTCTGTGAGCCGTGTATCTAATCCTATCATGTGTGATACTCACTGCTGAGCTGTATATCTAAAACTATAATGTGTGAAACCATCTGCTGAGCTGTATATCTAATCCTATCATGTGTGATAAATCTGAAAAATATGAAGTTCTATCCTCCGTGTAACCGCTGCAGACAGTGTTGGGCAGTGACCGGTGTAGACAGTGCTGGGCGGTGACTGCTGCAGACAGTACTGGGCCGTGACTGGTGCAGACAGTGCTGGGCGGTGACAGGTGCTGACCGTGCTGGGCGGTGACAGGTGCTGACCGTGCTGGGTGGTGACTGGTGCAGACAGTGCTGGGCCGTGACTGGTGCAGACAGTGCTGGGCGGTGACAGGTGCTGACCGTGCTGGGCGGTGACAGGTGCTGACCGTGCTGGGCGGTGACAGGTGCTGACCGTGCTGGGTGGTGACCAGTGCAGGCAGTGCTGAGCAGTGACTCATGTAGACAATGCTGGGCGGTGACTGGTGCAGACAATGCTGGGTGGTGACCGATGCAGACAGTGCGGAGCAGTGACCACTGCAGACAGTGCTGGGTGGTGACCGGTACAGAGAGTGCTGAGCAGTGACCACTGCAGACAGTGCTGGGTGGCGACTGGTGCAGACAGTGCTGTGTAGTGACCGCTGCAGACAGGGCTGGGTGGTGACCGGTGCAGACAGTGCTGGGTGGTGACCGGTACAGACAGTGCTGAGCAGTGACCACTGCCGACAGTGCTGGGTGGCGACCGGTGCAGACAGTGCTGTACTGTGATCGGTGCTGACAGTGCTGGGCGGTGACCACTGCAGACAGTGCTGAGCAGTGACCAGTGCAGACAGTGCTGTGCAGTGATCAGTGCTGACAGTGCTGGGCGGAGACCGCTGCAGACAGTGCTGGGCAGTGACCGGTGCGGACAGTGCTGGCCAGTGATCGGTGCAGACAGTGCTGGGCTGTAAACGCTGCAAACTGTGCTGGGTGGTGAGCGCTGCATACAGTGCCCGATGCAGACAGTGCTGGGTGGTGACCGCTGCAGGCAGTGCTGGGGCTGATTTCCCACACACCGATCCCTGAGTGACGTCCTGCTCTGCACTGTGTGAATGAGGTCGATGCGGAGTCCATCTTCTATAAGAAGGTGCCGGATGCCGGTTACACCCCTCAGACTGTACATACCGGTTATATTGGAGATCTCGCCTTCTGGACACAGGACGCAGTCATAGCAGCAGGTGTGAATTGTCGGTTTTGCCGTTTTCCAGCTTCCAGGTGAGCAGGGATCTGAGCAGCGGGATACTGGGACCTGAGAAACAGAAGAGAACGTTACCGGAGGGACAAAGACTGAATGCTGAGAAATGAGACAAGTGAAGGAGCCGCAGGGTGGACAGGCTGCAGCACAATTTAGAGGGTGGGAGTGAAGGGGTTAACTTGTGTGACAATCAGGATGGGAGGGATTTGTGGTGGTGTACTGGAGTCTGATTGGTGGGAGGCCGTTTTGGAGGCGGGGTTGTGTGGGGATATATAAGGGACAGGGGAGGGTTCCTGCCTTCTCTTGCACCCTGGATCCCGCTGCCCACCCACCCTTCTTCCTGTCACATCGGCGGGGGATAGGTCCAGGTTAGAGGCTGGTCCAGTGGTGATGGCATTTGGTGGGAAGGCACTAGTACGGTATGGTGGCTTCTGTGACAGGTCAAGGCCACTTGGGGGTGTAAGTCCTTTGAAGTTAGGTTGTACTAATTCAGTGTCATTAATACCTCATTCTCTGGGCCGGTGCGGTGCGACCGGGGAAGGTTTGGAAGGTTGTGGGTTCTGCCTCTGCACCAGATCTATCAGCTGGTTACTGTTATATAATGTTCGGGGTGCCAGGGTTGTGGGCGCCCCAAGTTTGTGGCAATGTTTAATAAAAGGCTGCTGCGGCCATTTTACCCAAGTCGCAGGCAGTAATGGGTTTATTTCATGGATATTAATTATACTGGTAAGAAGTGATGGTTACATTTGACACGACCAATAATCCTTCTTTATCTTGTCATGAAGAGACTAATGAACTGTTCGTCAAATATCAAATGTGATGAATTTTCAGAAATCCTCAGGTCCCAGACAGTGCAAACAATGTGTGATTTTATTCATTTAAACCCCCCAAAATGCCGCCTCCATTTTACACATTGCAAAAGATTACATTAGTCACATGACTTGTGGATATGGGATGGATCCCCACTCCATCTTATATCCACCATAACTACAGTAAGCCTAGGCACTAGAATAAATACACAAACACACTGTTTTGGTTGTCAAACTGGCCACAGCTTTATTTAAATCACAGTATTAAAAGAATCACAGTAGGCGTCAGGTGAAGTGCTAGTACATTGGGATTCACAAGTACCGTGATACCCCCAGCTGTCTGACATACAGAACCAGGACAGACAGCCATAAAGGGCCGGCACCAGGACAGACGGACATAAAGGTGCAGTGGATCGCCCTCCCAGGGCTGTGGGGGTACTCGGCACCGGGCCCGTTGATCTCAATGGGAGTTGTCACGGAAGCTGTGACCCGGTCCGTGGCCCTGGGGCTCCATGGCAAAAGGGGGTGAAAGAACAATGAAATAGAATTGATGAATAGTTCGTGACGCCACCTGTGGTGTTCGGCAAGGGAGATGTTAAGCCGACGCTGCATGCAGATCCTCTGGGACTGGTGGTGTGTTGCAGCCAAGATGGTGAAGCTCCCCACAGGTGGAGCTGTAGTCCTAGGGCATTGTAGATGTAGGGGTAGCTGAGAGGCGCAGGCAGTGTAGCAACTGGTACCCAGATATAGCGGTACCTGGTGTGTTGACGCAGGAATGAATGGAGGACACCAGGGCTTGTAGTTCCAAACCTTTACTCACAGTCTGTAGTACACACAGGTGCCTGCCTCCGTGCTGTGTCCTCCGGGTCAGGCACTCAGTCGACCTCCAGGCAAGATAGAACGCTCCCTTCCAACACTCCACCAACATGTGCCTTTCTGAACGTCTCCTCTATAGCGCCTTTAAGTGAAGTACTCCTAGTACTGAGTTACACTGGAGTTCCTCCTGACAGATGTTCCCAAGAACTCTACTTGTATGGCAGACAGCTGTAGCCTGCTTCGGGGACTCCTTACTGCTGAGTCCCGGCTCACTATCAATGTTGCTGTTGTGCCCCCATGTCTTAGATGGGAGTAGTGCATTTACAGCCCACTACTCCACCGGTGTCTGCTGCAGAACCATTAGTGTCCATACAACCTCGGGGATCGGGCCCTGGCCTTGCACTTAGAACTTCTAGGCAGGGTTCTTCATCTAACCCACGTCCTCTGTTCCCTTTTTCTCCTACGTTCCATACTAGTCTTTCCTTCTTATGGAAGATCAGGTTTCTATTCAATGTCCTTCTCTTTCTTTCCTTTCCCATGCCAGCAGACCCAGGTCGCTGAGATCTGCTGCAGCACCTCCTTCCTCCATCCCTCTCCCAGGGATCTTCTTTCCTCACTCCTCTCTGAGTGACTCTCTGACTGACCTGAAATCCTATCCCTTCCCGCTCTTTTATGTATTCTAACTCCACCCGCCTCCCAGCACGTTTAGTGTTCCAAGCAGGGAGCCACCAAAGGTGCTCTGCTACACTCCAAGCAGGGAGCCGCAATGTGGCTTTGCTGAACTACTGTGTTGTGTGGGATGCGAGTGTTGGAGCATGGTTAGGAGCCTCCAACCTACCTGGATGGTGGGGTACCACACCTCAGGAGGAGGTGCAGTACCTCTGTGGCAACTGAACCCTCAGGGGCGCCACAGCGGCACCAGGACAGATGGCCACAAAGGGGCGGCACCAGGAGAGATGGCCATAAAGTGGCATCCCTAGGACAGACAACCATAAAGGGGCAGCACCAGGAAAGACAGCCATAAAGGGGCGGCACCAGGACAAACAGCTCTACAGGGGCGGCACCAGGACAGACAGCCATAAAGGGGCGGCACCAGGACAGACAGCCATGAAGGGGCGGCACCAGGACAGACAGCCATGAAGGGGCGGCACCAGGACAGACAGCCATGAAGGGGCGGCACCAGGACAGACAGCCATGAAGGGGCGGCACCAGGAAAGACAGCCATGAAGGGGCGGCACCAGGAAAGACAGCCATGAAGGGGCGGCACCAGGACAGACAGCCATAAAGGGGCGGCACCAGGACAGACGGCCATAAAGGGGCGGCACCAGGACAGACGGCCAAAAAGGGGCGGCACCATGACAGATGGCCAAAAAGGGGCGGCACCAGGACAGACAGCCATAAAGGGGCGGCACCAGGACAGACAGCCATGAAGGGGTGGCACCAGGACAGACAGCCATGAAGGGGCGGCACCAGGACAGACAGCCATGAAGGGGCGGCACCAGGACAGACAGCCATGAAGGGGTGGCACCAGGACAGACAGCCATAAAGGGGCGACTCCAGGACAGACAGCCATAAAGGGCCGGCACCAGGACAGACAGCCATAAAGAGGCGGCACCAGGACAGACAGCCATAAAAGGGGCGACACCAAGACAGACAGCCATAAAGGGGCGGCACCAGGGCAGACAGCCATAAAGGGGCGGCACCAGGACAGACGACCAAAAAGGGGTGGCACCAGGACAGACGGCCAAAAAGGGGTGGCACCAGGACAGACAGCCATGAAACCAGTTCTACATGCTATGGAAAAACTGTGCATACAAAGTAATGCAATTCCAGAGCTCCAGCAGAATAATTTTATCAGTGCAACTCTACCAAATTATGATCGATAATACGGTAACTACAGCAAAATATCAGTCACTAGACATCCTGCAATGAGGATCCCTTTATGGGGAATGTGGAAAGTAAACCATAATAATGTTGGTGGCCACAGTCGGATACCTGTATAATGATATCTGTCATGCCTCAAAATCTATTATGCTGCAGGTATCGCAGCCAGCTGTAATAATTCACCAATTCACAGATTTTGGTTCTAGAAACCACCACTATATACAGTAGCTGTGCTGGGCAGGAATCATTCCTTAAACCCACTTACTACTACTACCGGAAAAGAGAAAACCAAAAACAAAACACAAAACAGCACATGTGAAAAAGACTTGGGTATACTAATAGATCACAGACTGAATATGAGTCAACAGTGTGATGCAGCAGCAAAAAAGGCAAATGCAATTCTAGGATGTATTAACAGAAGCATACAGTCTAGATCACGTGAAGTCATTATTTCCCTCTACTCCTCTTTGGTCAGACCTCATCTGGAATATTGTGTCCAATTTTGGGCACCACATTTTAAAAAAGACATCAACAAACTGGAGCAAGTTCAGAAAAGAGCGACCAGAATGGTGACCGGTCTGCAAACCCTGTCTTATGAGGAAAGGTTGCAGGATTTGGGAATGTTTAGTTTGCAAAAGAGAAGACTGAGAGGAGACTTAATAGCTGTCTACAAATATCTAAAGGGCTGTCACATTGTAGAAGGATCAACTTTATTCTCATTTGCACAAGGAAAGACTAGAAGCAATGGGATGAAACTGAATGGGAGGAGACACAGATTAGATATTAGAAAAAACTTTTTGACAGTTAGAGTGATCAATGAGTGGAACAGGCTGCCACGAGAAGTGGTGAGTTCTCCTTCAATGGAAGTCTTCAAACAGAGGCTGGACAGACATCTGACTGGGATGATTTAGCGAATCCTGCTTTGAGCAGGGGGTTGGACCAGATGGCCCAGGAGGTCCCTTCCAACTCTACGATTCTATGATTCTATGATTCTATGATTCTATGAAAACAAATATCCTAAAAAAAAAAAAGGAAAAAATAAATTGCAAAAATTGAATGAAAGTAGTAATAATAATAAGGGTATTTAGTTAACATAATTTTGATCAAAATAATGTACAAGCCATCCCGCCACTTCACGGCAACCCCCGTGGGACAGTCCTAACTCTTGTATTTAAAACCTTTCCACTTGTCAAGTGACATAAATATGAACAAGGACAGAGGGACTGAACCACCAGTAATAGCATAGGCCAGACAGGATGGATTTTCCAACTCAGAAAAAGGGCAGTCACAGCATTATATGCACTGAAGGCACTCTGAACTAAAAGAGAAACTGCTGGAAAAGAGGAGAGTGTATATAAAGAGATACTATAAATAAGGAGTAATTAAAAGCTATACACAATATAACATCAAAACCAACCCTTAAATAACTTTCATATTTGGACATAGTAATTGAAATAAATATGTCTGAATGCATTACGAATAACCCTGCCACGCCATTGTTGATTGTTTAATACAGTTGATGACGTTCTCTGTTAACCGCTCTAACTGGGTCAAAATCATCATAGAAAGCATCTTGCTTGATTACTTCACCCTTAGTCACTCCCCACTGACTCAATGGCTAGGTATACTGTTCTTCAGATTAATGCACTGCTTTAGCCAGAAGAGTTGGTCAATATAAACAGTGGGAATCTCAAGCCATGTCCTCTGCGGTCTCCTATTCTTCTACAGCCACTGAGGCTCCTGCTCAGCAGAGACATTGGTCCTGGCATGTTGCACAGGCTAATGGTATGCTGCTGTTGCCCCAGGTTCAGCTAAAGCAATAAGCATTAGTCAGCAATGAGCAGAAACCCCTGGGGCTAAGTCCTGTTTTTTCCCATCTGAGCATACCCGTGAGATGACCACTAGAGTTGAGTGAAACGGGCCGAAAAAATTCAAAAGTCGCCGACTTTTGGCAAAGTCGGGTTTCATGAAATGAAACCCGACCCTAGGATGAGGTCTGCCACGAGGTCAGCGACTTACGCGCCAAAGTCGCGTTTCAAAAGTTTGTTTTGCGCTCTTTTTCAGCCAATCAGGATCCACGGACACTGTGGGCAACGTGATGACATAGGCACGGGTCACCACCATCTTTCAGAAGGGCATGCAAGTGATTGGCTTGCTTTGGTGGGCGTCACAGGGGGTATAAAAGGGCGTGCACGCCGACCGCCATCTTACTTCTGCCGATCTTAGTATAGGGAGAGGTTGCTGCTGATTCTGTAGGGAGAGCGTTAGGCAGGGAAGAAGACAAAAGAACTGCTTCTGCTGCTAGCGATTTGGCCTGCACAACACACAAGTCACTGTGTGTGCAGTGCAAGGGGAGGCTATATTGTGGTGTATCAGTGGTGTTGGTTGTTGGGCTGCCTTCTAAGGCTTCCTGACACGCTGGCATTGCTGTTTACCCACTGCTCCACAAACTGCTTTTTTAAAAGCAATCCAATCTCCCTTATCCTCTAGTCACTTTTGTCACAGCTGTGCCATCGAGCGTGTCACATAGCGCTCAGATATCAGTGGGCCTCACACAATCTACAAGTGTCCAGTGTCCAAAAGTGTACGCAGAGATTCAAAATCTCCATTATCCTCTCGTCACTTTGGTCACAGGCAGCTGTGCCATCGAGCGTGTCACATAGCGCTCAGATATCAGTAGGCCTCACACAATCTACAAGTGTCCAGTGTCCAAAAGTGTACGCAGAGATTCAAAATCTCCATTATCCTCTCGTCACTTTGGTCACAGGCAGCTGTGCCATCGAGCGTGTCACGTAGCGCTCAGATATCAGTAGGCCTCACACAATCTACAAGTGTCCAGTGTCCAAAAGTGTACGCAGAGATTCAAAATCTCCATTATCCTCTCGTCACTTTGGTCACAGGCAGCTGTGCCATCGAGCGTGTCACATAGCGCTCAGATATCAGTGGGTCTCACACAATCTACAAGTGTCCAGTGTCCAAAAGTGTACGCAGAGAATCAAAATCTCCATTATCCTCTCGTCACTTTGGTCACAGGCAGCTGTGCCATCGAGCGTGTCACATAGCGCTCAGATATCAGTAGGCCTCACACAATCTACAAGTGTCCAGTGTCCAAAAGTGTACGCAGAGATTCAAAATCTCCATTATCCTCTCGTCACTTTGGTCACAGGCAGCTGTGCCATCGAGCGTGTCACATAGCGCTCAGATATCAGTGGGCCTCACACAATCTACAAGTGTCCAGTGTCCAAAAGTGTACGCAGAGATTCAAAATCTCCATTATCCTCTCGTCACTTTGGTCACAGGCAGCTGTGCCATCGAGCGTGTCACATAGCGCTCAGATATCAGTAGGCCTCACACAATCTACAAGTGTCCAGTGTCCAAAAGTGTACGCAGAGATTCAAAATCTTCATTATCCTCTCGTCACTTTGGTCACAGGCAGCTGTGCCATCGAGCGTGTCACATAGCGCTCAGATATCAGTAGGCCTCACACAATCTACAAGTGTCCAGTGTCCAAAAGTGTACGCAGAGATTCAAAATCTCCATTATCATCTCGTCACTTTGGTCACAGGAAGCTGTGCCATCGAGCGTGTCACATAGCGCTCAGATATCAGTGGGCCTCACACAATCTACAAGTGTCCAGTGTCCAAAAGTGTACGCAGAGATTCAAAATCTCCATTATCCTCTCGTCACTTTGGTCACTGGCAGCTGTGCCATCGAGCGTGTCACATAGCGCTCAGATATCAGTAGGCCTCACACAATCTACAAGTGTCCAGTGTCCAAAAGTGTACGCAGAGATTCAAAATCTCCATTATCCTCTCGTCACTTTGGTCACAGGCAGCTGTGCCATCGAGCGTGTCACATAGCGCTCAGATATCAGTAGGCCTCACACAATCTACAAGTGTCCAGTGTCCAAAAGTGTACGCAGAGATTCAAAATCTCCATTATCCTCTCGTCACTTTGGTCACAGGCAGCTGTGCCATCGAGCGTGTCACATAGCGCTCAGATATCAGTAGGCCTCACACAATCTACAAGTGTCCAGTGTCCAAAAGTGTACGCAGAGATTCAAAATCTCCATTATCCTCTCGTCACTTTGGTCACAGGCAGCTGTGCCATCGAGCGTGTCACATAGCGCTCAGATATCAGTAGGCTTCACACAATCTACAAGTGTCCAGTGTCCAAAAGTGTACGCAGAGATTCAAAATCTCCATTATCCTCTCGTCACTTTGGTCACAGGCAGCTGTGCCATCGAGCGTGTCACATAGCGCTCAGATATCAGTAGGCTTCACACAATCTACAAGTGTCCAGTGTCCAAAAGTGTACGCAGAGATTCAAAATCTCCATTATCCTCTCGTCACTTTGGTCACAGGCAGCTGTGCCATCGAGCGTGTCACATAGCGCTCAGATATCAGTGGGCCTCACACAATCCACAAGTGTCCAGTGTCCAAAAGTGTACACAGAGATTCAAAATCTCCATTATCCTCTCGTCACTTTGGTCACAGGCAGCTGTGCCATCGAGCGTGTCACATAGCGCTCAGATATCAGTGGGCCTCACACAATCCAAAAGTGTCCACTGTCCACAAGTGTGTGCAGAAATTCTAAATCTCCCCTGTCCTATAGACACCTTTTACCTTGTTTTACATTACTATATAGTTTGTTGGATTTTGTCTACATTTCTACCAAAAATGAGGAAGGCTGGTGGAAGAGGCCGTGGAATTGGGCGGGGGTTGGCAGCTGGTAATGATGGTGTTGGTGGTGGATCTGATGGTAGTGGCAAGAGCAAAATAGGACCGAATGCAGGAGGTGCTGACCCTGCGTCATCGTCTGGCTACATAAGGCCTCGAACGCTTAGTTTTCTAGGAGTTGGCAAACCGCTTTTAAAGGCAGAGCATCAGGAAAAAGTTTTGTCTTACATTGCTGACTCAGCCTCCAGCTCTATCGCCTCCTCTTCTTCAGTTGTAAAAAGTAAAAGCACTGAGTCGTCATTGGAGGCTCATGTTCATGAACCACACCTTTCCTTGTGTCCTTCACCCCAACCAAGATTGAAGGATGACGCAGGCCATCCTACTGATTACTCCATGGAGCTGTTTTCACATACCATGCCTGGATTATCAAGTCAAATGGTGAATTACCCAGGCCAAGATGAATCTGACATGGAGTGCACTGATGCACAGCCGCTGATGGATGATTCTGCTGGTACATTCACTCAGAGCACTACATTGTCCTCGCAGTGTACAGAGCCAGATTTTGACCCTGATGAGACTCAGGTGCCCCTTCCCGCACACTATACCACCATACACGGTGACACAGAGAAAGGTGCACATGACATAGAAGAGGAGGTGATGGATGACCCAGTTGTTGACCCAGATTGGCATCCATTGGGGGAAGAGGGTGCTGCTTCCAATAGCTCAGATGAGGAGCATCCACAGCAGACATCGACATCGCAACAGCTGTTATCTGGCAGGCCCGGAGCACTCCAAAGACAGGTTCCAAACATCAAAAGAGTTGCTGGACAGCTTGTCCAGAGGGTCAAAAGATCACAGCGTGCTAGGCCGCAAAATGTCTGCCAAAGTAGGAAGAGTGCAGTGTGGCACTTTTTTGAACAAAATCCTCATGATCAGGCCAAGGTTATCTGTAAGAAGTGCGCAAAGACCTTTAGCCGAGGGAAAAATCTGAAAAATTTGAATACCAGTTGCATGCTTAGACATTTAACCAGCATGCACTTGCAAGCATGGACACAACACCAAACCTCAAGTGCCACATGTGCAACTGATCACAACGAAGGTAGTCAGCAACACTACATTGTTTCCCCCACTGTAAGCCCACCGGTTAGCACAGCAGCAAATGTTGAGGTGTCGTTGCAAGGCCACAGCAGTCAGGGAATCCCACTGTTATATCAACGAAAGACTGATTCTAGGCCATCAGAAAGAACACCAACTCCATCACCATCATCAACCCTCTCTCAGTCCACCCTGTCCACCGCTACTTCCACCATATGCAGCTCTCAAGTCCAGCTCACCCTCCCAGACACTATGAGTAGGTCAAGAAAGTACTCAGTCTCTCATCCGCGTACACTGGGTTTGAACGCCCACATTGCCAAACTAATCTCGTTTGAGATGATGCCCTTTCGGTTGGTGGAAAGCACAGCTTTCCGCGAACTCATGGCCTATGCAGTACCACGCTATGACCTACCCAGTCGCCACTTCTTCTATCGCAAAGCCATCCCAGCCCTCCACCATCATGTGAAAGACCGCATTGTCCATGCACTCAAGCAGTCAGTGAGTGGAAAGGTGCACCTCACAACTGATGCATGGTCCAGTCGGCATGGCCAGGGCCGTTACGTGTCCATCACTGCGCACTGGGTTAATGTGGTGGATGCAGGGTCCACAGGGGACAGCGGTGGTGGGACAGTGCTGCCTAGCCCACGGTATAGGAAACAGTTGGCTGTAGGCGTTCGACCCTCCTCCTCCTCCTCCAGAAGCGAAAGCTCATCCACAGAGCGCAGTCGTACGAGCACTCCATCTGTAGTTGCCACTGTTGCACACGATGTGTCCCCCTATCGAGCAGCTAGTGGAAAGCGTCAGCAGGCTGTGTTGCAGATGATGTGTTTGGGCGACAGACACACCGCCGAGGTGCTGGCCGAGTACTTGAAGCGACAAACTGAGTCATGGCTGGGCAGTGTACATCTTGAGGCAGGCAAGGTAGTTAGTGATAACGGCCGTAATTTTGTGGCAGCCATAGCCCTTTCAAAACTCAGCCACATACCTTGCTTGGCTCACACATTGAACCTGGTGGTGCAGTGCTTCCTCAAAAATTATCCGGAGTTAACAGCCCTGCTCCAGAAGGTGCGAAGACTGTGCGCGCACATCCGCCTGTCGCCTGTACACTCCGTTCGTATGCAGAAGCTGCAGCGATTGCTCCACCTTCCCAACCATCGCCTCATTATCGACATTGCAACAAGGTGGAACTCCACCCTGCACATGGTGGAGCGGCTGTGCGAGCAGAGGCAGGCCATAATGCATTTGTGGGAGGATACACGGCCAGGCACTTTGAGAGCAGACATGGAGTTGACAGGCGTGCAGTGGTCGAAGCTGAAAGACTTTTGTAAAGTCCTTCAGTGTTTTGAGGAATACACACGGCTGGTAAGCGCAGACGACGCCATCCTAAGCATGAGCATCCCACTTATGCGTCTGCTCATGCAAACTTTGACGCACCTTAAGGAGCAGGCGTCTGCAGCCAATGTTGATGAGGAGGAAGAGGAGGAGGGAATCCTTGATGACATTCAGCCATTGTCTGCTCAGGGACCTCTCCTGGACGAAGTGGAGGAAGAAGAGGAGGAGGAGGAGGAGGATGATGGGGATGATTACTTAGGGGAGGAGGATGCATCTCGTGGGGCAAGTGAAAATGTTGGCGTGGCAAGGTCTGGTACAGGGTTTGTGCGTGACTGGAGGGATGTGGATTTGCCAGAAAGTGCTCCTCCACCCAGCACTCGCAGTGCATCATTGACACCGGGAACATTGGCCCACATGTCAGATTATGCCTTGCGGATCCTAAAAAGGGACCCCCGCATTGCCAAAATGATGAACGATGATGACTACTGGTTGGCCAGCATCCTGGATCCACGCTATAAAGGCAAATTACAAAACATCATGCCACAGGAGAACCTTGACCTAATATTGGCTAATAAACAAGCAACTCTGGTAAATCGGTTGCTTGAGGCATTCCCAGCACACAGCAGCGGTGATGGTTCTCACACGAGCCGTACGGGCCGGGGGCAGCTTGGCAGAGGTGTTCGTGGTGCACACAGCAGAAGTGGCGTTGGAGACAGGGGTTTCATGACAATGTTGTGGACTGATTTTTCAAATACCGCTCACACAACTGGTAATACTGCATCGATGGAAAGTGACAGGAGACAGCAGTTGTCAACCATGGTTACAAACTACTTTTCCTCCCATATCGATGTTCTCCCACACAGGTCATTCCCCTTTGACTATTGGGCCGCTAAACTGGACACCTGGCCTGAATTGGCCCAATATGCCTTACAGGAGCTCGCTTGCCCAGCTGCAAGTGTGCTATCGGAAAGAGTCTTCAGTGCAGCTGGATCAATCCTGACAGAAAAAAGGACCCGTCTGTCAACCCAAAATGTGGATGATCTAACCTTCATTAAAATGAACCACGCATGGGTTTCCAAGGATTTTGTCCCACCTTCCCCTGATGACACATAGGGTGACAGAAAAATGGCTTGCTTTGGTCCACCTCTTCCTGGTACTTCACCTATTTCGCCTTTTGCATCAGCTGAATGTTCAACATCAACATATGCCACTTTCTAAAACTCCCTAACTGTGCTGCCTCCCCCCCCATGGCCGGGGTCACCACCTAGCGCACGACACCGTGCGAGTGCCGTTGCCCTGGACAGGTGGGTAGGCCGACTCTTGGGCGCGGGCACTGGCACAGGGTCCCTCATAGTGCAATCAAGTGTCTCTGACGGCGGTGGTGCACACCCGCCGTCAGACACACCGCTGTACTATGAGGGGCCCAGTGCCAGTACCGACGCCCAAGAGTGGGCCCCCCTTGCTTGGGCAGGGCCCCAGCATTTGCAATCTTTACCTCTCCCTGCTCCTCCTCTGTGTAATCTGGGCCGTCAAATCCATACTGTGCCTGACACCGTCTGAGCCTGCCTCCTGAGACATATATTTTGAATGTGTACGCTATCCATACATGTTATCCGGGGATACGGTACCCTTTCTAAACTTTGTGCAATGACGTGCAATCCATACTGGGCCTAACACCGTCTGAGCCTGCCTCATGCTGTATAGACATATATTTTGAATGTGTACGCTATCCATACATGTTATCCGGGGATACGGTACCCTTTCTAACCTTTGTGCAATGACGTGCAATCCATACTGGGCCTAACACCGTCTGAGCCTGCCTCATGCTGTATAGACATATATTTTGAATGTGTACGCTATCCATACATGTTATCCAATGATACGGTACCCTTTCTAACCTTTGTGCAATGACGTGCAATCCATACTGGGCCTAACACCGTCTGAGCCTGCCTCATGCTGTATAGACATATATTTTGAATGTGTACGCTATCCATACATGTTATCCGGGGATACGGTACCCTTTCTAACCTTTGTGCAATGACGTGCAATCCATACTGGGCCTAACACCGTCTGAGCCTGCCTCATGCTGTATAGACATATATTTTGAATGTGTACGCTATCCATACATGTTATCCGGGGATACGGTACCCTTTCTAACCTTTGTGCAATGACGTGCAATCCATACTGGGCCTAACACCGTCTGAGCCTGCCTCATGCTGTATAGACATATATTTTGAATGTGTACGCTATCCATACATGTTATCCAATGATACGGTACCCTTTCTAACCTTTGTGCAATCACGTGCAATCCATACTGGGCGTGAGAACGGCTGGCGAGCTGTTAAGCAAGCTACAGCACCTGTCCAGACAAGTACAGGGATTCCCTAGCGAGGAGACTTATTTGATTGTTTTCAATGTTGGGATGGCAATTTTTGGGGAGCACTATACTCTGGAGAATGATAGATGGGGCCCACCATACACTGGAACATTCCAAAGGTGGACATCAGACACTAGAGCAGCATTTACAGGGCCCATTATACACTAGAGCATTAGAAATGGGGCCCATTATGTTTGGAGCATTATTTGGGCCCATAAGACAGTGGAGCTTCATCCATGGGGACCAACATATACTGTAGCATTATGTGGAGCTCATCATATACTGTTTCAAACATTATATGGGACCAATGATTCTGTATGGAGAAATAGATGGGCCTCGTCATGAGATGTAAAAAGTGAGGTATTTTTCATTGTACTATACCGCTATTTCTCTGCCGTATCGGAGCATGATGAGTTGTGGTATGTGTTAAAGGGGCGCTCTTTCGCCCAGGGCACATGAAAACCTGGAGCCAGCCCTCCCCCCCCACAGTTTGTAGCCAAATAACCCCCATTTTTCAGTGCGTAACTTGTAATATGAAGTTAATTAAGGTTGACAAGCTTAAGAAAGAAGAATTGATGCTTTTGGCATTCAAATGGGCACTGTAGGTGTGTTTCCTGTCCTCCTCTCACTGCCGACTTTTATTCCCCATTGACTTACATTGGGTTTCGTGTTTCGGGACGACCCCGACTTTTCCCTATAATCGGACGATCTTGCTCGACCCGACTTTTGGAAAAGTCGGGTTTCACGAAACGAAACGTGACCCTAAAAAACCAAAAGTCGCTCAACTCTAATGACCACTCATTGGTGGTCGGAGGTCACATGTTCACGTCCTCATGCAGCTCAGATTGGGCCATCAGCAAGGTCCTGGAAGGCTGCGGCTATAAAAGGATCAAATGGCCGTGTGCTAGTATAATCCATGTGGAGTGAGTGTTGTGCATGTATGAATGTCTCTGGTGAGTGACTCATTATGAAACCCCTACCGTTGGTACGCATGTGTTGATCAACCTTGCCAGGTAGTGCCTAGGCTGATAGTGCAGGGCGGAGCTTCCGCGCCAAGTAGTGGCTCTGCCTGTACGCCACTGTGCACTTGGACTGCGCTCCACAGTAGCCAGCGTGGATTAGGGGTGCTTTCAAAAGTGACGCTATGCGCCTAGTGGGTCTAGAGAGGCTCTTACCCCGCGTCCTTGGGGCACAGTCCTGTGACTGTACACGAGCGCTGACTCAGCTGTGCCTAGTGACAGTCAACAGGGTACGGCATCTGTGTTCTGTGGTTCCGTGGCTCTGTGAAGCAACAGAGCCCATTGCCACTACATACTGGCATTTAACCCACGTGTTTCCAGTGCGATACCGCCATTTTGTGTCTGCCATTGCCAGCAGCAGTTAACATCTCTGCACGGTGGACCCCAGGCTGCGAACGCACCTTGTTACCATCTTCTTATTATTTGATGCATTCCGCCAGCCCCTAACAATATGCTGCAACAATAAATGAGGAGAAGCCACCTGCTCCTCTACAGCAGTTAACGACAGACACGGCTCTCAAATCACCAGCTGCACATAAATAGTAAGAAATATAATATGTAGGTCTAGTATAAGCTGCCTGCAGCCATAGGTGTATGTGCAGAATACTGCAAGATCTGTATCCCAATCAGTCACACAACATACATACAATAGACGAGAAAGGGCTGAAAATGGGGCCCATGATATGTACTCTAGAGCAGGGGTCCCCAACCGCCGGTCCGCGGCCCAGCACCGGGCCGCTGCAGTGCCCTTGCCGGTCCGCGGACACAAGGGGAGCCAGGGGCAGTCAGTGGCGTAGTGGGGGCTTAGGCGGCACGCAGCAGTTCTTAGCGGCGGCCAGGGAGCGATGCAAGCAGCTCCTCTGCCTGCAAGAGGGAATAGCAGGAGCGGAGCTGCAAGGACCCGTCCACTGCGTCCAGCTTCCTTCCCGCCGCCCGCGCTTCCTGTCTCTGACTGACACAGAGAGGAGCGCGGCCGCTGCTGTGTCAAAGCGAGGAAGCGCGGGCGGCGGGCAGGTGAGAGGAGAGAGGTGGTGTGTGTGTATGTATAATGTGTGTGTGTATGTATGTCTGTCTGTGTGTGTATATATAATGTGTGTGTATATATAATGTGTGTGTGTGTGTGTGTATATATAATGTGTGTGTGTGTGTGTGTGTGTTGGTCTGTGTTTATGTAGCCTGGCCCTGGAGGAGATGGGGACATGAGGAGAAGGCCATGAGGGGAGTAATGGAGAGACGGCAGTGATGGGGAGAGGGGAGTGATGGGGTGAAGGCAGTGATGGAGAGAAGGGAGTGATGGGGTGAAGGCAATGATGGGGAGAGGGGAGTGATGGGGTGAAGACAGTGATGGAGAGAAGGGAGTGATGGGGTGAAGGCAATGATGGGGAGAGGGGAGTGATGGGGTGAAGGCAATGATGGGGAGACAGCAGTGATGGGGTGAAGGCAATGATGGGGAGAGGGGAGTGATGGGGTGAAGGCAATGATGGGGAGACAGCAGTGATGGGGTGAAGGCAATGATGGGGAGATAGCAGTGATGGGGTGAAGGCAATGATGGGGAGAGGGGAGTGATGGGGTGAAGGCAATGATGGGGAGACAGCAGTGATGGGGTGAAGGCAATGATGGGGAGAGGGGAGTGATGGAGTGAAGGCAATGATGGAGAGAAGGCAGTGATGGGGTGAAGGCAATGATGGGGAGACAGCAGTGATGGGGTGAAGGCAATGATGGGGAGAAGGGAGTGATGGGGTGAAGGCAATGATGGGGTGAAGGCAGTGATGGAGAGAAGGCAGTGATGGGGTGAAGGCAATGATGTGGAGAAGGGAGTGATGGGGTGAAGGCAATGATGGGGTGAAGGCAGTGATGGGGTGAAGGCAGTGATGGAGAGAAGGCAGTGATGGGGTGAAGGCAATGATGGGGAGACAGCAGTGATGGGGTGAAGGCAATGATGGGGAGAAGGGAGTGATGGGGTGAAGGCAATGATGGGGTGAAGGCAGTGATGGAGAGAAGGCAGTGATGGGGTGAAGGCAATGATGGGGAGACAGCAGTGATGGGGTGAAGGCAATGATGGGGAGAAGGGAGTGATGGGGTGAAGGCAATGATGGGGTGAAGGCAATGATGGGGAGACAGCAGTGATGGGGTGAAGGCAATGATGGGGAGACAGCAGTGATGGGGTGAAGGCAATGATGGGGAGAAGGGAGTGATGGGGTGAAGGCAATGATGGAGAGATGGCAGTGATGGGGTGAAGGCAATGATGGGGAGAAGGGAGTGATGGGGTGAAGGCAATGATGGGGAGAAGGGAGTGATGGGGTGAAGGCAATGATGGGGAGAAGGGGGTGATGGAGCACTTATTCAAAACCTATGGTGAGTTGAGTCACATTATAAATGTTATTTAATTATAAGTATGCACTGCTACACTACAACCGTGTCCATAGTCCCGCCCCCTTATGACCAAAGCCCCGCCCCTGCCACACCTCCATCCCCGCCCTGCCGGGCCATGGAAGAATGGTCTTGCTTGAAACCGGTCCCTGGTGCAAAAAAGGTTGGGGACCACTGCTGTAGAGCAAGGTGTAGCATCACACTAGGAGTGCCCACTGAATGCCCCACCAGGTGCTGAGTTATTGGTGCCCACTGAATGCCTCGCCATGTGCCGAGTTATTGTTGCCCACTCACTGCCTGCCAGGTGCTGAGTTATTAGTTCCCCACTGAATACCCCGCCATGTGCTGAGTTATTAGTGCCCACTCACTGCCCTCCATGTGCTGAGTTATCAGTGCCAAGTCACTGCCCGCCATGTGCGGAATTAATAGTGCCCCACTCACCATCCTGCCCTGTGCTGAGCTACTCCACAAATATTTATTTTTATAGATGATGATGATGATGATGATGAAACATATATATTAAAGCTCCAGGTAATCCACTCAGGCCTGTGCTAGCCACCATCTTACATAATATAAAATAAGAACTTGGTGGGTATACACTGATCATGCAATATGAGGGGGACAATACACAGAAACAGGATGTATATATCAGGCAGGACAGTGTGTTACATAAGAGGAATAAAAGCTTCCGTAACTACAGAAAGAAAGAACTAAGCTGGAAGTCAGATCCAGATTATACAGTATGTACAGCAAGGAAAAGCCTGTATACACAGTGTAGTAATAAGTAAAATATGACTTCGCTGGAATATTCCAGAATCTCCCATTGTTACACTACAGATTATACTTCTGCTTGTCACATGCTGCAGATGTGACCCCCCTCCCTCCTTCCCCCTTAGCAGCTGTGTGTGTCTCCTTTGCCTGCTTGAAACCCTACACCAGACACATCCTGTGCACACATTCTCCTCGCCACAGCTAAGATATATTAATTAGCTAAGTGAAAAGAATGTCTTTGTTTGAAGCACCATGCGGCTGGATGTATGTATGAGTAATATTCAAGAGGCTGGATCGCGAAAATGATATGCGACAGAGATATAAAAATCACATATCCGCGTAGGACACGAAACCAGCCTTCTGGCCCATAATTTTCACTGTTCCAGCACCCATAGAAACAGAGAACTGGATTTCTCCTAAACGGTGTAACATAACTACTGCATGTTTGGTTTTGAATTATTATATTTGACAGAATAAAAAAATGATACCATGTGCGTGTTTATACGAGGTACCCTCTGCGAGATATAGTTATAAAAAGTTTTGTAGTCAGAATTGTAGCTCCAAGAAAAGGGGCTGACCCTCTCCAGACTGCCCCTTTTGTGAGGTCACAAACCCAAAGCTTTAAGGCATTCATTTCCAAAATATCATTCATTCGAGCTGGAGGTTTGATGCCAAAAGGACCCCAGATGCAGGGCAACGTGTGGCCCCCGCCTCCCCACATGGTTACCCTACAGACCATCTAAGCAACTGTAAGTGGTGATCTATGTTAATCCCTTTTATTTTATATCTGCTTTGTACATACCTAGTGTCTAAACTTTGTAACTTTTTTTATCTGTGTAATCACTGCCCACCCTTTTGGGAATAAATTATAAAACTTATTAGTCTGTCTTCATGCTCTAAAAATGAACACGTGCCTTTAAGATAATTACGCCACTGATTGGGTTGGCTTCAAACCCCTCTATTAAGTTTATAACTTAAGCAGAGAAATCTGGAGCTGGTGGTGTTGAAGTGTGTTTAGGTCGGTTGGGCTAACTGGCAGTGACAGAATGGTTTTATAAGCTGATTGTGTGGCTGCGGCCAAAGCATTGATAATTCCCTCACTGCAGCAGCCTAATCGCCCGTGCACAACAAGCAGCCCGTCCGGAAACCAATTATCCCAGGTGTAGTTCCCTGACTGACCTGAGGGTAAGAGTGGCGCCGGAGAGCTGCGAGTTCCAAAGTGGAACTGAAAAGTGGGTATTCATAAATCCCCGCAGTTCGTGGAAGATTGTTAGCAGTGGTGGGACATCCAAAATAACCCCCCTGCGGTAAATTGTTAGGGCAAGAATAGCTTGCTGTTTTTATCACATGGTGCGAGCGGTGGGATAACTAAGATAAGCCCCCGTGCGCCTGTGATAGCCGTGTGTTGGCAGTGCGTCGCATCTCTCCGTCCATGACATACCGGTGTCAGCGGGTGGGATCGTGACATAATATATATATTAAAGCTCCAGGTAATCCACTCAGGCCTGTGCTATCCACCATCTTACGTAATATAAAATAAGAACTTGGTTGGTATACACCGATCAAGCAATATATGAGGGGGACAATACACAGAAACAGGATGGATATATCAGGCAGGACAGCGTGTAACATAAGAGGAATAAAAGCTGCCATAACTACAGAAAGAAAGAACTCAACTGGAAGTCAGGTCCAGATTATATGTACAGCAGGGAAAATCCTGCATTCACAGTGTCTTTATACACAGCATGATCTGTATATAGCAGGGTGAGAAGTGATAACATGGACCTCAGCTATGTATCCATGATAAGTATACAGCACATTTGGACGGAGCCTTTACACAGATACCACATACATAGTGAAAGCAACCTGGATACACAGGATATGTACACACAAAATGATCAGCATATAGCATAGATGAGGTCACATACAGGTTACAAGACTCCATAAATGGGAAGGGGAGAGGGAATAATCAGCACAGCAAGGCCACTACACACAGCCTTGCCATGAAGTGCAGCCACTCGTCCTCAGCACACTCCATCCCCCTCACTCTTCCCCTCTCACCCTTATCTCCAGCACATGTGCCCATAGAACTAATGGCAGACAATGTATGTGTCCGTGCTCTGTCCTCTCATACATATACCATCCCCAACTGCTCTCCTCTCACCAGTGTCAAGTAAACCCAGCTCCACCATGTTACGGCAGACCCTGTACACCTGTAGCAGCCACACTAGGGGACATGGTGGCCACATGAATCTCTGAGGTAATACTAATCCCATATATGATGTAGGGGCTGATACTATATTAATACATGATGTCTGAGATGATTGTGCTCCTAAAATCATCTGTAATGTGAGGTGATGACCTCCTTTCACTGCAGACATGAGGGAACATGGCAGATACATGAATTCTGAGGTAATATTGATCCCATACAAGATGTAGGAGCTGAAACTACACAATGTCTGAGGTGATTGTGCACCTATCATCTGTAATGTGAAGTGATGACCTCATGACTGGCTATATGAATTTCTGAGGTAATATTAATCCCATACATGATGTAGGAGCCAGCTATGTGAAGTGATAAACCCCCAGTATTATATTTCCCTGTCTGATGTCTTCTCCATTTCATCAGGTGAAAGAAAGAGGTAGAAAGACAATTTACCTCCTCTATATAAACCTCCACCCCCCACACAGAGAGAGACCAGCCCCCACTATCCTCACAAAAGAGACCGTTACCTCATCTAAATAAGCCCCACCCTCCTCACAGTGGAACACCAGGCACAAACTCAAGCTTAAAATCAACAGCAATACACACAGAACTGCAGGAGTTAAAAGATCTGCACATCCCAAAATTCATGCCCTCCTGTGCCTATTGCTCCGGTGGTTTCTTTAGCTTTATAAAGCTTGTCATGGGGTCCTCCGATATCACATAATCAACAGAGCGAGGGAAGTGTGAACAATCCCAAGACCTTTATTATAGGCAAAGCTAAAAGGTCCATAAATAATTCGCCACACTGAGGATACAATAGTCCAGAACACGAATGCAGTTCAGTAACAGGATGAATGACCAAGGAGATGAGAGTCCAAAAATACAGCAGACAGAGGATAAAATGGGTCCATATGCTTCCCCTTCTCTCTGATGTGCCGTCTTCACACGATCATCGCCACACAGGGTCTGACTTGAACAGCTCCTGTCCTCACCAGCCCCCTCCTTACTTCCAGGGGTAGTCAGATAGGTGTGGGGCAGTTTTCAGGCCTCCCAGACTTGACAACGGTGCCTTGAGGATTAAGGCACTACAGGGGTTTCATCAAGAGGCATAGATACAGTCAAGCTGCCGGCAGTACGTGAGCTAATTCAATTATCAGACTTTTGGAAGGTAATTGAGACACTAGACAATATGGGGAATACACTGAATAATACAGGGCAACAAGAGAACACTATGGAAATGCATAAAATATAAATGTACACAAAATGATACCCACATAACATATCACACCATCACAACCTCTCCCCCCTCATAATAAGTGAGCATGCAATGAGGTCTACACAGACCTCTGGCCTGCTCACTTTAGTCCACATTGCTCAATCGTTTATAGTTCCTTGTACTGTGGCAGGGGTAGGTCGGCCTGGGGAGCCTATGGTTCTTCTTGTCGAGATAGCCCATCGGTGTTCTGGTGTTGGCTTCCCCACTTGTATTGGATGGAGAAGCTGTAGGGTTATAAGGACAAGATCCACCGCCGCAATCTTCAATTTTCCCCCGATACGTGGTTCAGCCATGTGAGGGGGTTGTGGTCTGTAATAATTTTAACCCCTTCACCCCCAAGGGTGGTTTGCACGTTCATGACCGGGCCAATTTTTACAATTCTGACCACTGTACCTTTATGAGGTCATAACTCTGGAACGCTTCCATGGATCCCAGTAATTCTGACATTGTTTTCTCGTGACATATTGTACTTCATGTTAGTCATAAAATTTCATTCAAATAACTTGCATTTATTTGTGAGAAAAATGGAAATTTGGCAAAAATTTTGAAAATTTTGCAATTTTCCAAATTTGAATTTTTATGCCCTTAAATCACAGAGATACAGCACACAAAAAACTTGATAACTAACATTTCCCACATGTTTACTTTACATCAGCACAATTTTGGAACCAAAATTTTTTTTTGTTAGGAAGTTATAAGGGTTAAAAATTGACCAGCGATTTCTCATTTTTACAACACCATTTTATTTTTAGGACCACATCACATTTGAAGCCACTTTGAGGGGTCTATATGATAGAAAATACCCAAAAGTGACAACATTCTAAAAACTGCACCCCTTAAGGTGCTCAAAACCACATTCAAGAAGTTTATTAACCCTTTAGGTGCGTCACAGGAATTTTTTTGAATATTTAAAAAAAAATGAGCATCTAACTTTTTTTCACAAAAAAAATACTTCAGGTTCAATTTTTTTATTTTACCAAGGGTAACAGGAGAAATTGGACTGCAAAAGTTATTGTGCAATTTGTCCTGAGTATGCTGATACCTGATTTGAGGGGGGCAACGACTGTTTCGGCGCATGGCAGAGCTCAGAATGGAAGGAGCGCCGATTGACTTTTTCAATGCAAAATTGGCTGGAATTCAGATCGGACGCCATGTCACGTTTGGAGAGTCCCTGATGTACTTAAACAGTGGAAACCCCCTACAAGTGACCCCATTTTGGAAACTAGACCCCCCAAGGAACTTATCTAGATATGTGGTGAGAACTTTGAACCCACAAGGGCTTTACAGAAGTTTATAACGTACAGCGGTACAATTAAAAAAATCATATTTTTTCCACAAAAATGATCTTTTCACCCCAATTTTTATTTTCCCAAGGGTAACAGGACCCTAAAAGTTATTGTGCAATTTGTCCTGAGTACGCTGATACCCCACATGTGGGGGTAAACCACTATTTGGGCGCATGGCAGAGCTCGGAAGGGAAGCAGCGCCATTTGACGTTTTTGGCTGGAATTGAGATCGAACAACATGTCGCGATTGGAAAACCCCTGATGTACCAAAACAGTGGAAACCCCCCACAAATGACACCATTTTGGAAACTAGACCCCCCAAGGAACTTATCTAGATGTGTGGTGAGCACTTTGAACCCCCCAGTGCTTCACAGAAGCTTATAACGCCCGGGCGTGAAAATAAGAAATTCGTATTTTTTCCACAAACATGATCTTTTAGTCACCATTTTTTTTATTTTCCCAAGGGTAACAGGAGAAATTAGACCCCAAAAGTTGTTGTCCAATTTGTCCTGAGTATGCTGATACCCCATATGTGGGAGAAAACTACTGTATGGGCACACGTCAGGGCTCGGAAGGGAAGTAGTGACGTTTTGGAATGCAGACATTTATGGAATGGTCTGCGGATGTCATGTTGCCTTTGGAGAGCCCCTAATGTACCTAAACAGTGGAAACCCCCCACAAATAACCTCATTTTGAAAACTAGACCCCCTAAGGAACTTATCTAGATGTGTGGTGAGCACTTTGAAACCCCAAGGGCTTCACAGAAGTTTATAATGCCAGGGCATGAAAATAAAAAAATCGTATTTTTTCCACAAACATGATCAATTAGTCCCCAATTTTTTCATTTTCCCAAGGGTAACAGGAGAAATTGGACCCCAAAAGTTGTTGTCCAATTTGTCCTGAGTACGCTGACACCCCATATGTGGGAGAAAACTACTGAATAGACACACGTCGGGGCTCGGAAGGGAAGCAGTGATGTTTTGGAATGCAGACTTTGATGGAATGGTCTGCGGGTGTCATGTGCGTTTCGAGAGCCCCTGATGTACCTAAACTATTGAAACTCCCCACAAGTGACCCCATTTTGGACACTAGACCCCCCACAGAACTTATCTAGATGTGTGGTGAGCACTTTAAACCCCCAAGTGTTTCACAGAATTTTATAACGCTCGGACGTGAAAATAAAAAAATCTTTTTTTTCCGCAAAAATGATGTTTTTGCCCCCAATTTTTTCTTTTCCTAAGGGTAACAGGAGAAATTGGACCCCAAAAATTGTTTTGCAATTTGTCCTGAGTAGGCTGACACCCTACATGTGGGGTAAAACACTGTTTGGGCGCATGGCAGAGCTTGGAAGGGAAGGAGCACCATTTGACTTTTTCAACTCAGAATTGGCTGGAATTGAGATCAGACGCCATGTTGCATTTGGAGAGCGCCTGATGTGCCCAAACAGTGGAAACCCCCAATTCTAACTCCAACCCAAACCCCAACACACCCCTAACCCTAATCTCAGCCCTAACCCTAACCCTAGCCCTAACCCTAGCCCTAACCCTAACCCTAGCCCTAACCCTAACCCTAGCCCTAACCCTAACCCTAGCCCTAACCCTAGCCCTAACCCTAATGGAAAAATGGAAATAAATACATTTTTTTATTTTATTATTTTTCCCTAACTAAGGGGGTGATATCGGGGGGTTTGATTTACTATTTACTGCGGTTTTTATGTTTGGCAGCTGTCGCACGCTAAAAGACGCTTTTTATTGTAAAAATAGTTTTTGCATCACCACATATTGAGAGCTATAATTTTTCTGTATTTTGACCCACCGAGTCATGTGAGGTCTTATTTTTTGCGGGACGAGTTGACGTTTTTATTGTTACCATTTTCGGGCATGTGACGTTTTTTGATTGCTTTTATTCCGATTTTTGGGACCCAGAATAAACAAAAACCAGCGTTTCATGAATTTCTTTTGGGGGAGTGCGTTTACACCGTTCCGCGTGCGGTAAAATTGATAAAGCGGTTTTATTCTTCGGGTCAGTACGGTTACACCGATACCTCATTTAGGTCATTTTTTTATGTTTTGTCGGTTTTATGCAATGAAAACTATTTTATATAAAAAATAATTATTTTTGCATCACTTTATTCTGCGAGCTATAACTTTTTTATTTTTTCACTGATGATGCTGTGTGGCGGCTCGTTTTTTGCGGGACAAGATGATGTTTTCAGCGGTACCATGGATATTTATATGCGTCTTTTTGATCGCGCATTATTACACTTTTTGTTTAGCGGTATGATAATAAATCATTTTTTGCTTCGTTTTTTATTTTTATTTTTTAAGGGGTTCGCTAAAGGGGTTAACTAATGGGACAGTTTTATAGGGCGGGTTGTTTCGGACGCGGCGATACCTAATATGTGTACTTTTATTGTTTTTTTTATTATTTCCAAAAAATGGATTTATTTGGGGGAATATTTTTTTTTTCTAATTTATTTGGCGATTTTTTTTAATTATTTTAACACTTTTTTTTAATTTTTTTTTAACTTTATTAAATAGTCCCAGGTGGGACATCACTGTCCTGTGACAGATCGATGATCTGTCACATCACAGATCACTGTGACAGATCAGCGATCTGTCACAGACAGTGCAGAAGGCTTCCTCATGCCTGCGCTTTGCAGGCACTGAGGAAGCCAGCTTCCTGCAGGCCCCCAAAGGCCCCCGTCGCCATCTTGGATTCGGGGGCCTGCAGGAAAGGAGCCCCCCGCAGCAGCGCTGCACATTGCGCTGCCGTGGGGGGCTCAGGGAAGCACGGAGGGAGCCCCCTCCCTGCCGATGCTTCCCTTTAACCCCCGGTACACCGCGATCATTGTGCCGGGTGTTAGCTGTGATAATCAGCTGACACCCGGCCGCGATCAGCGGCGCTCACCACGTGGGCGCTGCTGATCGTGGTAGACGTACTATCCCGTCCATGGGCATAGGGGCCTGGGTCCCATGGACGGGATAGTACGTCTGATGTCAGGAAGGGGTTAAAGTCTCAGCCATACAAGTGCAATTTTTTTAGCGCCCATACGATGGCAAGGCACTCTTTTTCAATAGTGGCATAGGCAACTTCCCGATCCAGTAATTTCCGAATGGCAAAAGCAACAGGATGTCCTTCTCTGGCGGCGTTCACTTGGTTAAGTATTGCTCAATCCCAAAGGTGGATGCACCTGTCTGCACGAGGAACCTGCGCTTATAATCAGGGGCAGCCAAGACAGGAGCAGTGATGAGGGAGGTGTTTAACGCTGAAAAGGCATCCTCGCATGCCGTCGACCACGTCACATTCCTAGGCATGTTCTTGTGGGTCTGGTCAGTTAGGGGCTGTGCCAAGGTGCTGAAATTAGCAATGAATTTTTGATAGTAACCAACAGTTCCTAAAAATGCAAGTACTTGCTTTTTAGTCTGGGGTCTTCACCAGTTGCTAATGGCTTCCACCTTGGCAGGCTCAGGACTTAGGGTCCCACCCCCTACTCTATGACCAAGGTGCTACACCTCAGCCATCCCTATTTGGCATTTATCAGGGCGAATGGTCAGTCCTGCAGTAAGGATACAGTCTAGCACTATGCCCAAGTGTTTAAGATGTTCCTCCCAGGTTGTGCTAAAAATAGCAATGTCATCCAAGTAAGCACAGGCAAAGTCCTGACATTGTTCTAACAGTCGATCTACCAGTCTCTGGAAAGTAGCGGGGGCAGTTTTCATACCAAAGGGCATTCCCAGGAACTCAAAAAGCCCAAATGGAGTAATGAAGGCCGAGCGCTCCCGAGCGTCCTCCGTTAGGGGTATCTGCCAGTACCCCTTGCTCAAGTCTAACTTGGTCACAAATTGGGCACTGGCCAGATGATCCAATAGATCATCCATCCTGGGCATGGGGTAAGCATCACTCTTAGTGGCATCATTTAATTGTCTGTAATCAATGCAGGTGTTGTACCATCCTTCTTGGGGACCAGGATGACAGGAGAGGCCCAAGAACTGTGGGATGGCAGAGCAACTCCCAGTCATTTTATCTCCTCCAGTTCGTTCTTTATCATGCCTTGAACAGCCGCTGGAACCCAGTAGGCAACCTGCTGGATGGGTGTTGTTCAGGGTTTCCACATGGTGGCTGGTGAGAGTAGTCTTCCCCGGCTTTGAAGAGAAAGCAGCAGCCCTCCGCTCTAGTACACCAAAAATTTTGTCCTTTTGTATATCCGATAAATGGGAGCCCAGGGGCACTTGTTCCAGTGATCCTCCAAAGAATTTGTGTTTGCAATCATTTTCAGGAAGAAACTGAGTATTATCTGACAGAATTGCAGGGGTGTCAATACTTTTGGCCACAACTGTATTGCTTACCAACTCTGCTGCGGTTTGTGGTGGTTGCTCCCTAGTGAGGTCCGGATGACGTAGTGCTTGAAGGGCCTGTAGTTGGGTGACTGCTCCCACAAATTGGCACTGTAACGCCCCAATGTCCTTCCCAAGGAGCATATCTGCAGGAAGTCCTTCCATATCTCCAATTCAACACAGTTTTTCTCCACAACCATAATCCAAACGCACAGAAGCTCGCTTTATATATTTGCGGGCACCCCCCACCAGGACAATGGGAATTCCCGGACCCTGGTAAATTGCCTCGGTTTGAACCACACGGGGGTCAGCAATAGTCAGGCATGCCCCTGTGTCTCTAAATCCTGAAACTTTGTATCCATAAATTAAGGACTGCGCTTGCTTCTGGTAGAGTAAAGGGTTCTTTATTCAGCCAACGCGTTTCCTGAGCCTGCTGGCTCACTTCATCAGGGCAGATTACATTGGAAGACAGTGAAACATACTTATAGACAAAAAAGGCGCCAATACAGGGTCAAACAGAATCAGCAAAGGTCAACAACAAAAACAAAACAAAAAAAAAACAAAAAAACAAACAGACAATGAAACTTTATTACAAGCATAAAAAACACAACAATAAGAGTATGTATAGAAAAGAAAGAATAAAAATATGTAAAAGTACAAAAAATTAAAATATAAAACAGAGTGCTATGGATCACGGGGTTAAAACATGGCTATAGTTAAAAAAGGTGAGTCCTCAAGGGGTATTAGAACCTGGCTCATAAAATGCAAATAGAAGGTATTAGTCCAATAGACCATAAGGCTTGACTGTGGTGGTGTGAAAAGTAAATTGAGGGGTTAAAAACAATGAAATTACAAACATAGAAAACACAACAATAAGAGTTTATATAGAAAAGAAAAAATAAAATTATGTAAAAGTACAAAAAATATGAAAAAGAGTGCTAAGGATCACGAGGTTGAAACATGGCTATAGTTAAAAAAAGTGAATACTCAAGGGGGTATTAGAACCTGGCTCGTGAAGTGCAAGTGCAGACCCTAAAGTGCAGATGTAAGGTATTAGTCCACTAGACCATTAAGCTTGACTGTGGTGGTGTGAAGAATAAATCTTTCCCCCTCTTCTATCAGATAAAAGCATCATTGATAATATTGAGGCCATAGGGACCAATTGTCTTTAATTTATAAATCCAATAGACCTCTTTTCTATTCAGTGCTTGGGTTCTATTGGAAACGTGTTCAGGGATGTGTTCTATAGGAAAAATGATAGCTTTAGAAAAATCTCTTTGGTGAAATAAATCAAAGTGAGGTGACAAACCGTGTTTTTGATACCCAGTTTTAGTGTTGTGTCTATGAGAATTCATTCTACAGTGAAGGGGTTGTGTGGTTCTGCCAACATACAATTTAGGACAAGGACAAAGGATGACATAGATGACAAAGGAAGACACACAGGACAGGTGGTTAGTGATGGTGAATTTTTCTGAGGTGAATGGATGTGAAAAGATGAATGTATTATGAGCAATATTACTGCATAGGCTGCACCTGGGTTTCAGGCATCTGAAAATGCCTGGTGTCAAGCCAGTGCAGTTATCAGGAGTACACTGGGTCAATCTGCTAGGGGCCAGATGGTTTTTTAGTGATCTGGCCTTCCTAAAAGTGACAGTAGGTCTATCAGGCAGAACTTTATTGAGTATTGGATCATTTTTGATAATATACCAGAGGTCACCCAACATATTTTTTATCTCTTTATGTTGGGAGTTATAAGTAGTGATAAAGTTGGCCTGATAGTTATCATGTGCATCCTTTTCTTTAGATCTCTCACTTAAAAGAGTTTGCTGATTAAAATTTTTAAAAACATTATTAAAAGTAGAATGAACCAATTGGGAGGGGTATTTTTGAGCAAGGAATCTTCCCTTGAGGACCTCAGCTTGATTATTAAAATCCTCGTCCTCTGTGCAATTCTTTCGGATTCTCTGAAATTGATTATGAGGGATGTTAAAAAGCCATATGGAATAGTGGCTACTCTTAAAATGGACATAACTATTGGAGTCAACTTTCTTAAAAAAGGTTTTGGTATGAATTTTGGAATTTTTTATAAAAAAAAGTGATATCAAGAAAGTCCATCTGGGTATTACTAATGTGGGGGGTGAATTCCAAACCCCATGTGTTATTTTGTATAGAAGAAATAAAAGCATCAACTGAAACGTGACTGGTGTCCAGGATTAAGAATAAATCATCGATGTATCTTCTATATAAAACAATACCCTCTAGAAATGAATCAATAGTAATAAAAACATTCTCAAAGACCCCCATAAAAAGATTAGCATAAGTTGGCGCGACCCGTGATCCCATAGCGGTGCCTCTGATCTGATGATAAAAATCCCCCAAGAAAGTAAAAAAATTATTATGTAAAATAAAATCCATCCCATTAAAAATAAATTCCTTTTGAGGGTCAGACAGTCGACTGTCGGTTAAAATAAATTTTTTAAAACAGCTCAAGGTGGAAGGCAGAGACAACTGTAGTGTTTGAAGTGTCAGGGTTAGAGTGAACATTTTTGAGTTCAAAATGTCTCAGTAGGGTGTTTCCTAATGTATTTCTGGGCATCAAGAAATAACTCAAAACCACTGCTTTTATTTGTCGGGCAAAAAGAAAGCCCCTTGCTTAGCAACCCTTCCTCCTCTGGGGACAGGGGGTGAGAAGATAAATTAAAAACATTTGATTTTATTGGCATGAGTTGTCGCTTTTCCCTTTTTTTCTTTGCTCCTTGGCCTCTGGCTCCTCTATAGGGTTTTTTCTTTTTAGTGTGACCTTCTAAAAAAAAAGAAGTGATATCTTTTTTTGCTTGGGGAATGGGATTGCATGCAGCTGGTAGAAAAGAAACTGCTGCTGATGAACCAGCAGCAGAGTTGTCAACAATGACCTGGTCATTAATGATCAACCTCTTTTCTGTGGAAACAGCAGGGAGTTTATCCATGTAGGAGGTGGTAGGGTTGTCAGCATTAAGGACAATAAGATCAGTGGTGACAGGAGGGTCAAAATCAGAGACCTCAGTGGTGTCTGATTTTGCTGGGGTGAGTGGGGGATCAAAAAAAGGTAGGGGGAAGGAAGAAGATCTCCTTCTATCAATGATTAGTGATGCCATGTCATTGGCAGGATTAGGAGTAACATTATCAGTGGGTATAGTGGTAGGGATTCCCCCACTAGACTTGAAAGAATTGATGTTGGAGTCCATCAATTCTGAAAGGGTGCGTGTGGGCACAATAGTAGTGGAAAGAGTAGGTGTAATAGGTCCAGCTGGCCTAGGGGGATCCCTCGGATAGCTTCTCAGATGTTGCTTTCTCCCTCTGTTACTGTTAATGAAGACTCTCCCTGAGTTAGTGTTCATAGGGGAATGAGTCTGAGTGTTAGAAGAAGCAGGGGGGTGTTTTTTGATATGAGAAAAATTTTTTGGAAGTGCAGAGCTTTCCTCTGGACCAGGTGTCTCAGGGATAGGAGAGGAAGGGTCCTCTCTATCCCTGCTCAATTTTTTTGATTTTTTTATAATTGTGTCATGCTCCAAATTTAGAGCTGCAATAGAGATGCTAGAATTAATTTTTTTAAAAAGAGGGTGATCAGAGTAATTAGATAACATGGCATTAGTTTCAAGTACCTTTTCTGCAGCAATCTGAGCAAGGATAGTCCTTTTCTTATGCAAGCAACATAACAGTCTCTGCATGCAATCATGCTGAATATCTTCCCATTCATCTGAGAAGACAGGATCTTCTGAAAAAGTTGTCTGTAATGAAATCCTGAGTCCTTTAGGACAGATGTGCTCGTCCATATATATAGCTAGAAATCTAGCATGTAGGCTGTTGGAGATTTCTTCTTTGATGGAATCTTCTAAGGTGTGGAAAAGGTTCCTCATGGTCTTGGTGTCGTCCTCCGAAAAGGCCACTTGTGGGGTCTCCTCCTGGTCAAACGGCTGGGTTTGGCCGACCACCTGTAAAATGAGGCGCTCTCTGGAGAGAAGACGATGGTTGAAATAATCCATGACGGATCCTGGACAGTGCAGCAGCTCCTGAAAAGATCACCGACCGCTGAGCCCCCGTCAAGGGACACGAATGAACTGTGAGATAAAAGGAGAGATACAGGGCGCATCCACTGTGTGAAATCTGTATAAAACAATTAAAATTGTGGAACATTTCTAGAGGGTATTGTTTTATATAGAAGATACATCGATGATTTATTCTTAATCCTGGACACCAGTCACGTTTCAGTTGATGCTTTTATTTCTTCTATACAAAATAACACATGGGGTTTGGAATTCACCCCCCACATTAGTAATACCCAGATGGACTTTCTTGATATCACTTTTTTTATAAAAAATTCCAAAATTCATACCAAAACCTTTTTTAAGAAAGTTGACTCCAATAGTTATGTCCATTTTAAGAGTAGCCACTATTCCAAATGGCTTTTTAACATCCCTCATAATCAATTTCAGAGAATCCGAAAGAATTGCACAGAGGACGAGGATTTTAATAATCAAGCTGAGGTCCTCAAGGGAAGATTCCTTGCTCAAAAATACCCCTCCCAATTGGTTCATTCTACTTTTAATAATGTTTTTAAAAATTTTAATCAGCAAACTCTTTTAAGTGAGAGATCTAAAGAAAAGGATGCACATGATAACTATCAGGCCAACTTTATCACTACTTATAACTCCCAACATAAAGAGATAAAAAATATGTTAGGTGACCTCTGGTATATTATCAAAAAAGATCCAATACTCAATAAAGTTCTGCCTGATAGACCTACTGTCACTTTTAGGAAGGCCAGATCACTAAAAAACCATCTGGCCCCTAGCAGATTGACCCAGTGTACTCCTGATAACTGCACTGGCTTGACACCAGGCATTTTCAGATGCCTGAAACCCAGGTGCAGCCTATGCAGTAATATTGCTCATAATACATTCATCTTTTCACATCCATTCACCTCAGAAAAATTCACCATCACTAACCACCTGTCCTGTGTGTCTTCCTTTGTCATCTATGTCATCCTTTGTCCTTGTCCTAAATTGTATGTTGGCAGAACCACACAACCCCTTCACTGTAGAATGAATTCTCATAGACACAACACTAAAACTGGGTATCAAAAACACGGTTTGTCACCTCACTTTGATTTATTTCACCAAAGAGATTTTTCTAAAGCCATCATTTTTCCTATAGAACACATCCCTGAACACGTTTCCAATAGAACCCAAGCACTGAATAGAAAAGAGGTCTATTGGATTTATAAATTAAAGACAATTGGTCCCTATGGCCTCAATATTATCAATGATGCTTTTATCTGATAGAAGAGGGGGAAAAGATTTATTCTTCACACCACCACAGTCAAGCTTAATGGTCTAGTGGACTAATACCTTACATCCGCACTTTATAGTCTGTACTTGCACTTCACGAGCCAGGTTCTAATACCCCTTGAGGACTCACCTTTTTTAACTATAGCCATGTTTTAACCACGTGATCCATAGCACTCTGTTTTATATTTTAATTTTTTGTACTTTTACATATTTTTATTCTTTCTTTCCTATATATACTCTTATTGTTGTGTTTTTTATGCTTGTAATAAAGTTTCATTGTTTGTTTGTTTGTTTGTTTTTTTGTTTTTTTTGTTTTTTTTTTGTTTTTTTTTTGTTGTTGACCTTTGCTGATTCTGTTTGACCCTGTATTGGCGCCTTTTTTGTCTATAAGTATGTTTCACTGTCTTCCAATGTAATCTGCCCTGATGAAGTGAGCCAGCAGGCTCAGGAAACGCGTTGGCTGAATAAAGAACCCTTTACTCTACCAGAAGCAAGCGCAGTCCTTATTGCACTTCCACGTCATTTCTGCAATTCTGTCCTAGGACCCTGTGCAGACTTGCTGCTGCTTCTTAAGCGTTCATGGGTGTTGTGACTTCCTCACAACCCCAATAGGTGAGCACCTTCCTTACTGTTCCACAATTTTAATTGTTTTATACGGATTTCACACAGTGGATGCGCCCTGTATCTCTCCTTTTATCCATAAATTAAGTCATCCTTCGGGTGGTATTGCGGTTCTCTGGGTAGCTAAAGGACAAAGGCCAGAGTCTGTACACTCCAGGAAGGGTATGTATGGTGCCGTGGTCGGTGGTCCACTTTGGTGGGGGTGGTGGTAGCTCTTCCTCAGGCGGGATGGAGTGCACAAGATGTACTAGACGAGGTGGGGCTCCCTCCGAATCCTTGAGGGATAGCCAAACTACAAATGTCAAGGTTGCCCACACCCATAACATCTCCTCTCTGTGAAACCCCCAGGTCATGATCAGAACTGTTGGGGCCCAGGATGGTGAGGCGTGATTGTCATCGGCTTGTGACTAGGTGAAAGGGCAGATATAATCGGAGGGGGACGGGGCACGGGAGCAGGCTGTGGTTCATTGTCCAGAAGCCTTCTCCATTGTGGTCGGATAGTAAGTGCTTCATTGGCCAGGGCTGCAGCTCTATCCACGGTACCCGGCATGTGCTCTCTGACCCATTCCCATACCTCTGCGGGGAACTTTGCAAGAAATTGTTCTATAAGGAATGCCTGTATAATATCTTCCACAGTAAAGGCGTTTTCTGCTTCCATCCATCTCCGACATGCCTGGGACATCTTATGTGCATACATCCTAAATTATCCCCCCGTGGTGCATGGGAGGTCTTGGAACTTTGCCCTATAAGAGGCTGGGGTGATAGCATGGTAATCCAGAATAGTCCGCTTTACAGTGTTATAATCCCTAATCCGCTGTGAGTCAATGGTTCGGTAAGCCTCCACCATGCTTCCGTTCAGGAGTCCCACTAACAAACGCATCCAGTCAGAGTGGGGCACCTCCATCACAGCACACTGCTGCTCAAAGTCCATGAAGAACCTCTCCACATCTCCGGAAGCCTCATCAAATGGCTTAAACTCTGTCCGGGTGATCCCTACAGGCTCCAAGATCGTTGGGTTTAAACTCCACATTGCATTACTCCCTCTTTCAAGCTCCATTGCTTCTTGTCTCTGCTGTGCCCGGCAGACAGCCTCTTCCTTATACTCCTGAGAGACGCCAGGGCCCAACACTGCCATCTCTTCTTCATACCACATCAACCACTGGCTTTTTGAGGTGGGGATCCCTGTCTCCAGCGCTTGTCCTTCAGACATCTGGGAGGAGGTGGACGGGCTAGCACCCACCATTAGGTCAAGTAAGGCTTCTTTAGTCAGTCCCTGGTAGCTCAGGCCAAGGTCTCTGGCTCTCTCCAGCAAACTGGATACAGTCCAATTTCTGTACTCACTCTGTGGGTGGTTCTCCATTGGTTACACTCTGTTGATCCCATTGCTGCCACTAGTTATCACGTGGTTCTTCTCCGATATCACACTATCGACAGAGCAAGGGAAGTGATAACAATCCCAAGACTTTTATTATAGGCAAAACTAAAGGGTCAATAACCAATCCACACTGAGGATACAATAGTCCAGAACGCAATTGCAGTTTCATAACAGGATGAATGTCCAAGGAGATGAGAGTCCAAAAATTCAGCAGAGGATAAAATGGGTCCATATGCTTCCCCTTCTCTCTGACGTGCCGTATTCACACGATCATTACTATACAGGGTCTGACTTGAACAGCTCCTGTCCTCACCAGCCCCCTCCTTACGTCTAGGGGTAGTCAGACAGGTTGGGGTGGTTTTCAGGCCTCCCAGACTTTACAAAGGTGCCTTGGGGATTAAGGCACTACAAGTGGTTCATCAAGAGGCATAGATACAGTCAGGCTGCAAACAGTAAGAGAGATAATTCAGTTATCAGACTTTTGGAAGGTAACTGAGACTCTAGACAAGATGGGGAAAACATGGAATGATACAGGGCAACAAGAGAACACTATGGAAATACGTAAAATATAAATGTACACAAAATGATACCCACACAACATATCACACCATCACAAAGCTATTGCCCGCAATGACAGTAAAGCATCCTAACACATGCCAATATCGGCATGCATTAGCGATGATGCATTAATTCATGATGCACCCTCGAACGCGGTGTTCGAGGGTGTGTCAGGTCTAGCACACAGCTTCAGCTGCCCTTGCCGTGATTCAGCAGCGTTTGCAGCTTCCGGCTCACTGACTGTTGTGTGATGTCCCCAGTGTTGGAACTCTACACTGTATATGTTGGAAAGGATTTGTGAGCAGAAGAGGGCAGTTGTTGAGTGTCAGAATCAACAAGGCCATTGTTATTCAGTTCAGAATCCACGCATCACCATCAGTCCCAATGGTCTCTTTAAGCAGCGTCGGCCATTCCTAGTTGAGTACCACAGGTAGCATCATGAATCATCTGTTATAAACTATATTTCCCCTTTAATCATTATTTTTCATTGGACGCCCAGGGCCATGGACCGGGTCACTGCTGTCATGACACATCTCCTTAAGAACCGGCCCAGTACCAAGTATCTCCACGCCCCTGGTGGGAGCTCCTTTTTGGCGTCACAAACAGGATCTTGTAGCCCTGCAATGCCGGGTACTGTATGCCAGAGATTTTTCTAAATTGTGAAAGCATCATCATTGTTGTGTCGCACGGCACGTGGAAAGAGAGGTGCCTGTTGTCGTGGGCAGATCCTGGAAGGAGGGTGCAAAGTGAATCACGGGCCGTGCTCTGTGGTGAGCAGAAGCAAGAGGCCCCGCCGAAAAAAAAATAATCTGGAGTAGCCCCATCGATCCTGTCTGCGGAGCAGCCACTTGCAATGGTAACACACGCAGGGCCTGGCTGAGGTTACTAGGGGGAAAGCAAATGTCCGGTCTGGGTGGAGACCCAGCGGCGGCAGCAGCCGCCGTGATACAGCCAGATCCAGCGATGGCTGCAACCCCCATGATGCAGCCAGATCCAGTGGCGGCTACATCCACCATGATGCAGCCAGATTTAGCGGCGGCTGCAGTCCCCATAAACCGGCCATATCCACTGGCAGCCCCAGCTACAGACTTCATAATCCCGCTATCAATGCCGTCCAAACCAGGAGCGGCCTGGTTACTACAGTACTCAGGGGAGTCTGTTGAGAGTTCATTTTCCCCTTCACCATTGAGGTCTGATGAACTCCCTCTTCTGGTGAAGGAAGGTAGTGAGGCTGATTACCAAGCACCTGAGCAGGATGATGATGACTGGGTGACTGGAATTGCTGACTGGATATAAGGCAGCTGACGCCCTTCTGCCTTGCTGGTGATTTCTCAGAGGGATTCTAGGAGACCAGTCTGATTCTGCTCCTCAAAAGCTAAGTTTTCTGCTCTGCTTTTTGCATTTGTGTTTTGGTTTTGTTTTGCCTTGCTTTTCTGGATTTCTGCCATTCCCTGCTGGGGTGAGCTGAATTCCTTTTTGCTCTGTCTTCAGAAAATACCTGAGTACTGATATAGTCTTTTTGAAGCCTAGCGTCTTCAGGGCTTTTTTCCCTATCAGTCTGTTGGCTCTTGTTTTGATAGGGTTTTGGCGGATTGCAGACAGCAGCTTTTCTATCCTGTCCTATTTAGTTAGCTTGGGCCCCATCATTTGCTAAGCCTATCTTTCTATCTGTGTGAGTGTTTTTCCATCTTGCTTCACCGTCATTATATGTTGGGGGCTGCCTATTGCTTTGGGGTCTGCTCTGGGGCCGTTTAGATTTCCCTTTCTGTCTTTAGGCTATTTAGTTCTCTGGCTGTGATCGAGGGGTCTAGGGCACCGTAGGAGCCCCCCGCGGCTAATGCTAGTTGTTGATAGGTTCAGGGGTCTGCAATCCGATAGCTGCCAACTTCTCTGGTTTTCTGGACTTAGCTAGTATTTCTGTTTTTGCCTCCTACGGTGACTCATTCATAACAGAATCACCAGCCATACCGCAGATCCTAGGGTACTCAATAGCAGGAAAGAATTGTAAAAAAAAAGTGTGTATATTTTTTCCTCCATATCTCTGAGGCTGTAGGGGGATTTTTTTTTCTCTCAATGGACATAAAGCAATTGTCTGATAGTGTGGAGCAGCTCGCTGTGGAAGTGCGGGGAATTTCCGCCTACCTTGCTCATTCACATGCTGCTGAACCAAAGATCCCTACTCCTGATGTGTTTTTTGGGGATCGGTCTAAATTTTTGAATTTAAAAAATAATTGTAAATTATTTTTTGCCTTAAAGCCTAACTCGTTAGGGAGCTCCGCGCAGCGGGTTAAAATTGTCTTCTCTTTGCTGCGTGGCGATCCCCAGGAGTGGGCGTTTTCTTTGAAACCAGATGATCCTATTCTGACTAATGTGAACGCATTTTTTCAAGCCTTGGGGTTGTTGTATGATGAACCTAATGCTATTGATCAGGCTGAAAAGACCCTGTTGGCATTGAGCCAGGGTCGAGATTCTGCAGAATTGTGCTGTCAAAAATTCCGAAAGTGAGCGGTCCTTACTACCTGGAATGATAATGCCTTGGCAGCTCTCTTTCGGAAGGGTTTGTCAGAAGCCGTAAAAGATACTATGGTGGGATTTCCTGTTCCCTCTGGTCTTGACGATTCTATGTCATTAGCCATTCAGGTTGATCAGCGTTTGCCTGATTGCAGGACTGCACGACAGGTGTTGCCACCTGTTGAACAAGTGTCTGAACCTGTGCAATGTGATAGAGTTTCGTCCAGGGAGCAACGTCAGGAGTTCAGAAGGCGTAATAAGCTATGTTTTTTTTGTGGAGATGCCTCGCATATTATTTCTGTCTGTCCTAAACGAGAGAAACGTTTTGCACACACGTTTTCTGTTGGTGGTGTTCAACCTAAGTTTCTTCTGGCAATTACTCTGATCTCCTCCCTGTCCACATTTTGCGCCAAGGCTTTTGTGGATTCGGGAGCAGCCCTTAACCTAATGGAATTGGATATTGCTAAACGTTGTGGATTTCCGATGACACCTCTGCGGACGCCTATCCCTTTGAGGGGGATTGATGCTACTCCTTTGGCGAAAAGTAAACCTCAGTTTTGGACCCAGGTGGTAATGCGGGTCACCCCAGACCATCAAGAAAATTGCAGATTTTTGGTGTTACATAATTTGCATGATACCATTGTTCTGGGGTTTCCCTGGTTGCAAATTCATAATCCAGTTTTGGATTGGAAATCTGTGTCTGTGGTGAGTTGGGGATGTCGGTGTGCCCTTAGTGAGGCTCCGGTTTTTTCCACCTCTCCTCAGTCGCATGATGTTCCTGACTATTTGGCGGACTTTTATGATGTATTTAGTGAGAATGAGTCTGCGTCTTTGCCTCCTCATAGGAGTTATGACTGTGCAATTGAACTGAGCCCGGGGTCTAAATTTCCCAAGGGTCGGCTCTTCAATTTATCTGTACCCGAGCACGAGGCTATGCGATCCTATATTAAGGAGGCATTGGAGAAGGGTCATATTAGACCATCCTCTTCACCCTTAGGTGCTGGGTTTTTTTTCGTGGCCAAAAAGGATGGTTCATTAAGGCCTTGTATTGATTATCATGCCCTCAACAAAATTACTATTAAATATCAGTATCCGTTACCCCTGATTTCGGATCTATTCTCCAGAGTTAAAGGTGCTTGCTGGTTTACCAAGCTTGACCTCAGGGGGGCGTATAATCTTATCCGCATTAAGCATGGGGATGAATGGAAGACGGCATTTAATACTCCAGAGGGACATTTTGAGTACCTGGTGATGCCTTTTGGGCTCACTAATGCCCCTTCTGTCTTCCAGTGCTTCATGAACGACATTTTCCGGGACTTTGTGGATACATTTTTGATTATCTATTTGGATGATATTTTGATCTTCTCCAAGGATTGGGATTCTCATGTGGAACATGTTTGTACAGTGTTCCTGATCTTGAGGGAGAATTCCCTGTATGTCAAAGGATCGAAATGCCTTTTTGGGGTACAGAGGATTTCATTTTTGGGATTTATTTTGTCTCCGTCAACTATTGAAATGGACCCGGCCAAGGTACAGGCCATTTATGATTGGGTTCAGCCCACTTGTTTGAAGGCCCTCCAAAAGTTTTTGGGTTTTGCTAATTTTTATCGGAAATTTATAGCAAAATTTTCTAGTATTGCCAAGCCATTGACTGATCTGACTAAAAAGGGTGCTGATGTGTTGAATTGGTCTCCGGAGGCTGTTTCTTCCATTCAGGAGCTGAAGCGAAGATTCACTTCTGCCCCGGTTTTGCGGCAACCTGATGTCTCACTCCCGTTCCAGGTAGAGGTGGACGCTTCTGAGATTGGTGCAGGAGCTGTTTTGTCCCAAAGGATCCTGTAACATCTAAAATGAATCCCTGTGCTTTCTTTTCCCGAAAGTTCTCTCCATCTGAACGTAACTATGATGTGGGGAATCGGGAACTGTTAGCCATGAAATGGGCATTTGAGGAGTGGAGACATTGGTTGGAGGGAGCTAAACATCAAATCGTTGTCCTCACTGACCACAAGAATTTGATTTACATGGAGTCGGCCAAACGCTTGAACCCTAGACAGGCTAGGTGGGCCTTGCATTTTACACGTTTTGATTTTGTGGTCTCTTTTCTTCCTGGCACTAAGAATGTCAAGGCTGACGCTCTCTCTAGGAGCTTCTTTGCTGATTCTCCTGTGGTGACCAAGCCTGCTACCATCTTAGGCGAACGGGTAGTTCTTTCTGCCATCTCACCCGATTTGAGACGTGCTCTGGAAGAGTTCCAGGAGGACAAACCTGAGCGTTGTCCCAGTGGAAAGTTTATGTTCCTGACCAGTGGAAGAAGAGAGTGATGTCTGAAATTCATTGCTCTGCATTGGCTGGTCATGCAGGTATTTTTGGTACTAGAGAACTGGTGAGTCGGTCTTTTTGGTGGCCCGCCTTGTCTCGTGATGTCAGGAATTTTGTGCAGTCCTGTGGGACTTGATCCTGGTCTCAACCTTGTTCTCGCTATAGTGGGTTGTTGATGCCTTTGCAGGTTCCCAGGAGGCCATGGACCCATATTTCAATGGATTACATCTCTGATATGCCTGTCTCTCAGAGAATGACTGTTATTTGGGTGATTTGTGATAGGTTCTCTAAGATGGTTCATCTTGTACCACTCGCTAAGTTGCCATCTTCCACTGAGTTGGTGCCCCTGTTTTCACAACAGGTGGTTCGCTTGCACGGGATTCCTGAGAACATTGTATCTGACAGAGGAGTTCAGTTTGTGTCTAGATTTTGGAGGACTTTCTGTTCCAAGCTGGGAATTCAGTTGTCCTTCTCCTCTGCTTTTCACCCTCAGACCAATGGGCAGACGGAGAGAACAAATCAAACCTTGGAGTCGTATTTGAGATGTTTTATTTCCGCTGATCAGGATGATTGGGTTTCATTTTTGCCCTTGGCCGAATTTGCTTTAAATAATAGAGCTAGTTCTGCCACTTTGATGTCACCTTTTTTTTGTAACTTTGGGTTTTATCCTCGATTTTCTTCAGGGCAGGTGGAGCCTTCTGCCTGCCCAGGTGTTGACACTGTGGTGGAGAGAATGCACCAGATCTGGGACCAAGTGGTGGATAAGTTATCTCTCTCCCAGGAAAAGGCACAGCGGTTTTCCAACCGACATAGGACCATTGGTCCCCAGTTTAAGGTTGGTGATATGGTTTGGTTATCATCAAAAAATATCGCTATGAAGGTGGCTTCTCCTAAGTTTAAGCCTAGATTTATTGGACCTTACAAGATTTTGGAGATTATTAATCCGGTCTCTTTTCGTTTGGCTCTTCCTGTCACATTTAAAATCCATAATGTGTTTCATAAGTCCTTGTTGAAGAGGTTTGTTGAACCAGTTGTTCTTGGGGTGGCACCTCCGGACCCTGTATTGGTTTAAGGTAACATGGAATATGAGGTAGAGAAGATACTGGATTCTAGAGTTGAGCGACTTTTGGTTTTTTAGAGTCACGTTTCGTTTCGTGAAACCCGACTTTTCCAAAAGTCGGGTCGAGCAAGATCGTCCGATTATAGGGAAAAGTCGGGGTCGTCCCGAAACACGAAACCCAATGTAAGTCAATGGGGAATAAAAGTCGGCAGTGAGAGGAGGACAGGAAACACACCTACAGTGCCCATTTGAATGCCAAAAGCATCAATTCTTCTTACTTAAGCTTGTCAACCTTAATTAACCTCCTTATTATAAGTTACACACTGAAAAATGGGTGTTATTTGGCTAAAGTTGTGGGGGGGGAGGGCTGGCTGCAGGTTTTTATGTGCCCTGGGCGAAAGAGCGCCCCTTTAACACATACCACAACTCATCATGCTCCGATACGGCAGATAAATAGCGGTATAGTACAATGAAAAATACCTCACTTTTTACATCTCATGACGAGGCCCATCTATTTCTCCATACAGAATCATTGGTCCCATAGAATGTTTGAAACAGTATATGATGAGCTCCACATAATGCTACAGTATATGTTGGTCCCCATGGATGAAGCTCCACTGTCTTATGGGCCCAAATAATGCTCCAAACATAATGGGCCCCATTTCTAATGCTCTAGTGTATAATGGGCCCTGTAAATGCTGCTCCAGTGTCTGATGTCCACCTTTGGAATGTTCCAGTGTATGGTGGGCCCCATCTATCATTCTCCAGAGTATAGTGCTCCCCAAAAATTGCTGTCCCAATATTGAAAACAATCAAATAAGTCTCCTCGCTAGGGAATCGCTGTACTTGTCTGGACAGGTGCTGTAGCTTGCTTAACAGCTCGCCAGCCGTTCTCACGCCCAGTATGGATTGCACGTGATTGCACAAAGGTTAGAAAGGGTACCGTATCCCTGGATAACATGTATGGATAGCGTACACATTCAAAATATATGTCTAAACAGCATGAGGCAGGCTCAGACGGTGTTAGGCCCAGTATGGATTGCACGTGATTGCACAAAGGTTAGAAAGGGTACCGTATCCCTGGATAACATGTATGGATAGCGTACACATTCAAAATATATGTCTAAACAGCATGAGGCAGGCTCAGACGGTGTTAGGCCCAGTATGGATTGCACGTGATTGCACAAAGGTTAGAAAGGGTACCGTATCCCCGGATAACATGTATGGATAGCGTACACATTCAAAATATATGTCTATACAGCATGAGGCAGGCTCAGATGGTGTTAGGCCCAGTATGGATTGCACGTCATTGCACAAAGGTTAGAAAGGGTACCGTATCCCCGGATAACATGTATGGATAGCGTACACATTCAAAATATATGTCTATACAGCATGAGGCAGGCTCAGACGGTGTTAGGCCCAGTATGGATTGTACGTCATTGCACAAAGGTTAGAAAGGGTACCGTATCCCCGGATAACATGTATGGATAGCGTACACATTCAAAATATATGTCTATACAGCATAAGGCAGGCTCAGACGGTGTTAGGCCCAGTATGGATTGCACGACATTGCACAAAGGTTAGAAAGGGTACCGTATCCCCGGATAACATGTATGGATAGCGTACACATTCAAAATATATGTCTTTACAGCATGAGGCAGGCTCAGACGGTGTTAGGCCCAGTATGGATTGCACGTCATTGCACAAAGGTTAGAAAGGGTACCGTATCCCCGGATAACATGTATGGATAGCGTACACATTCAAAATATATGTCTATACAGCATGAGGCAGGCTCAGACGGTGTTAGGCCCAGTATGGATTGCACGTCATTGCACAAAGGTTAGAAAGGGTACCGTATCCCTGGATAACATGTATGGATAGCGTACACATTCAAAATATATGTCTCAGGAGGCAGGCTCAGACGGTGTCAGGCACAGTATGGATTTGACGGCCCAGATTACACAGCGGAGGAGCAGGGAGAGGTAAAGATTGCAAATGCTGGGGCCCTGCCCAAGCAAGGGGGGCCCACTCTTGGGCGTCGGTACTGGCACTGGGCCCCTCATAGTACAGCGGTGTGTCTGACGGCGGGTGTGCACCACCACCGTCAGAGACACTTGATTGCACTATGAGGGACCCTGTGCCAGTGCCCGCGCCCAAGAGTCGGCCTACCCACCTGTCCAGGGCAACGGCACTCGCACGGTGTCGTGCGCTAGGTGGTTACCCCGGCCATGGGGGGGAGGCAGCACAGTTAGGGAGTTTTAGAAAGTGGCATATGTTGATGTTGGACATTCAGCTGATGCAAAAGGCGAAATAGGTGAAGTACCAGGAAGAGGTGGACCAAAGCAAGCCATTTTTCTGTCACCCTATGTGTCATCAGGGGAAGGTGGGACAAAATCCTTGGAAACCCATGCGTGGTTCATTTTAATGAAGGTTAGATCATCCACATTTTGGGTTGACAGACGGGTCCTTTTTTCTGTCAGGATTGATCCAGCTGCACTGAAGACTCTTTCCGATAGCACACTTGCAGCTGGGCAAGCGAGCTCCTGTAAGGCATATTGGGCCAATTCAGGCCAGGTGTCCAGTTTAGCGGCCCAATAGTCAAAGGGGAATGACCTGTGTGGGAGAACATCGATATGGGAGGAAAAGTAGTTTGTAACCATAGTTGACAACTGCTGTCTCCTGTCACTTTCCATCGATGCAGTATTACCAGTTGTGTGAGCGGTATTTGAAAAATCAGTCCACAACATTGTCATGAAACCCCTGTCTCCAACGCCACTTCTGCTGTGTGCACCACGAACACCTCTGCCAAGCTTCCCCCGGCCCGTACGGCTCGTGTGAGAACCATCACCACTGCTGTGTGCTGGGAATGCCTCAAGCAACCGATTTACCAGAGTTGCTTGTTTATTAGCCAATATTAGGTCAAGGTTCTCCTGTGGCATGATGTTTTGTAATTTGCCTTTATAGCGTGGATCCAGGATGCTGGCCAACCAGTAGTCGTCATCGTTCATCATTTTGGCAATGCGGGGGTCCCTTTTTAGGATCCGCAAGGCATAATCTGACATGTGGGCCAATGTTCCCGGTGTCAATGATGCACTGCGAGTGCTGGGTGGAGGAGCACTTTCTGGCAAATCCACATCCCTCCAGTCACGCACAAACCCTGTACCAGACCTTGCCACACCAACATTTTCACTTGCCTCACGAGATGCATCCTCCTCCCCTAAGTAATCATCCCCATCATCCTCCTCCTCCTCCTCCTCTTCTTCCTCCACCTCATCCAGGAGAGGTCCCTGAGCAGACAATGGCTGAATGTCATCAAGGATTCCCTCCTCCTCTTCCTCCTCATCAACATTGGCTGCAGACGCCTGCTCCTTAAGGTGCGTCAAAGTTTGCATGAGCAGACGCATAAGTGGGATGCTCATGCTTAGGATGGCGTCGTCTGCGCTTACCAGCCGTGTGCATTCCTCAAAATACTGAAGGACTTTACAAAGGTCTTTCAGCTTCGACCACTGCACCCCTGTCAACTCCATGTCTGCTCTCAAAGTGCCTGGCCGTGTATCCTCCCACAAATGCATTATGGCCTGCCTCTGCTCGCACAGCCGCTCCACCATGTGCAGGGTGGAGTTCCACCTTGTTGCAATGTCGATAATGAGGCGGTGGTTGGGAAGGTGGAGCAATCGCTGCAGCTTCTGCATACGAACAGAGTGTACAGGCGACCGGCGGATGTGCGTGCACAGTCTTCGCACCTTCTGGAGCAGGGCTGTTAACTCCGGATAATTTTTGAGGAAGCACTGCACCACCAGGTTCAAGGTGTGAGCCAAGCAAGGTATGTGGCTGAGTTTTGAAAGGGCTATGGCTGCCACAAAATTACGGCCGTTATCACTAACTACCTTGCCTGCCTCAAGATGTACACTGCCCAGCCTTGACTCAGTTTGTCGCTTCAAGTACTCGGCCAGCACCTCGGCGGTGTGTCTGTCGCCCAAACACATCATCTGCAACACAGCCTGCTGACGCTTTCCACTAGATGCTCGATAGGGGGACACATCGTGTGCAACAGTGGCAGCTGCAGATGGAGTGCTCGTACGACTGCGCTCTGTGGACGAGCTTTCGCTTCTGGAGGAGGAGGAGGAGGGTCGAACGCCTACAGCCAACTGTTTCCTATACCGTGGGCTAGGCAGCACTGTCCCACCACCGCTGTCCCCTGTGGACCCTGCATCCACCACATTAACCCAGTGCGCAGTGATGGACACGTAACGGCCCTGGCCATGCCGACTGGACCATGCATCAGTTGTGAGGTGCACCTTTCCGCTCACTGACTGCTTGAGTGCATGGACAATGCGGTCTTTCACATGATGGTGGAGGGCTGGGATGGCTTTGCGAGAGAAGAAGTGGCGACTGGGTAGGTCATAGCGTGGTTCTGCATAGGCCATGAGTTCGCGGAAAGCTGTGCTTTCCACCAACCGAAAGGGCATCATCTCAAACGAGATTAGTTTGGCAATGTGGGCGTTCAAACGCAGTGTACGCGGATGAGAGACTGAGTACTTTCTTGACCTACTCATAGTGTCTGGGAGGGTGAGCTGGACTTGAGAGCTGCATATGGTGGAAGTAGCAGTGGACAGGGCGGACTGAGAGAGGGTTGATGATGGTGATGGAGTTGGTTTTCTTTCTGATGGCCTAGAATCAGTCTTTCGTTGATATAACAGTGGGATTCCCTGACTGCTGTGGCCTTGCAACGACACCTCAACATTTGCTGCTGTGCTAACCGATGGGCTTACAGTGGGGGAAACAATGTAGCGTTGCTGACTACCTTCGTTGTGATAAGTTGCACATGTGGCACTTGAGGTTTGGTGTTGTGTCCACGCTTGCAAGTGCATGCTGGTTAAATGTCTAAGCATGCAACTGGTATTCAAATTTTTCAGATTTTTCCCTCGGCTAAAGGTCTTTGCGCACTTCTTACAGATAACCTTGGCCTGATCATGAGGATTTTGTTCAAAAAAGTGCCACACTGCACTCTTCCTACTTTGGCAGACATTTTGCGGCCTAGCACGCTGTGATCTTTTGACCCTCTGGACAAGCTGTCCAGCAACTCTTTTGATGTTTGGAACCTGTCTTTGGAGTGCTCCGGGCCTGCCAGATAACAGCTGTTGCGATGTCGATGTCTGCTGTGGATGCTCCTCATCTGAGCTATTGGAAGCAGCACCCTCTTCCCCCAATGGATGCCAATCTGGGTCAACAACTGGGTCATCCATCACCTCCTCTTCTATGTCATGTGCACCTTTCTCTGTGTCACCGTGTATGGTGGTATAGTGTGCGGGAAGGGGCACTTTGAGTCTCATCAGGGTCAAAATCTGGCTCTGTACACTGCGAGGACAATGTAGTGCTCTGAGTGAATGTACCAGCAGAATCATCCATCAGCGGCTGTGCATCAGTGCACTCCATGTCAGATTCATCTTGGCCTGGGTAATTCACCATTTGACTTGATAATCCAGGCATGGTATGTGAAAACAGCTCCATGGAGTAATCAGTAGTATGGCCTGCGTCATCCTTCAATCTTGGTTGGGGTGAAGGACACAAGGAAAGGTGTGGTTCATGAACATGAGCCTCCAATGACGACTCAGTGCTTTTACTTTTTACAACTGAAGAAGAGGAGGCGATAGAGCTGGAGGCTGAGTCAGCAATGTAAGACAAAACTTTTTCCTGATGCTCTGCCTTTAAAAGCGGTTTGCCAACTCCTAGAAAACTAAGCGTTCGAGGCCTTATGTAGCCAGACGATGACGCAGGGTCAGCACCTCCTGCATTCCGTCCTATTTTGCTCTTGCCACTACCATCAGATCCACCACCAACACCATCATTACCAGCTGCCAACCCCCTCCCAATTCCACGGCCTCTTCCACCAGCCTTCCTCATTTTTGGTAGAAATGTAGACAAAATCCAACAAACTATATAGTAATGTAAAACAAGGTACAAGGTTTCTATAGGACAGGGGAGATTTAGAATTTCTGCACACACTTGTGGACAGTGGACACTTTTGGATTGTGTGAGGCCCACTGATATCTGAGCGCTATGTGACACGCTCGATGGCACAGCTGCCTGTGACCAAAGTGACGAGAGGATAATGGAGATTTTGAATCTCTGCGTACACTTTTGGACACTGGACACTTGTGGATTGTGTGAGGCCCACTGATATCTGAGCGCTATGTGACACCCTCGATGGCACAGCTGCCTGTGACCAAAGTGACGAGAGGATAATGGAGATTTTGAATCTCTGCGTACACTTTTGGACACTGGACACTTGTGGATTGTGTGAGGCCCACTGATATCTGAGCGCTATGTGACACGCTCGATGGCAGAGCTGCCTGTGACCAAAGTGACGAGAGGATAATGGAGATTTTGAATCTCTGCGTACACTTTTGGACACGGAACACTTGTGGATTGTGTGAGGCCCACTGATATCTGAGCGCTATGTGACACGCTCGATGGCACAGCTGCCTGTGACCAAAGTGACGAGAGGATAATGGAGATTTTGAATCTCTGCGTACACTTTTGGACACTGGACACTTGTGGATTGTGTGAGGCCCACTAATATCTGAGCGCTATGTGACAGGCTCGATGGCACAGCTGCCTGTGACCAAAGTGACGAGAGGATAATGGAGATTTTGAATCTCTGCGTACACTTTTGGACACTGGACACTTGTAGATTGTGTGACGCCCACTGATATCTGAGCGCTATGTGACATGCTCGATGGCACAGCTGCCTGTGACCAAAGTGACGAGAGGATAATGGAGATTTTGAATCTCTGCGTACACTTTTGGACACTGGACACTTGTGGATTGTGTGAGGCCCACTGATATCTGAGCGCTATGTGACACGCTCGATGGCACAGCTGCCTGTGACCAAAGTGACGAGAGGATAATGGAGATTTTGAATCTCTGCGTACACTTTTGGACACTGGACACTTGTGGATTGTGTGAGGCCCACTGATATCTGAGCGCTATGTGACACGCTCGATGGCACAGCTGCCTGTGACCAAAGTGACGAGAGGATATGGAGATTTTGAATCTCTGCGTACACTTTTGGACACTGGACACTTGTGGATTGTGTGAGGCCCACTGATATCTGAGCGCTATGTGACACGCTCGATGGCACAGCTGCCTGTGACCAAAGTGACGAGAGGATAATGGAGATTTTGAATCTCTGTGTACACTTTTGGACACTGGACACTTGTGGATTGTGTGAGGCCCACTGATATCTGAGCGCTATGTGACACGCTCGATGGCACAGCTGCCTGTGACCAAAGTGACGAGAGGATAATGGAGATTTTGAATCTCTGCGTACACTTTTGGACACTGGACACTTGTGGATTGTGTGAGGCCCACTGATATCTGAGCGCTATGTGACACGCTCGATGGCACAGCTGCCTGTGACCAAAGTGACGAGAGGATAATGGAGATTTTGAATCTCTGCATACACTTTTGGACACTGGACACTTGTGGATTGTGTGAGGCCCACTGATATCTGAGCGCTATGTGACACGCTCGATGGCACAGCTGCCTGTTACCAAAGTGACGAGGGGATAATGGAGATTTTGAATCTCTGCGTACACTTTTGGACACTGGACACTTGTGGATTGTGTGAGGCCCACTGATATCTGAGCGCTATGTGACACGCTCGATGGCACAGCTGCCTGTGACCAAAGTGACGAGAGGATAATGGAGATTTTGAATCTCTGCGTACACTTTTGGACACTGGACACTTGTAGATTGTGTGAGGCCCACTGATATCTGAGCGCTATGTGACATGCTTGATGGCACAGCTGCCTGTGACCAAAGTGACGAGAGGATAATGGAGATTTTGAATCTCTGCGTACACTTTTGGACACTGGACACTTGTGGATTGTGTGAGGCCCACTGATATCTGAGCGCTATGTGACACGCTCGATGGCACAGCTGCCTGTGACCAAAGTGACGAGAGGATAATGGAGATTTTGAATCTCTGCGTACACTTTTGGACACTGGAAACTTGTGGATTGTGTGCGGCCCACTGATATCTGAGCGCTATGTGACACGCTCGATGGCACAGCTGCCTGTGACCAAAGTGACGAGAGGATAATGGAGATTTTGAATCTCTGCGTACACTTTTGGACACTGGACACTTGTAGATTGTGTGAGGCCCACTGATATCTGAGCGCTATGTGACACGCTCGATGGCACAGCTGCCTGTGACCAAAGTGACGAGAGGATAATGGAGATTTTGAATCTCTGCGTACACTTTTGGACACTGGACACTTGTGGATTGTGTGAGGCCCACTGATATCTGAGCGCTATGTGACACGCTCGATGGCACAGCTGCCTGTGACCAAAGTGACGAGAGGATAATGGAGATTTTGAATCTCTGCGTACACTTTTGGACACTGGACACTTGTAGATTTTGTGAGGCCCACTGATATCTGAGCGCTATGTGACACGCTCGATGGCACAGCTGCCTGTGACCAAAGTGACGAGAGGATAATGGAGATTTTGAATCTCTGCGTACACTTTTGGACACTGGACACTTGTGGATTGTGTGAGGCCCACTGATATCTGAGCGCTATGTGACACCCTCGATGGCACAGCTGCCTGTGACCAAAGTGACGAGAGGATAATGGAGATTTTGAATCTCTGCGTACACTTTTGGACACTGGACACTTGTGGATTGTGTGAGGCCCACTGATATCTGAGCGCTATGTGACACGCTCGATGGCAGAGCTGCCTGTGACCAAAGTGACGAGAGGATAATGGAGATTTTGAATCTCTGCGTACACTTTTGGACACGGAACACTTGTGGATTGTGTGAGGCCCACTGATATCTGAGCGCTATGTGACACGCTCGATGGCACAGCTGCCTGTGACCAAAGTGACGAGAGGATAATGGAGATTTTGAATCTCTGCGTACACTTTTGGACACTGGACACTTGTGGATTGTGTGAGGCCCACTAATATCTGAGCGCTATGTGACAGGCTCGATGGCACAGCTGCCTGTGACCAAAGTGACGAGAGGATAATGGAGATTTTGAATCTCTGCGTACACTTTTGGACACTGGACACTTGTAGATTGTGTGACGCCCACTGATATCTGAGCGCTATGTGACATGCTCGATGGCACAGCTGCCTGTGACCAAAGTGACGAGAGGATAATGGAGATTTTGAATCTCTGCGTACACTTTTGGACACTGGACACTTGTGGATTGTGTGAGGCCCACTGATATCTGAGCGCTATGTGACACGCTCGATGGCACAGCTGCCTGTGACCAAAGTGACGAGAGGATAATGGAGATTTTGAATCTCTGCGTACACTTTTGGACACTGGACACTTGTGGATTGTGTGAGGCCCACTGATATCTGAGCGCTATGTGACACGCTCGATGGCACAGCTGCCTGTGACCAAAGTGACGAGAGGATATGGAGATTTTGAATCTCTGCGTACACTTTTGGACACTGGACACTTGTGGATTGTGTGAGGCCCACTGATATCTGAGCGCTATGTGACACGCTCGATGGCACAGCTGCCTGTGACCAAAGTGACGAGAGGATAATGGAGATTTTGAATCTCTGTGTACACTTTTGGACACTGGACACTTGTGGATTGTGTGAGGCCCACTGATATCTGAGCGCTATGTGACACGCTCGATGGCACAGCTGCCTGTGACCAAAGTGACGAGAGGATAATGGAGATTTTGAATCTCTGCGTACACTTTTGGACACTGGACACTTGTGGATTGTGTGAGGCCCACTGATATCTGAGCGCTATGTGACACGCTCGATGGCACAGCTGCCTGTGACCAAAGTGACGAGAGGATAATGGAGATTTTGAATCTCTGCATACACTTTTGGACACTGGACACTTGTGGATTGTGTGAGGCCCACTGATATCTGAGCGCTATGTGACACGCTCGATGGCACAGCTGCCTGTTACCAAAGTGACGAGGGGATAATGGAGATTTTGAATCTCTGCGTACACTTTTGGACACTGGACACTTGTGGATTGTGTGAGGCCCACTGATATCTGAGCGCTATGTGACACGCTCGATGGCACAGCTGCCTGTGACCAAAGTGACGAGAGGATAATGGAGATTTTGAATCTCTGCGTACACTTTTGGACACTGGACACTTGTAGATTGTGTGAGGCCCACTGATATCTGAGCGCTATGTGACATGCTTGATGGCACAGCTGCCTGTGACCAAAGTGACGAGAGGATAATGGAGATTTTGAATCTCTGCGTACACTTTTGGACACTGGACACTTGTGGATTGTGTGAGGCCCACTGATATCTGAGCGCTATGTGACACGCTCGATGGCACAGCTGCCTGTGACCAAAGTGACGAGAGGATAATGGAGATTTTGAATCTCTGCGTACACTTTTGGACACTGGAAACTTGTGGATTGTGTGCGGCCCACTGATATCTGAGCGCTATGTGACACGCTCGATGGCACAGCTGCCTGTGACCAAAGTGACGAGAGGATAATGGAGATTTTGAATCTCTGCGTACACTTTTGGACACTGGACACTTGTAGATTGTGTGAGGCCCACTGATATCTGAGCGCTATGTGACACGCTCGATGGCACAGCTGCCTGTGACCAAAGTGACGAGAGGATAATGGAGATTTTGAATCTCTGCGTACACTTTTGGACACTGGACACTTGTGGATTGTGTGAGGCCCACTGATATCTGAGCGCTATGTGACACGCTCGATGGCACAGCTGCCTGTGACCAAAGTGACGAGAGGATAATGGAGATTTTGAATCTCTGCGTACACTTTTGGACACTGGACACTTGTAGATTTTGTGAGGCCCACTGATATCTGAGCGCTATGTGACACGCTCGATGGCACAGCTGCCTGTGACCAAAGTGACGAGAGGATAATGGAGATTTTGAATCTCTGCGTACACTTTTGGACACTGGACACTTGTGGATTGTGTGAGGCCCACTGATATCTGAGCGCTATGTGACACGCTCGATGGCACAGCTGCCTGTGACCAAAGTGACGAGAGGATAATGGAGATTTTGAATCTCTGCGTACACTTTTGGACACTGGACACTTGTGGATTGTGTGAGGCCCACTGATATCTGAGCGCTATGTGACACGCTCGATGGCACAGCTGCCTGTGACCAAAGTGACGAGAGGATAATGGAGATTTTGAATCTCTGCGTACACTTTTGGACACTGGACACTTGTGGATTGTGTGAGGCCCACTGATATCTGAGCGCTATGTGACACGCTCGATGGCACAGCTGCCTGTGACCAAAGTGACGAGAGGATAATGGAGATTTTGAATCTCTGCGTACACTTTTGGACACTGGACACTTGTGGTTTGTGTGAGGCCCACTGATATCTGAGCGCTATGTGACACGCTCGATGGCACAGCTGCCTGTGACCAAAGTGACGAGAGGATAATGGAGATTTTGAATCTCTGCGTACACTTTTGGACACTGGACACTTGTGGATTGTGTGAGGCCCACTGATATCTGAGCACTATGTGACACGCTCGATGGCACAGCTGCCTGTGACCAAAGTGACGAGAGGATAATGGAGATTTTGAATCTCTGCGTACACTTTTGGACACTGGACACTTGTAGATTGTGTGAGGCCCACTGATATCTGAGCGCTATGTGACACGCTCGATGGCACAGCTGCCTGTGACCAAAGTGACGAGAGGATAATGGAGATTTTGAATCTCTGCGTACACTTTTGGACACTGGACACTTGTGGATTGTGTGAGGCCCACTGATAACTGAGCGCTATGTGACACGCTCGATGGCACAGTTGCCTGTGACCAAAGTGACGAGAGGATAATGGAGATTTTGAATCTCTGCGTACACTTTTGGACACTGGACACTTGTGGATTGTGTGAGGCCCACTGATATCTGAGCGCTATGTGACACGCTCGATGGCACAGCTGCCTGTGACCAAAGTGACGAGAGGATAATGGAGATTTTGAATCTCTGCGTACACTTTTGGACACTGGACACTTGTGGATTGTGTGAGGCCCACTGATATCTGAGCGCTATGTGACATGCTCGATGGCACAGCTGCCTGTGACCAAAGTGACGAGAGGATAATGGAGATTTTGAATCTCTGCGTACACTTTTGGACACTGGACACTTGTGGATTGTGTGAGGCCCACTGATATCTGAGCGCTATGTGACACGCTCGATGGCACAGCTGCCTGTGACCAAAGTGACGAGAGGATAATGGAGATTTTGAATCTCTGCGTACACTTTTGGACACTGGACACTTGTGGATTGTGTGAGGCCCACTGATATCTGAGCGCTATGTGACAGGCTCGATGGCACAGCTGCCTTTGACCAAAGTGACGAGAGGATAATGGAGATTTTGAATCTCTGTGTACACTTTTGGACACTGGACACTTGTGGATTGTGTGAGGCCCACTGATATCTGAGCGCTATGTGACACGCTCGATGGCACAGCTGCCTGTGACCAAAGTGACGAGAGGATAATGGAGATTTTGAATCTCTGCGTACACTTTTGGACACTGGACACTTGTGGATTGTGTGAGGCCCACTGATATCTGAGCGCTATGTGACACGCTCGATGGCACAGCTGCCTGTGACCAAAGTGACAAGAGGATAATGGAGATTTTGAATCTCTGCGTACACTTTTGGACACTGGACACTTGTGGATTGTGTGAGGCCCACTGATATCTGAGCGCTATGTGACACGCTCGATGGCACAGCTGTGACAAAAGTGACTAGAGGATAAGGGAGATTGGATTGCTTTTAAAAAAGCAGTTTGCGGAGCAGTGGGTAAACAGCAATGCCAGCGTGTCAGGAAGCCTTAAAAGGCAGCCCAACAACCAACACCACTGATACACCACAATATAGCCTCCCCTTGCACTGCACACACAGTGACTTGTGTGTTGTGCAGGACAAATCGCTAGCAGCAGAAGCAGTTTTTTTGTCTTCTTCCCTGCCTAACGCTCTCCCTACAGAATCAGCAGCAACCTCTCCCTATACTAAGATCGGCAGAAGTAAAATGGCGGTCGGCGTGCACGCCCTTTTATACCCCCTGTGACGCCCACCAAAGCAAGCCAATCTCTTGCATGCCCTTCTGAAAGATGGTGGTGACCCGTGCCTAGGTCATCACATTGCCCACAGTGTCCGTGGATCCTGATTGGCTGAAAAAGAGCGCAAAACAAACTTTTGAAACGCGACTTTGGCGCGTAAGTCGCCAACCTCGTGGCCGATCTCATCCTAGGGTCGGGTTTCGTTTCATGAAACCCGACTTTGCCAAAAGTCGGCGACTTTTGAATTTTTTCGACCCGTTTAACTCAACTCTACTGGATTCCCGTCTGGCTAGACGGAGACTCCAGTATTTGGTTAAGTGTAAGGGTTATGGTCAGGAGGATAATTCCTGGGTCTCTGCCTCTGATATTCATGCCAAAAGATTGGTGCGTGCCTTTCATCGGGCTCACCCTGATCGCCCTGGTGGCATGGATGAGGGTTCGGTGACCCCTCCGCAAGGGGGAGGTACTGTTGTGAGTTCATTTTCCCCTTCACCATTGAGGTCAGATGAACTCCTTCTTCTGGTGAAGGAAGGTAGTGAGACTGATTACCAAGCACCTGAGCAGGATGATGATGACTGGGTGACTGGAATTGCTGACTGGATATAAGGCAGCCGACGCCCTTCTGCCTTGCTGGTGATTTCTCAGAGGGATTCTAGGAGACAAGACTGATTCTGCTCCTCAAAAGCTAAGTTTTCTGCTCTGCTTTTTGCATTTGTGTTTTGGTTTTGCTTTGCCTTGCTTTTCTGGATTTCTGCCATTCCCTGCTGAGGTGAGCTGAATTCCTTTATGCTCTGTCTTCAGAAAATACCTGAGTACTGATATAGTCTTTTTGAAGCCTAGCGTCTTCAGGGCTTTTTTCCCTCTCAGTCTGTTGGCTCTTGTTTTGATAGGGTTTTGGCGGATTGCAGACAGCAGCTTTTCTATCCTGTCCTATTTAGTTAGCTTGAGCCCTATCATTTGCTCAGCCTATCTTTCTATCTGTGTGAGTGTTTTTCCATCTTGCTTCACCGTCATTATATGTTGGGGGCTGCCTATTGCTTTGGGGTCTGCTCTGGGGCCGTTTAGATTTCCCTTTCTGTCTTTAGGCTATTTAGTTCTCCGGCTGTGATCGAGGAGTCTAGGGCACCGTAGGAGCCCCCCACGGCTACTGCTAGTTGTTGTTGATAGGTTCAGGGGTGTGCAATCCGATAGCTGCCAACTTCTCTGGCTTTCTGGACTTAGCTAGTATTTCTGTTTTTGCCTCCTACGGTGACTCATTCATAACAGGAGTCACACACCCTGAGTGATTTCAAGGAGAGACTATATAGTTTTTTTAAAGTGTACATACTGTCTGAGAGTCAAAAAGTCAGCATCCTCACTGGCCAGTTAACCGCTGCGGCCCAGAGGGAAGTAAAGTCATGGCCAGGCACTGATAAAAGAACTGTCAAACAAATCTTGGCCAGGCAGATGGACATCTTTGACATCTGCACTGCAGCAGAGAGATTCTTTGGGTGCAAAAAAAGAGTACAGGACAGTATACGGGACTATGCTCTTAACTTCAGGAAGCACTAAGGGCTGTAAAGCAGTTTGACCCTGACAGCGTCCAAGATGAAAATAGGTTGCAAACGGAGCAGTTTATAGAAGGTCTCCTGTTTAACAATCAAAGGCCACAGCTGCGCATAATGGCCCTACAAAATCCTGAACTGGATTTGCCCACTTTGAGGACAGGGCCATCTGTATGCTGCGTGATCCAGATCTTAGCGGCCACACTGCCCCCTAGGCATGCAGTGATTACATACCAACAGGGTGCAGCATCCTTTCCCTGGACCCCAATAGGCCGACATGCCAACCCAAGATAATGTCTTTTCTGTGGATCTGTTTCCAGGTCCAGGAGCTGACCAAATTGTGGCTGCACTAACTAAATCTGTGCAGTCCATGCAAGAGGCTCCAAAGAAGAAGATTCAGCTGGCCTCCAGTCCGGATGACGTTCTATGGCAACGGCAGAGGAGGATTCCACAGACCAGAGGGAGAGACAGTGATCGCTACGACGAGGATGGACAGCCCATCTGTCGCCGCTGCAGCAAGGCGGGGAACATCGCAAGATTCTATATTTTAAATGAGGGACCCCTGAGCAGAGGGCCAACCCCCAGGAGTAAGACGCCCAGACCCACACAACTGGTGAGACAAGTACGTGGGAGGACGGCCGGTACTGGCCCGTCGTGATTGATAGCTTCCCAATTAATGCCTTACCGGACACCGGCTCCCAGGTGACGAGAATGCCATATGTCCTCTTTAAGAGGTACTGGGTTGACTCAGACATTACTTGCAGCCCAGATGAAGACCTTGTCATTTTTTCCAGTAATGGTCAGCCCTTGCCTCAGGTGGGGTATAAAGATGTGACCATCAAGGTTGGTCGAGTAGAATTGCAATCACAATGTTTGATTATAGCTGATATCGACAAATGAGAATGCCATCCTATAATTACTTTATGCTCAAATGTAATAGAATATTGTCTTGGAGAAATTATTGTTTTGTTGCAACAGGTAGCCGAGACCGCCAGTTCCTGTCAGCAGTGAGTCCTGCAAAAGTAGATCAAAGCACTGATGCAGAGACAACAGGAAGAGCTGTCTGGTGGAGGAGTTGGCAGCATCAGAGTGAGTGATCCATTCCCCATTGCAGTACCCCCAGGGAGAGAAATGTTAATTTGGTATCAGGCAGCAATAGGCCTCAGGGGTCAGGATTACCAGGCCAAGGTAGAACGAGTGTACTCTGATAGCAGGCTCCCTGTCCTGACAGGCAGGGGGGTAGTTGATGTCCGCCAGGGGAAAGTACCGATTCGCATCCTGAATTGTGGGGAAAAAGAGGTCCATTTACCCCGATATGCCACCCTTGCTAAGCTGTTCACTGTAAGTAACAATGCAATAGAGGCAGCAGAACCCTTGCTTCCATCCAACCAGGTGGAGGACAATGGCTCTCAGTGGCAGCTGGAGGATTGGTGTCAACAGCTACACATAGGCACTGACTCCATTCCTTTGCACCAAAAGCATGGGGCTTACCGGGTGGCTCGAGAGTATAGAGTATGAGTGGGTCTTCAGCTAACATCCTCTAGACTTTGGGCAGGCAAAAAGGGTCCAACACCATATCCCCACTGGAGATCATCTGCCCATTAAATAGAGGCACCAGCCTGTACCCCCAATTCATTATCAACGTGCGAAGGATATGTTACAAGGGATGAAGCAGGCTGGGGTAATCAGAGATAGTTATAGCCCCTGGGCAGCTCCATTAGTCCTTGTTAAAAAGAAAGATGGTACCATGAGAATGTATGTTGACTACAGGACAAGTAAGAGCATTACACACAAGGACGCCTATCCGTTACCTAGAATTGAGGAATCACTAGCTGCATTGAGATCTGCTAACTATTTCTCTACCTTAGATCTCACCAGTGGGTATTGGCAGGTTTCCGTGTCAGAAGCAGACAGAGAGAAGACAGAGTTTACAACCTCAATGGGCCTCTGCGAGTTTAACTCCATGCCATTCGGACTCTGCAGTGTATTGGGGACATTTCAGCAGTTGATGGAATGCAGCCTAGTACATAAAAACTTTGAAACCGTTATGCTGTACCTGGATGGCATCATCAACTTCTCCAAAACCCATGAATACCACTTGAAGTACCTGGCCGAGGTGTTCGAAGACCTGTCCAATTTTGGTTTGAAAGTAAAGCCGCCCAAATGCCACCTTGTGAAACCCAAGGTGCAGTACCTAGACCATATGGTAAGTGCGGCAGGCGTGGCACCAGGCCCTGACAAGGTCACCGTTATCCGGAATTGGAAAAGACCCAGCAACATTCATGAAGTACGGCAGTTCCTTGCATTGGTGGGCTACTACCGGAGATTCATCAAGTGCTTCACCAAGATAGCCGCACCTCTGCAAGACCTGCTAGTGGGCCAATCCAAGAAGGCCAAGAACAAGAGTCCTTCGTTTGAGTGGAACAACAGGCTAGAAGAATCCTTCACTCGGATGAAGCAGGATCAGCTTGGATAAGTGGGAGATGAAGTCCTGTCCTACCCTGACTATGACCAACCATTTGTACTTTACACAGATGCCAGCAACATGGGACAGGAAGCAGTGCTGTCACAATTGCCAAAAGGCAGGGAGAGTGTGATTGCCTACGCCAGCAGGAAACTTCATCCCACTGAAAGGAACCCCAACAACTACAGTTCCTTTAAACTGGAGTTCCTCGCCATAGTCTGTGCAGTAACGGAGCACTTCAAGCACTACCTGGCTTCAGCAAAGTTTACTAACTACAAAGACAATAATCTGATAACACACATTAAAATGGCAAAGCTGGGTGCACTGGATGGCTTGTCTCTCCAACTATGAGTTTACCATCAATTACTGAGTGAGACATAAGAACACTAATTCTGATGCGTTGTTAGGCTTCGGGTTCCTGGCGCTGCACAGCAGGAATCCCGAACTTTGCCTTTGGCGGTCTCCCATTCCTCTCCAGCCACAGTGGCGCATGCTCAGCAGACCCGTCAATCCCGGCACTCTGCTCACACCAGCACTGTGGGTTTAGTTGCTGCTGCTATCTCTGGTCCAGCTATAGCAATGCATGCAGGTCAGCAGCGAATGATTCCAGGGACTAAGTCCTCCTTTCGGTCCACTGAGCATGCCGGTGGGACGATCTCCCATTGGCGATCGGAGGTCACATCATGTTCAAGTCCTTCTCCAGCTCGGATTGGACCATCAGGAAGGTCCCAGAAGGAACCGGCTATAAAAGGTTTGCATGGCCGCCCCGCCATGCGTTATGATAGACATTGAGTCTTTTGCTTTAGTGGTGTGTCTGTAGATGGATGCATGATTCTAGTGACTGACTCATTATGATCCCCCTTCCTCTGTTGTGTATGAGTTAGGGTCTTAGAGTTAGTCCCTGCAGCTAGCTATAGTACTGCTTAGCGGCGCAGTGCAGTTTGCTCAGGTTCCATTAGCACCAGTGGGCGTCAGACAGTGCAGACACCACAACTCCACAGTTACCGCAGTGGCTATCCGTGCAGCGCCATGTGCAGTTACTAGCGCTTTCCAGCACGGTCCTTATACTGGTAAGTGGTGACCGCCAGGGTAGTCGTAGTACCCGCTCTGTGCAGTGTACTACTCCCACTCGTGTCCTGTGACGCTTAACAGGGCACGGTTTTATGCCGGCTAGTACAGATTCCGTGTGGTAACAGAGTCCGCTCTTGCAAGCACCGGGTCAGTGGTTGCCCGCCAGTGTCCGGCTTCCACCTGTGTTATTGTATCCGTCATTGTCTAAGCAGCAGTTTCCATCTTTGCACGGTGGACCCCGGGCTGAGAACCCTCCATATAACATCTTCTTTATCTGGTGTGTTCCGCTAGCCCTTAACATGCGTTGTCCAGGATGCCCAATTCCAGACCAGGGAGAAGATCCGGATGCACTCGAAGAAATCGAGTTACCAGCCTTACACCACCCAGTTGCAGCCCAACGCTCCCAAGGGGTGAGGAACAAGCGCTACGTCATGCAAGAGGCCTCGTTAAACCCATTGTCCCACCATGAGTGGACAGACACACAGGATAGCGATCCAGCAGTCCACCTAGTAAAGGAGTTGCTGACAAGCTGACTCACACCCTGGTCCAGATGCTCCACAGGAAGTGCAGTAGTTGTGGAAGGAGAAGGGCAAGCTGTTCATCTATGAGGGTAAGCTGTGTTGGAGGAAGATCAATTTGCGCACTCATGAACTGGTCTGGCATGTGGCAGTCCCAAAGAGGGATGCGCCAATTGTCTTGGAGGCGTACCATGATGGAGCAGGATATTTTGGGTGGAAGATGTTGGAGGTCCTACTTCGTGAAAGATTACACTGCATTGGCATGAGGAGAGCTATTGAGAAGTGGTGCCAAGAATGTGGTCCATGCAACCTGCGTAGGAAAGATCGCAACAGCCGGAAAGCCCCATTACAGACCATAGTAACCAAACAGCTGCTTGGACTGGTAGCTTTGGATCATGTGAAATTGACTCAGAGTAGAACTGGCTACACCTACACTCTGACCATCGTTGACCATTACTCAAGGTGTTTGATAGTTGTGCCTGTCAAAGACCAAACAGCAAAGACGGTAGCCAAAGTGTTTCAAAAGTACTTTTATCGACCGCATGGTTACCCTGAACAAGTGCTCACTGACCAATGCCCAGCCTTTGAGGTGGAAGTGTTCCAAGAGTTCTGTAACCTGTACAGCTGCAAGAAAATCAGGATGACACCGTACCATCCCCAGACAAATGGCATGTGTGAGAAGATGAAACAGGTGGTAATTGACCTATTGAAGACCTGAAAGAGCGAAACCTATTGTCAGAGAAGTTGCCAGATCTGGTGGATCTATATAATCATATCCCGGTAAACTCCATCAACTGCACCCCAGCCAACCTGATGAGGGCAAGACCTGGCAAGTTACCCATTGATTTGGACATGGGAGTTTTAACACCTAAGGTGACATCACCAGATGCAGACTGGGATACAGAGTGGCAGCAGCAATACTGCAAAGTGCTAGAGTGCATGGAACAAAGTTTGCCCCAAGCAAGACAGAAGCAGGAGAGAAATAATAATCAAAATGCCCCTGAAGTTCCCTTATCATTTGGAGAACAGGTACTCAAAAGGAAGAGATGAGTGCACAAACTAGATGACCATTGGGAGGCTGAGCCATACACTGTTTTACATTCAGACTTTGATAACACTAAGGTGTGCCTCATTAGTAAGGATGGAGGAGAACCTCAGCAGCAGTGTCAAGAGATCATCTAAAGCTGTGCCTTGACCAACTAAAGGAAGGGATTGAAGACCCAGACATTCCTCAGCCCATGGAAGAGATGGAGAAAAAGATCAGCACAGTACTCAGAGAGTTCCCTACAGATTGGACAAGACTGAACAAGGCCATAGTTGTGCTCATCTTGATCTTTCCCCAGCCAGTAGTGCTAGAAGGAGATACCGCTCAAGACCAGCCTGATGACCAGCGGCCTCAAGCAGCAGATGGTACACCAGTAGAAGAGCAAGAAAATTTAACTGATGCCAGAAGCGAATCTGACATGCCCACGGTGAGCATCAGTAGTTGTAGAAAATCAACTATACCTGTACTACTTATAGTCACTCATAGAGTAACTGAAAAAGAGCGCACTACACCAGTGGTAGCAAGCACAGTGAATCCAGTTAGGTCACCAGCAATATCAGTGCTTTGAAAGTCTACCCATAGTACCCAAGGTAAAACCCCCATAAGGTTTCGCATGTAAGTAAAGTGCATAAAGAAGATATGTAAATATGTAATGTAATACGTAACCGTTAAGCATATGAGCCTACAGAGACGTACTGTATGAACTTTTAAAAATTTTCATAATAATCTGTTGTAGTACAATTGGGCCACAGGACTATATGTGACCAGGAACTTACTTGTATATAGTTAACAACATGGCCCAAGAATAAACAATGGACAATGATGCGTGGTCTAATCATCATCAGGACTATATTTGAGCTTTGGTTTTTGTAATTTTTCATTTTTGAAATCTTGTAAATAATTATTATTGTTCACTTGTTATAATGTTTTGTTTCCTCAGTCCAAGAGTACTGAATTTCATTATGGGGGAATGTGGCACCCCAGGAGTCCGGTTGCCACAGTGGAATTGCCTCCCTCACAGGGGAGTAATGACATGCCTGGAAGCAAGGAGGGTTTCCATGACCAGATAACACTTACATCCAATACGTTTCCTGACTCCAGACCAGAAGGGGGAGCTCTAAACCCGGTTTCAGGGGAGCTTCTCTATTAGTTCTAGCCTTGAGGAGGGGTCAGTCAGTCAGTGTCTGGAACTCAGAGAGGCAAAGTCTGAGTGAAGAGAGGAGAGAGGAGAAGTGAAAGAGAACCTGGGGAGTTGAACTGTGACCAAGCTCACCCCAGAGTACAGCGCTAGAAGCCGGACACCGGAGTCTTTTGCTGATGGGTACAACAGTCTGCCTTAGTGGATCCTAAGTTGCTTCCAGGCTCCCCAGACCTCTATTGTCATCTGTAACTAGTGCCCCAGCCTGCACTTCAAGCCGTGAGTAAAAGTGTGGAGACTGCACCCTGCTGTGACCTCGGAGTTATTTACTGCGCCATCCACCCTGCACTAGATCCATCATCACCATCTTTAACAATATAATTGCCCTGGGCCTAAGCTCTACCTGTGGAGAGCTGTATCGACTCTGCTGCATCACCATCAGCCCCAGCGGTCTCTTTAAGCAGTATCGGCAATCCCTAGCCAAGTACCACAGGTGGCATCATGAAACATCACTTATAAACTTTATTTCCCCTTTAATCATTATATTTCATTGGACGCCAAGGGCCACGGACCGGGATTCTGCTGCCATGATACATCACCTTAAGAACAGGCCCAGTACCAGGTATCCCCACCACCCTGGCAGGCGCTGCACCCTCCTGTACGTCTCATCAAAGGGGTATTGGGGTGCATCATAACTTTTGGCAGCCCAGCAACTCACTGCATAGGCAAAAACAGTATAGGAGACCCATTGTTTAACAATGGGAACAAAAAATCATAGCCAGTGGATGGCCCTTTAAGAAGATTAATGTCGCCTGATGCCCCTATAAAAATAGGTTTGTGACTTTCAGAGTCTCTCCTTCATAAATGAAACAGGATGTGTCAGATGATGTGTCACACACCACATGGCCAGCTAAGGTTGTTAAATGTTACAATGACATTTCCCAGTGAATGCATTTGTATTGGTTGAAAGCAATGCTAAAGTTAAAAAACACTATAATAGTCTTTATTTTTTTATATAGCGCTAACATATTCAGCAGCCCTTTACAGCTTGCACACACTATCATTACTGTCCCCAATGGGGCTCAGTAAACCAGGGTACCCGGAGGAAAACCACACAAATACGGGGAGAACATACAAACTCCTTGCAGATGTCGTCCTTGGTGGGATTCGAACCCAGGACCCCAGCGCTGCAATGCTATCCACTGAGCCACAGTGCTGCCTATGTGTTAACCTAGCCCAAGTGGAGGAGGAGCATTTTGGGGGGGTTATTACCCTGGAAAGGTTGTTCCTTAACAAATTTCCCAGGAAAATCCATTTTGGTTTAGATTTTGTATGTTTTAGTATGTGCCTGTAAAACACTCTGACAACAATGTTCACAGCAGTGACATAGGAGTCAGAAAAGAGCGCCTTCCCCATGATGTTCATATGCCATTTGAGCACTGTTCCCATTGATTTCTGACGTTTCTAGACCATAAAAATATCGCCGGGTGGGGGGGTCGCGGCAAAAATGGTTGTGTTTCCCATAGACTTACATTGGGCACCCAAGCATTCCAATTTGCTCGTTCCGAGCAACCAGCACGCAAGCATTTTAGTGCTTGCCCATCGCTAATCACTACTAAATTGGGGCGGATATAGTCCCTGAAGCACTACGGTTTCCCGCAACCCAAAGCCTTAATTTCTCCAGCCAGTAAAGCCACTACCAGGGTTTCTGCTGTAACCCTTGTCTTTCTCGCATTTCCCACTACCCGGTAACTTACCGGCGGTAAGTTCATGGGGAACAGTAAGGCTTGCATGGGATTCGTCAACCAGTACGTTATTCAGTTGGATCTACTGGCCTTACGATTCTCATCTGAGCGGGCCAATAGCACCTGCCTTAGGTGCTATTGTGCTTTTGGCACTACCAGCAGATGCACCACCTCCTTCATCAGTACCAGCTGGTCCCCCCCGCCAACGTCAGCGGCTTCTTCCACCATAGTTCCTCATGTTTGGGAAAATGTACCAAAAATACCAGCAGATATATGGTACTGTATGAGGAGCGTACAGCTGTATAAGGTGTAGGGCAGAACTTAAATCTCCGTATATATTTCCTTAGTCACACACAGACGCCCTCCCAGTATGGATTTGACCGTAATTCAAACAGCAGATATTCGGTACTGTATCAGAAGCGGACAGCTGTATACGGTGTAGGGGAACTTTTAAATCTCCGTATATTTATTTCCGGAGTGATACACAGATAGTCAGCATGTACTTGTCCGTGATACCAGCCGGTACATGGTAGAGTGTGAGGGGCGTACAGCTCTATACGGTGTGGGAAAAAATGAACTCTCGGTGCAGAAAAAAAGAATAAAAGTATTAGTGCTGTGTAAAAAGCAGTCTGCACAGCAGTGTACACACAGCAATGCAGCTATCAGGCAGCCTAATAACCAGCGCTGCTGCACACAAAGAAAATCCTCCTCTGTCACTGCACACTAACTGTACAGCACAATTGCTATCAGCAGCACAGAATCTTTTTTTCTTTCCTGCCTAACACTTTCCCTACAGAGAAACAGCGGCAGCAACCTCTCCCTATGCTAAGATCAGCAGAAGTAAAATGGCGGTCGGCAGTAAGGGCTTTTATAGCCACTGTGACGACACACAAAGCCAGCCAATCACTTGAATGCCCTTCTCTAATATGGTGGTGGCCGCTGCCCATGTCATCTCCTTGCCCACACTGTGCGTCCTTGTTCATTGGCTGAGAAAAGGCACCTGCAAGCATTATGGGAAACCCAACTTTGGCGCTCAGGTCGACGACCGCATGGCCAACCTCACGTTATGGTCGGGTTTTGCTCGGCGAAACCCGACTTTGGCGAAAGTCACCGACTTTTGAATCTGGCCGACCTGTTTCTCTCAACTCTAGTGTTTTTTCCTATTTTGACTCTGACCTTAGCCTGGATTTTTTACTCTTCTACAGCTTGTCGATTTTGTACCTTTGCTGTTCGCCTGGTTTTGACTCTGACTCCTGACTACGCTTTTGGTTCTGTTTTTTATTCCCTTCCTGGCAACCTTCCTGCTCCGGTCCACTGCTCTCATAAACAGCTAAACCTTGGGCTCCACTGTAATTCCAGATCCCTGTATGGGGGTAAAGGGTCTCGGGGTTTCTCGGGGTGCTGTCTTACTTGCAGCTCATACTCGCAGCAGATGGACGTTACATCATATCTGGCCCAAAACCGTTTTTATATATCCAGAATATATATAAAAGTATTACCTTACCTCTTCCCTGATTTTTTTTCCCCTTCCTCTCTGTCTCTGAGTTGATTCTGCTGCTAAAGCACCTGTGTCCTTTTTCATTGCTCAGTCCTGTGGAGGATCACTCCCATCATCTTCTACTAACCTGCTGCAAAAGCCACAGTCTGGAGACCTCTGGGAAAACGCTGGATGTCAGAAGTCTTCACTCCCAGGATGTCAGCACCTGGGTAGCTCTGGTCATGCTTGCCCAGGTATTGCCCGCTAATGCAGCCAAAGTCTTTTTACCTACTTCTTATGTCTTACCTTAAGAAATTTGTGTGTTTGGAGGCTTATGTAGTGGTTCAGAAAGGAATTTCATAGATTCCCTGGTAGCAAGGAATCTTGGTGTACCACTGCTAAGGCTTAATGCCCCCATTAAAACCACTGCGATTAATGGTACACCTGTCATCCAGGGTGGAGTGCAGTTTGTCACTAAGGAAGTATCTATGTCAGTGGGATCATTACATGCTGAACATGTCATTTTTTGTTATTAATAATTTATCATCCGCAGTTATTCTGGGTATGCCATGGTTACGCAAACATAATCCAGTCATAGACTGGCACTTGGGTGATATCGTGCGCTGGAGCCCAGAGTGTCAGGATAACTGTATATTGCTATCAGTGAACCAAGTTAAGGTAACACCTCCCTTTGTACCTTATGCATTCAAAGATTATGGGGATGTCTTTTCTATATTGGAATCAGAGAAATTACCCCCTTACAGAGAGTACAAATGCCCCATAGACTTGATACCGGATTCTCGTCTCCCAAAGGGGAGAATATTTAATCTCTCTGGTCCAGAACGTCAGCCCATGAAAGACTACATAGCAGACAGTTTGCGAAAAGGGTTTATTAGACCATCCACCTCACCAGTTTGGTCCGGGTTCTTTTTTGTGGAAAAGAAAGATGGTGATCTCAGACCTTGTGTTGATTACCGTGAGTTAAACGCAATCACTGTGAAAAACCAGTATGCGCTTCCACTCATCCCTTATCTTTATAATCAGCTGTTGGGAGACCGTTGGTTTACTAAACTTGACCTCCAAGGAGCATATAATCTTGTCCATATAAGAAAGGGAGATGAGTGGAAGACCACTGTCACGGGGTGACTTGCCCAATGTGACCCGACCCGATGATCAGTTGATCACAAAACCAACAAAGACAAACAAGGGGACACCGGGGAAACAATTACAATGGTGGGCCCTATTATAGGGAACGTGGAAGTGGACACCTCTTGCACTCTCCTAAGGAAGAGCCCTGAACACTCCTCACATTCCCTATAAAGGTTCTTTCAACCTGTCGCTGACCAGGATACCTAGGTCCCTCACTTGCCCTGCACCTATCCCTTACTAGGGAACTGGCAAGTGCGGACACTGGTCCCACCGCTGTACTAATAAGCCACCAAGGAAAATGATAGACAGGGAAAAACAAACCACACTTAGCTTGCTCTGCACTGGACCACAGAGTAAGGCGCCCGAACACAGTTTACATCAGGAAAACCAGATCAGCTGCAAACACTACTGCTCTAGATAGCTTCTCTCTCCAGAACGGTTGGCTTCCAAATGACCAGTGTTACCAACAGTGAGCTACAGCAGCTCATGACCTTTTATAGGAAGGAGGGGGATGGTCACCACCTGCTGGATAATTAAACATGTAGTAACACCAAAAGAACAAAAGATCCAAAAAATGTCAAATTTTATTATATTACAGATAAAAAGCATATATCATAGCAACACCATGTACTAATTTATAAGATACAGAGTACATAAAGGGAGGGAAAACCTAACCCTAAATACAAAAGGTCATAGTTGTGAATAAAGGACAAACTGTGAAAGGATCACAATAGCCAGATACAAAAGCAGCAGTGGCCCATAATCTTGATGGCACTCAATGTGCACCCTATAAGAGGATTAAATATCCCATATAATGGAAAATAGACAAATTCCAAAGTGCAGCATATCACCATATCATGTGGCACATAGAAAAAAATCACCATATACATACTGCCAGTATACCTGTAGTCATGCTGCCACCTGGTTATGTGAACCTGTGACGCACCCCGACGCGCGCTTCACCGCCTCTGCAGTTTCATCAGGAGGTAAGTAAGCACCATATCTGGCCTCTTATATAGCCCCCATATAGGTCTCTGACCACCTACAGCTGTGCACGGCGCGTCACCGCCATGTTGTGACGTGGCAAGGAAGGCGGCACTCAAGATACGCGTCACAGGGTCACATGGTCCGGTCATGTGACCGGGCCTGTTGCAATGCAATGCAACGCCCTCTAAAACACCAGCCGCCTCACGGCAGCACAGCGCATGCGCGGTGCGTGCTCAAGCCTGTGGTATCAGGAAGTATTTTAAATCCGTTCAAAATGGATATCCTAGTGGAAAACGGCTAAGCCTAATATCACGCCCATATAAAAATGCAACAAAAGGGCTAATATAGATACAGTATATATAAACATAAATATTACCCCATCTTAATTGACATACACAAACTATATTACAATCTAAATCCATAAATGACAGTTACTTCATTTATGAGTACATTAAAAATACATAGGCAATTGAATACCAAAATATACCATAATCTGCAGCTATATATAATGATATCAAGAGATCAATATAAAATATACAAACAATAAGCTACAAATATAATATTTATGATAATAAGATATATAATGTACATCAGTATGTTAAATCTGCCCTAATACAGAAGAATAATGAACATTAATCTATGCTAGTATCCACAATTAAATCCTTAATGATACACTAATAAAGGGATACATAAATTATTGTACATGTTCCTAAAAAGAAGCACAACAAATTCATCAATTTTCTTCCATGTCCGATATTCTAGAGGGTAAACAGTACGTAGATTTGCTCGATATTTTTCTCTTTTCATCCAAAGGGGATTGTTATTTAGGCTGTGTCTTTGGAACTTCTGGAAGAGATCTGTAGATCCCCAGAACAAGCCCCTGACAATACTCCTCCACAAAAACTATTTGTCCCGGCCACATTCCGCCTTCAAGTTCTGATGTAATCACATGATTCCGTCCTTGCAGGGCATCCAGGTATCAATAACACCATCAGACTTGTAACCAGGAATTTTTGGTGGCTAATAGGGTTGAGCGAAACGTGGCGGTCAAATTCATAAGTCGCCGACTTACACTGATACCATAGCGTAAGGTCGGCCACGAAGTCGACGACCAGAGCGCCAAAGTCGCGTTTCAAATGATGCTTCCAGCGCCCTTTTTCAGCCAATGATGGAGGACGCACACTGTGGGCAACGCGATGACTTGGGCAGCGGTCACCACCATCTTTGAGAAGGGCATGCAAGTGATTGGCTGGCTTTGTGTGGCGTCACAGGGGCTATAAAAGGGCGTGAATGCCGACCGCCATCTTACTTCTGCTGATCTTAGCATAGGGAGAGGTTGCAACTGCTGATTCTGAATAAGGGAGTGCGTTAGGCAGGGAAGAAGAACCAAAAAAACTGCTTCTGCTGTTAGCGATTTCCACTGTACAACACAACACTTTGTGTGCAGTGACAGAGGAGGCTCTATTTTGGTGCATCAGCTCTGTTGGTTATTAGGATGCCTTATAAGGCTCCCTGATAGCTGCATTGCTGTTTGCACACTGCTGTGCAAACTGATTTTTTAAAAGCAAAAATACTTTTCTTTCTCTTTTCTGCACAGTTACCAAGCGCTCATTTTCCCACCCTTTTGTGTGCAGCAGTCCTGCTTATTAGGCTGCCTGCTGCCATACTTGGACTGAGAGCATCATTGTCAGCTTGCTAAAATCTCTAGGGAGATCCAAATTCTCCCCAATAGTCTATACACACCTTGTGCTTGGTCATACACCTGCCTATTTCAGCCTGTTAAATTGAGGTGTAATCTATAGTGGGCCTGAGATAATAGTTCAGCCTCTTAAAATCTCTAGAGAGCTTCCAATTCTCCCCAATACTATTGTGATGGCCGTCTGCGAATCTGGGCTGCAGTAGGGACAGCACCCCGAGTAACCCCGAGACCCTTAACCCCTATACAGGAATCTGGAATTGTAGCAAGGCCCAGGAGGTAGCTGTCTAGATTAGCAGTGGACCAGAGCAGGACGTCCACCAAGGGGTCAAAACTAAAACCCGTAATCAAGGTCAGGATGCAGGAGTCTGAGACCAGGGCGCCGCAGAGGCACGAAATCAGCAGACAGAAGGAGAGTCAAAAGTCCAGGCCAGGGTCAGTAAAACCAGGAGGGCAGCGAGGTACAGAATCAGCAGGCAGAAGGAGAGTCAGGAATCCAAGCAAAGGTCAGCATCAAAAAGTCGGAAGAGAGGCGGAGGTACAAAAACGGCAGGCAATAGAGTGGTCAAGAATCCAGGCTGAGGTCAGAGTATACACTATAGCAATTCACACAGTAACACGCAGGGGAACCAAGAATATATCCGGCGGCTTGCAAGACCAGTCCCCAGGTATTTGAGGGATCAGGTCCTCCCTCAGAGGTTCCCGGCCCGATGATGTAACCAGGACCGCCCCCGGACCAGGCCAGATGGACATGCAGTAAGCCCTACATGACTGACAGAGGGGCGGAGCATGCGCCCACCAGATGCCTGCGCAGGAGCCCCCTCTCTGCCACCACCCTCACCCTGGAGCGAACCACGGCGCCTCCCAGTGGCTGAGGCAGGAATAGCCATCCCTGAGTCCGACGGCGACGTGACGGTCCGGCGCCCTCGAGTGGCCGAGACCGGAACTGCAGGCCCTGAGTCTGGCTGCGACGTGACAACTATATACACTTTGTACCTTGTTTTACAGTACCATATAGCTGGTGGTATTTTGGGTACATTTTTCCAAAAATGAAGAAGTATGATGGAAGAGGCAGTGGAACTGGGTGGGGGTTGCCAGATGGTACTGATGGTGGTGCATCTGCTGGTAGTGGCAAAAGCACAATATCATCTAAGGCAGGAGGTGTTAAGCCTGCGTCATCGTCTGGCTCCACAAGGCCTCGAAGGCTCCCTTTTCTGGGAGTAGGCAAACAGCTTTTAAAGCTGGAGCTTCAGGAACAAGTTTTGGCTTACATTGCTGACACAGCCTCCAGCTCTATCACCTCCTCTTCTGAAGTTTCAAAAAATAAAAGCACTGAGTCATCAGTGGAGGCTCCTGGTCAGGAACAACACCTTTCCTTGTGTCCTTCACTCCTACCAAAAGTGAAGGATGCGGCAGGCCATACTACAAATTACTCCATGGAGCTGTTTTCACATACCATGCCTGGGTTATCAAGTCAAATCGTGAATTCCCCAGTCCAAGACGAATCTGACATGGAGTGCACTGATGCACAGCCACTGCTAGCTTTTTCTACTGGTACATTCACTCAGAGCACTACATTGTCCTCGCAGTGTACTGAGCCAGAATCTGACCCTGATGAAACTCAGGTGCCCCTTCCCGCATACTATACCACCTTACACGGTGACACAGAGGAAGGTGCACATGAAATTGAAGAGGAGGTGATGGATGACCCAGTTGTTGACCCAGATTGGCATCCATTGGGGAAGAGGGTGCCGCTGCCAATAGCTCAGTAGTGGAGGAGGAGGATCCGCAGCAGGAATCGACGTCGCAATAGCTGTTTTCTGGCAGGCCTGGAGCAGTCCAAAAACGGTTTACAAAAACCAAAAGAGTTGCAGGACAGCTTGGCCAGACGGTCAAATTAGCACAGCGTGCAAGGCCTGAAAATGTCTTCCATAGTAGGAAGAGTGCAGTGTGGCACTTTTTTTAACAAAATCCTAATGAACAGGCAAAGGTTATCTGTAAGAAGTGCGCAAAGACCATTAGCCGAGGGAAAAATCTGAGAAATTTGAATACCAGTTGCATGCTTAGACATTTAACCACCATACACTTGCAAGCGTGGACGGACTACTGAACCTCACGTACCACATGTGCACCTGCTCTGAATGAAGGTAGTCACTTCGCTTCCCCCACTGTAAGCCCACCGGTTAGCACACCACCAGCAGCAAATGTTGAGGTGTCGCCGCAAGGCCAAAGCAGTCAGGGAATCACAACGTTATTGCTGCGAAAGACTGAATCTCAGGCCATCAGCAACACCACCAACACCATCACCATCACCAACCCTCTCTCAGTCCACCATGTCCATCGCTAGTTCCACCATATGCAGCTCTCAAGTCCAGCTCACCCTACCAGAGACTCTGAGTAGGACAAGAAAGTACTCATCCTCTTATCCGCGTACACTGTGTTTGAATGCCCAAATTGCCAAACTAATCTCGTTAGAGATGATGCCCTACCGGTTGGTTGAAAGCGAAGCTTTCTGCGAGCTCATGGCCTACGCAGTACCACGCTATGACCTACCCAGTCGGCACTTCTTTTCTCGAAAAGCCATCCCAGCCCTCCACCTGCATGTGAAAGACCGCAATGTCCATGCACTCAAGCAATCAGTGAGTGGAAAGGTGCACCTCACAACAGATCCATGGTCCAGTAGACATGGCCAGGGCCGTTGCGTGTCCATCACTGCGCACAGGGTTAATGTGGTGGATGCAGGGTCCACAGGGTACAGCGGAGGTGGGACAGTGCTGCCTATCCCACGGTATAGGAAACAGTTGGCTGTAGGCGTTCTACCCTCCTCCTCCAGAAGCGAAAGCTCGTCCCCAGAGCGCAGTCGCACGAGCACTCCATCCGCAGCTGCCAGTGTTGCACACGAGATGTTCCACTATTGAACAGCTAGTGGTAAGCGTCAGCAGGCTGCGTTGAAGATGATGTGTTTGGGCGCCAGACACACCGCGGAGGTACTGGCCGACTACTTGCAGCGACATACTGAGTTATGGCTGGGCAGTCTACATCTTGAGGCAGGCAAGGTAGTTAGTGATAACGGCCGGAATTTTGTGGCAGCCATAGCCCTTTCAAAATTGAGACACATACCTTGCCTGGCTCACACCTTGAACCTGGTGGTGCAGTGCTTCCTCAATAATTATCTGGAGTTAACAGCCCTGCTCCATAAGGTGCGAAGACTGTGCTCGCACATCCAACGGTCGCTCGTACACTCCAGTCGTATGCAGAAGCTGCAGCGATTGCTCCACCTTCCCAAGCACCGCCTAATTATCAACGTTGCAACAAGGTGGATCTCCACCCTGCACGTGGTTCAGAGGCTGTGCGAACAGAGGCAGGCTGTAATGCATTTGTGGGAGGATACATGGGCAGGCAGTTTGAGGGCTGACATAGAGTTGTCTGGTGTGCAGTGGTCGAAGCTGAAAGACCTCTGTAAAGTCCTTCAGTGTTTTGAGGAATGCACACGGCTGTGTTGTGAGTTCATTTTTCCCTTCACCATTGAGGTCTGATGAACTCCCTCCTCTAGTGAAGGAAGGTAGTGAGACTGATTACCAAACACCTGGGCAGCTACATGATGACTGGGTGGCTAGAATTGAGGACTGGATATAAGGCTGCCGACGCCCTTCTTCCTGGCTGGTGATTTTCCTGCTGGATTCTTGGACACCAGTCTGATTCCTGCTTCTCAAAGCTAAGTTTTTCTGCTCTGCTTTGTACACTTCAGTTTGGTTTTAGTTTTGTCTTGTTTTTTGGGAGTTCTGCCATCCCCGGCCGGGGGTTAGCTGAATTCCATTTTTGTCTCTGATCTGTTGATCTTTTGCTCTGTCTTCAGAATATACCTGAGTGCTGATATAGTCTTTTGAAGCCTAGCGTCTTCAGGGCCTGTTTTTCCTATCAGTCGGTTGGCTCATTTTGATAGGGGTTTTGCGGATAGCAGACAGCAGCTTTCCAATCCTGTCCTATGTAGTTAGCTTGGGTCCCATCATTTGCTCAACCTATCTTTCTATCTGTGTTAGTGTTTTCATCTTGCTTCACCGTCATTATATGTTGGGGGCTGCCTATTGCTTTGGGGTCTGCTCTGGGGCAGTTTAGTTTTTCCCCTTTCTGTCTTTAGGCTATATAGTTCTCCGGCTGTGATCGAGGGGTCTAGGGCACCGTAGGAACCCCCCACGGCTACTGCTAGTTGTTGTGGATAGGTTCAGGGGTCTGCAATCCGATAGATGCCAACCTCTCTGGTTTTTCTGGACTTAGCTGTTATTTTGTTTTTTCTTCCTTCGGTGACTCATCATAACACGGCTGGTAAGCGCAGACGACGCCATCATAAGCATGAGCATCCCACTTATGCGTTTGCTCATGCAAACTTTGACGCACATTAAGGAGCAGGCGTCTGCAGCCGAGGAGGAAGAGGAGGAGGGAAGCCTTGATGACAGTCAGCCATTGTCTGCTCAGGGAACTCTCCTGGACGAGGTGGAGGAAGAAGAGGAGGAAGATGATGGGGATTATTTAGGGAAGGAGGATGCTTCTCAGGGGGCAAGAGAAAATGTTGGCGTGGCAAGGTCAGGTACAGGATTTGTGCGTGACTGGAGGGATGTTGATTTGCCAGAAAGTGCTCCTCCATCCAGCACTCGCAGTGCATCATTGACACCTGGAACATTGGCCCACATGTGTTATTATGCCTTGCTGATCCTAAAAAGGGCAACCCTTTCTTCACAAGAACTGTTTTCGCTGTCTCTACAGACAAAGTAATTGAGGGTCAGCATCGCCTCTGAGAATTCTCCCGGGAGTTTTTACCGTGATTACTAATTCCAAAATTTCTGCAATCACTCGACTTTCCGTCTGTACTTGTATCCATCTCGTTTCCTCTTGTGGAGAGTCTGGACTGTCTTACTGAGACTGAAATATATATGAAGATTGAAAAATACCCCAACAGTGTATACTGGTGTAAGCTTCGAATACATTACCCTTTTTCTACTTTTTAGATTCTTGTCTAATCCATACTGAGGCTGTAAGTGTCTTTGTCGGACTCCGGAAATAAACACAGAGATTTTTAATGTTTAAACTATGCTATATATACCTGGTATCCATAGATACTGTACCCTTTCTCAACTTTCTACAATCTTGTCAAATCCATACTGGGCCTGAGACCGTCTGCAATCTGTCCATCCTTTGCGTGGCTGGCATGGTTGAGGTTGCCCGTGTGGAGTCCAATTAAGCCGCAGGCTCCTCTCCTGGTGGTGCCCTTCTTGACATTTCTTTAAGGTTCAGCCTTGCAAACATACTGCCCCCAGAAACAAAGCACTTTGCCTTCATGGACGCTGTTTGGAGGGTCGTGGGAATAACGCCGCCCGATCGGCAGTTGACATAATTTATGGTGGGAAGTCCGACGGTATATGATCGTCTTCGATTTTAGAATTTTAGATTTTTTTTTATTTTAGATTTTTATTCCAGCCTTTCTTGACTTTATAAGGGCATGATATGCCTATATCTGTGTCTCCTCCTCCTCCTTTTACTCCTCCACCTCTTTTCTTTATGTAGTTGCCCTTCTCCATATGTTATTTGTGTCTTCAGAGCATTTTGTCTGCTTTGGGACACCTTTTAAGGTGTTTTGCAATTGTTTTCTATGTGTTTGTATGTGTTTGTGTTTGCCTGCCATTGTTTTCAATGGGGTTCGACGGTGTTCGTCGAACGTTCGATGAACATTCGACGAACTTGCCTCCTGTTCGACGAACCAAACCGAACTCGAACACTAGCGGGGTGGCTCAACACTACTCCTGATATATAGACGTACATTTTTAATGTTTAAACTATGCTATATATACCAGGTATCTGGTGATACTGGACCCTTTCTGCAAGGAAGTCCTCCTCCACCCACCACTCTAAGTGTATCATTGACACCTGGAACATTTGCCCACATGTGTGATTATTTCTTGCGGATCTTCTTTTTATATTGTGGTGTGATCCATTCTGAGCGTGTGAGAGTCTGTGGGTTACTCCTGCAATTTAGATGTACATTTAAAAATTACCCCAACACTAGTGTATACAGCTCTACGGTTGTGATACATTACCCATTTACTGCTTTTTATATTCTGGTCTAATCCAAACTGACCAAGTGAGTCTCTGTTTCTGACTGTGGAAATAAATACTGAGATTGGCAACAATGACCCCTACACTGTGTACAGCTGTACGCTTCAGATCCATTACCATTTTACCAGTCATGGTCTGGCTCCAGAAGGCCTGGAAGGCTACCTTTTCTGGGACTAGATTAACCACTTTTAAAACCAGAGCATCAGGAACTGGTTTTGGCTTACATTACCCGAAACAGACTCCAGCTAATATGCCCTCCTCTTCTGAAGTTTCAAAAAATGCAAGCACTGAGTCGTCAAGTGCTGGCTCCTGGTCAGGAAGAATCCCTTTCCTAGTGTCCTTCACCCCCACCAAAAGTGAATGATGCAGCAGGCCACACTTTACATTAGTCCATGTAGCTCTTTATCACATACCATGCCTGGGTTATCAAGTCAAATTGTGAATTCCCCAGTCCAAGATGAATCTGACATGGAGTGTGGGTGGCCAGCCAGGGCAGTGGGGTAATCGGTACCGGGTCGGTTTCTCAGAGGGATGTGTCACGGTGGTGACCCAGTCCGTGGCCATGTGCGTCCATGCAAAGGGGTGAATAACGTTTATAGGTGAATGATACGTGACGCCACCTGTGGTTTCTGATCAGATTGACCAGCGCTGCAGTGTCACTTCTATAGGACAGATGCTGTGGTGCAGCTAAGATGTAGAAGCCCTGCACAGGTAGGGTCGTAGTCGCAGGGCAGATGAAAGAGTTGGTAGATGGTGTGCAGTGCAGGATGTAGCAGAGCCGTGCGCCAGGCGCAGGAGAAAGATGACAGACACAGTTGTGCAGTTCCTTTACCTGTACTTGGTAAGTGCCATCCAGGACCCAGAGTACAGATGGAGAAGGAGTTGGTCAGCCTGGAAGCAAATTTGGAATTCTCTCTCTGCAGATAGGTAGTGTGGCCTCCGTTCTAGCGCTTATCTGAGCTACTCGCAGTACTGAGTTCACTGAAGTTTCTCCTGTTGACTCTCTTTTGAAACTTTCTCGTATGCAGGCAGCCGTAGCCTTTTCCTTCTGGCTCACACAAATCGCTGCTGGGGCCTCCGAGCCTTAGTTGGGAACAGAGCATTTACAGCTGCTACTTCCTCCGGTTTCTGCTGCAGGACCGTCAGTGTCCCTACAAACTCGGAGACCGGAATCCTGACCATGTGCTCCAGCTAGGAGTGAGCCTTAACTCTGCTCATCCTCCAGCTCCCCTTCTCACATCCACACATTTCCCCTTCCCTTCACAGACTGCCCTAACTTCCTTCCTCCCGACCACAGAGAGCAGATCCTCACCAGTCAGGTTCAGAGCTCTCCCTGCTGGCCTGGAGTGGGAACTGTGTTGTGTGTTGGTTTAACTGCTAGAGAGATCCTTTGTTGTTCCCAAGCATGTTATCACACTCCCTAGGAGGAAGGTAATGCCACTGTGGCGACCGTACTCCTGGGGGCGCCACAAAAGCACTGATGCCCAGCCACTGCTAGATGATTCTGCTGGTACATTGACCCAGACCACTACATTCCCCTCGCACTCTACACAGCCAGAATCTGACCCTGATGAAACTCAGGTTCCCCTTCCCGCATACTATACCACCTTACACTGTGACAAAGAGGAAGGTGCAGATGAAAGTGCAGGTTCCTTGAGCAGGTGGGGCGGCATACTCATGGGCGACGGCACTGGCACAGGGCCCCTCATAGTATGCAAAAGTGCCGTCAGACACACCGCCGTACTGTGAGAGGCCCTGTGCCAGTGCCATCGCCAATGAGTGGGCCCCCCCTACTTGCTCAGGATCACAGCACTTGCAAACTTGAAATACTTACCTTTTCCTGCTCCACCGCCGTGACGTCTTCCGCGTTTCCTGACAGTGTTATTCTGGTCAGAGAGCGCGATAACATCACGTCTGTATGCCCTCTGCCTAAGCAGTCCATGTGCAGAGAGATGGAAGATGGGGACGACGAGGAGTCCAGACTAGTACAGGGATTCCCTAGTGAGGAGACTTAATTAATTGTTTTAAAGGTTGGGAGCAATTGTTGGGGAGCACTATACTATGGAGAATGATATATTTGGCCCACCATACACTGGAGCATTCCAAAGGTGGACATCAGACGCTGGAGCAGCATTTACAGGGCCCATTATACACTGGAGCATTAGAAATGGGGCCCATTATATATGGAGCATTATTTGGGCCCATAACACAGTGGAGCTTCATCCATGGGGACCAACATATACTGTAGCATTATGTGGAGCTCATCATATACTGTATCGAACATTATATGGGACCAATGATTCTGTATGGAGAAATATATGGGCCTCATTACTCTGTATAGCACACCATGCAGTGGCCATAATACTGTATGGAGTTATATACTGTCCGTTTTTGGAGCTATTGGAGAATTTAAAATGGATATCAGTCATGTGATGTAAGAAGTGAAGTATTTTTCATTGTACTATACCGCTATTTCTCTGCCGTATCAGAGGATCATGAATTGTGGCATGTGTTAAAAGAGCCCATTGACACTCTTTGGCCCTGGGCCCACGAAAATCTGGAGCCAGCCCTACCCCCCCCACAACTTTAGCCAAATAATCCCCAGTTTTCAATGCGTAACTATTATTATAAAGTAAATTAAGGTTGACAAGCTTAAGTAATAAGAATTGATGTTTTTGGCATTAAAATGGGCACTGTAGGTGTGTTTCCTGTCCTCCACTCACTGCCGACTTTTCTTCCCCATTAGCTTGCATTGGGTTTCGTGTTTCAGTAGGCCTTCGACTTTTCACGATAATCGGCCGATTGCGTTCGACCCGACTTTTGCGAAAGTCGGGTTTCATGAAACCCGACTCGACCCGAAAAAAGGCAAAGTCGCTCATCTCTATTGGCTAACTATAGTAAAGGACTGTAAGGACTGTGTACTGGCTTGTGAAACCTGTGCTCGCGCTAAGTCTCCCCATAATCGCCCTGCCGGATGGCTCTAGTCCTTGCCTACCCCTGAGGGTCCTTGGACTCATATATACATGGACTTTATTACTGACCTACAGTTCTCAGAAGGGAAGACGTGTATCTGGGTGGTGGTTGGTTGATTCAGCAAGCAGTGTCATTTTGTTCCTCTGTCTGAATTACCTAATTCCAAGACTCTAAGCAAACTATTCATTACTCATGTTGTACAATTGCATGGTGCTCCTGTGAATATTGTATCCAACAGGGGCACCCAGTTCATTTCGAAATTTTGTTGGGCACTCTGTAAACAGATTGGAATTGAATTGTCCTTTTCCTCTGCCTATCACCCTGAAACCAATGGTCAAACCGAGTGCACCAACCAAGCTCTTGAGCAGTACCTATGTTGTTATGTCTCTGAGCATCAGTCCGATTGGGTGGAACACCTGCCACTAGCAGAGTATGCCATGAATAATCAGTGCCAGGAGTCCATCAAGACTACCCTTTTCTACAGTAATCATGGGCTGCACCCGCGCTTTGGTTCGTTTTCTTCTAGGATGTCAGATGTCCCTGGGGTAGAAAGGTCCGTGGATCAGTTAAGAACTATCTGGTTGGAAGTCAGCGTAAACATGAAAGGGGCTCAGACTAGACAGGCTTCTTCTGCTAATAGAAGGCGCTCCAAGGGCCCGGACCTGGGAGTTGAGGACAAAGTTTGGTTTTCTACAAGGAATATTAAGCTCAAGTGCCGTCTGCCAAGCTACGTCCCAGGTTTATTGGTCCATATGAAATTATTGAGGTAATTAATCCAGTAGCCTTTTGTGTGAAGCACCCTCAATCATTTAAACTGCCGAATGGATTCCATAAGTCCCTTCTCAAATTGTACCGCTATCCGATTTGTCCTGTCCAGTCCCCTCCTCCTCCGGTTTCGGTCGGAGGTGCCTTGGAATATGAAGTCCAAAGAATCCTTTATTCCTGCTTAGTGAGAGGATCCGTGCAGTATCTGGTGCATTGGAAGGGCTACGGTCCAGAGGAAAGGTCCTGGGTGCCTGCCAGTAACGTCCACGCCAAGGGTTTGATCAGGAAGTTTCTGTTAGGAATGGCGGAATGCACTAAATAAAAATAATAATAAAGTGCGTTCGCCACTCGGGGTCCACCGTGCAGTAGGTGATATAACCGCTGCTAAGTGGTGGCAGGAGCAATATGGTGGAAATACGCACCGGGTTAAACTTCACCCAGGTGCGCAGAGCAATCTCAGTTAATTCACAGAGATGCCAAATAAGCACAAATACAAAGACTGAGCCTGTTGAGGTCACAGTACTCAGTATAAATACACACACAGTGTCAGGTCACAGGAGTAGCCCAAGACGGCGGCACTACATCCGTCTAGACCTACCGTGTGTGCCGCGTCGCAGCTGCGGACGCTGAGGAGGGCTGCTACTGCAGCGCGGCGTGGACACTGCCGCCAAACGACAAAGCTATGATGCAAGCGCAATGTCGGACACTAGCAGCTGTGGATGTTGCAGTAGAGGAGCGCTGGTGCTGATTCTAAACTCAGTCCCTAACCACATACGTAATATCAGAGGGAAGGGGTTTTATAATGAGTCAGTCACCAGAATCATACATCCGTCCTCATACACACAGCAGCAAGTAAGTCTATACTAGCGCATGGTGGAACAGCCATGCGTGCCTTTTATAGCAGCCGGGACCTTCTGCAAGCCTCCAGATATCTGAGATGGACCAATGAGATCTGGAGCATGACCTGAGCACACGACTCCCAATCTCCAATGAGAGATCGTCCCATGAGCATGCTCAGTAGGAGGGCAGAAGGACTTAGCCTCAGGAGAGATTTGCTGTAACGCAATCTCCTCTGCAATCTCCTCTGCAGTAGATTGAACAGCAGGAGACTGCAGAATGTGAGGGTCTGGATCCCTGCAGAGTAAACGCAGAAATCCGACGCCTAAAGGTACTGTCACACTAAGCGATATCGCTAGCAATATCACTATAACTTGTGACGTTATAGCGATATTGCTAGCGATATCGCTGTGTCTGATACTTACCTACGACCCGCTCCCCCGCTGGTTATCGCTGATCGCGTGAGAACAGGCTGGACTGTTTCTCGTCATCAGCTTCCTGCGGCGCTTCCTGCTGTGACGACGAGCGACGCTTGGAGCCGGGCGGGAGGATGCAGGATCGCCTAGTGTGACAGGTAAGTAGCGACTCCATCCCCAGCGATGTCGCTGGTGAGATCTGCCTGTGTGGCAGCTCACTAGCGACCACTTAGCGATGCACCAGGGATCCTGACCGCGTCATGTACTGTCACATCGCTAAGTGTGACAGTACCTTCACAGTTTTATTTCCTTCATCCCAACAAACCGGGTTTTGAGGGTCCGCCATTGGACTCGGTGGCTGGTGTTCCTGCCTCGGCCGCTGGGAGGCACCGGACTCCTTTGGCTGGTGGTGCTTGTGATAGGAGGGCTATATCCTAATATTGTCCCGTTCCTTTGACGCATGCCTCTGTTGCTGGGCATCACTGTGTTTCCCCTGTGGAGGATGTTGGTGACAGAGAAGGGGTCCCTGCGCAGGTGCCTGGTGGGCGCAGGCTTCGCTCTTCTGTCAGAGGTGAAGTGGTTGGTGCCAGTCGTGCACCGCCATCTGGCCTGGTTCTGGGGGCGGTCCGGATGAGGTCATCAGGCTGTGAGCCTGTGAGAGGTAGCCCTGTCCTTCAAATACTTTGGAGCCTGTCCTGCAGGCTGTCAGATATAATCTTGGTTTCCCCAGTGAACTAGTGTTTATTGCTATTTTGACTCTCACCTTAGCCTGGATCTTTATCTCTTCTACAGCCTGCCATTTTGTACCTTTTGTTGCTCGCCCGTTTTGACTCTGACCTTAGCCTGGATTTTTGACTCTTCTACAGCTTGTTGATTTTGTACCTTCGCTGCTTGCCTGGTTTTGACTCTGACCTTAGCCTGGATTTTTGACTCTTCTACAGCCTGCCGATTTTGTACCTTTGATACTCACCCGGTTTTAACTCTGACTCCTGACTACACTTTTGGTTCTGTTTTTTATTCCCTTCCTGGCAACCTTCCTGCTCCGGTCCACTGCTCTCATAGGCAGCTACCCCTTGGGCTCTGCTGTAATTCCAGATCCCTGTATGGGGGTAAAGTGTCTCAGGGTTTCACAGGGTGCTGTCTTACTTGCAGCTCAGACTCGCAGCAGATGGACGTTACGCTAAGTTTGATCTGCGTGGCTTTTAATTTAATACATTCAGTCATGGCCAAAAGTATTGACACCCCTGCAATTCTGTCAGATAATATTCAGTTTCTTCCTGAAAATGATTGCAAACACAAATTCTTTGGTATTATTATCTTCATTTAATTTGTCTTAAATAAAAAAACGCAAAAGAGAATGAAGCAAAAAGCAAAACATTGATCATTTCACCCAAAACTCCAAAAATGGGCCGGACAAAAGTATTAGCACCCTCAGCCTAATACTTGGTTGCACAACCTTTAGCCAAAATAACTGCGACCAACTGCTTCCGGTAACCATCAATGAGTTTCTTACAATGCTCTGCTGGAATTTTAGACCATTCTTCTTTGGCAAACTACTCCAGGTCCCTGATATTTGAAGGGTGCCTTCTCCAAACTGCCATTTTTAGATCTCTCCACAGGTGTTCTATGGGATTCAGGTCTGGACTCATTGCTGGCCACCTTAGAAGTCTCCAGTGCTTTCTCTCAAACCATTTTCTAGTGCTTTTTGAAGTGTGTTTTGGGTTATTGTCCTGCTGGAAGACCCATGACCTCTGAGGTAGACCCAGCTTTCTCACACTGGGCCCTAAATTATGCTGCAAAATTTGTTGGTAGTCTTCTGACTTCATAATGCCATGCACACGGTCAAGCAGTCCAGTGCCAGAGGCAGCAAAGCAACCCCAAAACATCAGGGAACCTCCGCCATGTTTGACTGTAGGGACCATGTACTTTTCTTTGAATGCCTCTTTTTTCTCCTGTTAACTCTATGTTGATGCTTTTGCCCTAAAAGCTCTACTTTTGTCTCATCTGACCAAAGAACATTCTTCCAAAATGTTTTAGGCTTTTTCAGGTAAGTTTTGGCAAACTCCAGCCTGGCTTTTTTATGTCTCGGGGTAAGAAGTGGAGTCTTCCTGGGTCTCCTACCATACAGTCCCTTTTCATTCAGATGCCGACGGATAGTACGGGTTGACACCGTTGTACCCTCGGACTGCAGGGCAGCTTGAACTTGTTTGGATGTTAGTGGAGGTTCTTTATCCAACATCCGCACAATCTTGCGTTGAAATCTCTTGTCAATTTTTCTTTTCCGGCCACATCTAGGGAGGTTAGCCACAGTGCCATGGGCTTTAAACTTCTTGATAACACTGCGCATGGTAGACACAGGAACATTCTGGTCTTTGGAGATGGACTTGTAGCCTTGAGATTGCTCATGCTTCCTCACAATTTGGTTTCTCAAGTCCTCAGACAGTTCTTTGGTCTTCTTTCTTTTCTCCATGCTCAATGTGGTACACACAAGGACACAGGACAGAGGTTGAGTCAACTTTAATCCATGTCAACTGGCTGCAAGTGTGATTTAGTTATTGCCAACACCTGTTAGGTGCCACAGGTAAGTTATAGGTGCTGTAAATTACACAAATTAGAGAAGCATCACATGATTTTTCGAACAGTGCCAATACTTTTGTCCACCCTCTTTGTTATGTTTGGTGTGGAATTATATCCAATTTGGCTTTAGGACAATTCTTTTTGTGTTTTTTCATTTAAGACAAATTAAATGAAGATAATAATACCAAAGAATTTGTGTTTGCAATCATTTTCAGGAAGAAACTGAGTATTATCTGACAGAATTGCAGGGGTGTTAATACTTTTGGCCATGACTGTATATGAGATGGGGAGAAACGTAAGACTGCATTTAATACTCGGGACGGTCATTATGAGTACTTGGTAATGCCGTTCTGTTTCTGTAATGCTCCCAAAGCCTTACAGGACTTCGGCAATGACATCTTTCGGGAGTTGTTATTCACGTACGGAGAGGAGCCGCGTGTGTACGAGGTGTACAGAGAGGAGCCGCATGTGTACGAGGTGTACAGAGAGGAGCCGCGTGTGTACGAGGCATACGGAGAAGAGCCGCATGTGTACGAGTTGTACGGAGCGGAGCCGCGTGGGTACGAGGTGTACGGAACGGAGCCGCGTGTGTAAGAGGTGTACGGAGCGGAGATGTGCGCGTATTTTGACATGGGGGGCCCACTGTTGAGGATTTGCTCCCTTCTTGGTGAGGTCTACCAACGGAGCTCCTAGGGTAGAGAAGTGGGGGAACCAGGGCCCATAACTTTGTATTTACGTCACTGGATGTCTGTATAGTCTTCAAACTTTTATGCGTCAAATTCCTTTTTCGCTAAATTGGGGAAGCGTGTGTTTGAGTCTCTACCTTTTCTAGGACCCTGCCAAAATAGAGTCGGTGAACCTTATTCCTTTAAAGCGGTGCAGTGCTTTATAGGGTTTATCAACTATTACCACCAGATCATGCCCCACTTCTCTACCCTAGGAGCTCCGTTGGTAGACCTCACCAAGAAGGGAGCAAATCCTCAATAGTGGTCTCTAAGGCCTTTACTTCCTTGAAGTCCTACTTTGCTAGGGCTCCTGTGCTACATCGGTCCGATGTGGATAAGCCCTTATCCTGGAAGTGGATACCTCTTCCGTCGGTGCTGGAGTAGTCCTGTACCAGAAGTATGCCCATGGTCGGAAACATACTTGTTTCTTTTTTCTAAGACCTTTGCGGAGAGGAATTATTCTACCAGGGACAGGGAGTTGATGGCCATGAAGATGGCCTTCTTGGAGTGGAGACAGCTCCTAGAGGAGCTCAGCATCCCATCAAGGTATTCTCATACCACAAAAATCTGCTCTATTTGCAGACGGCTCAATGGCTGAATTCTCACCAGGTCAGGTGGTCCTTATTCTTCTCCCGGTTTAATTTTACCATCCATTTTTTTCCTGGGTTGAAGAATTTACATGCCGATGCCCTGTCCTATTCAGTAGTTTCATCTGAGGAGGGGGGACGATCCACGGCTAATTATCCCTTTGGAGAGTCTCCGAACGGTAGCTCCGGCGTCGCTTGAGCAGGTGTCTCCAGGCAAATCTTATGTACCAACTAACCTGCAGCCGGAAGTCCTCTCTTGGTTTCACACTTCCAAGTTATGAGGGCATTTCGGCATTAAGAAGAACACTGAGCTTTTGGCGCAGACTTTGTAACAAGAGGTTAATTTGAGTAATCACCGACCATTTTTCCTAAATGGTGCATTTGGTCCCCCTTCCGCGCATACCATCTGCATGGGCTTTGGCGGCACTTTTTGTCAAACATATTTTCCTCCTTCATGGGATGCCTGACAAGATTGTCAGTGATCGGGGTCCCCAGTTCGCATCTCAGTTCTGAAGAGAGCTTTGTCGGCTGCTCAGCATAGAGCTCAGTCTCTCATTTGTGTACCATCCTGAGATGAATGGGCTGGTGGAGATGGCCAATCAGACTCTGGTCACATATTTATGGCATTTTGGCTCTGCCAGGCATGATGACTGGGCATCCTTTCTGCCTTGTGTGGAGTTTGCTCTGAATAACGCTGTCTCCGATTCCACGGGGCAGACACCATTTCTCCTAAACTACAGTCATCATTCACATGTTCCCATGCCCATGTCCATCTCGTCTTCCAACTCTAGGGTGGTGGACTGGGCAGTGGAGACTCGTGACATCTGGGACCTAATGCAGGATGCTATCAAGGAGAGAATGAGGTTCTCCCCCATCACGTATCATCGTCCCGCTCCTGAGGATTTAGTGTGGCTGCCAGCTCATAATATCAGGCTGTGTGTAGAGTCCATTAAATTTGCTCCACGCTACCTAGGTCCTTTCAAGGTCCTTGAGCAGGCGAATCTTGTATTATATTGCCCCAGCCTTCCTCCACATTTGAACATCACTGACATCTTCCATGTGTCTCTGTTGAAACCCATATATATGTCCCGACTTTCTGGGACTCCTGCTGGGAGCCTGGATATGTCCTCGGACAATTTTGAGGTCAATGCCATTGTAAAGTCCAAGGTGGTGCACGGCAATATTTTTTTTGGGGTGGACTGGAAGGGTCATGAGCCTGAAGATAGGACCTGGGAGCCTATAGAGCACATTTTGTGCCCCCAGATTATTGCGGCTGTCAAGCGTGGCGAACATCATCGGGGAGAGATGCTAGCGGGGGGTAATGTTAGGTGCCGGGACTCTTCCACTGCACAGGGTAGATCCCAAGCCTTGTTGGCCTTTGTGGTATCCCATTCAGCTTCTGCTGCTGTGGGTGCTGCTGAGTATAGACATCGTTCCCGCTCCATAGTGCGCAGCTACCCTTGGTTTCTAATCATAACCTCAGGTATATAATTTTGTTTCATAATTCAGGGTCTTTCTCTTTCTATTTTCTGTGCTTGACTCTATGACATTTTATGCATTAAGTAGACAGGTCTACCATTTATATTTAGCACAATAGAGGATATTGATTGTTAGACTATGTAATTAATTTTACTACTGGTCACTTTTGACTGCGTATAGTCTATATAATACAGGAGTATGACTGTGTCTTGCTGCTAATTTAACTTATGACTTACTATTAGTATTGCTGTGTATTTTAGACAGCTGGACATGTCATACTGCATTGTATTTAACTTTTAGTGGTTAAGTGCTCACCTATTTTGAGGCTTCTGAGTGTGATGCCATAGTGGGCACCTACCCAGGGCCGTATTTAGAGTTTATGCTGCCCTAGACACTTTTAGTGCTGCCTCCCCCATTGGTGAGTATGACTAATGCAGACACTTTGGCAAAAATCGCTGATGTGAAAGTAGACTTTTACCCTAGTGCAGCTATCTCCCCAGTGCACCCATCTCCCCAGTGCACTCATCTCCCCAGTGCACCCATCTCCCCAGTGCACCCATCTCCCCAGTGCACCCTTCTCCTCATTGCAACCATTTCCCCAGTGCACCCAATTCCCCAGTGCACCCATCTCTCTACTGCAGCCATCTCCCTACTGCAGCCATCTCCTCAGTGCAGCCATCTCCTCAGAGCACCCATCTCCCTACTGCAACCATCTCCTCAGTGCAGCCATCTCCCTAGTGCAGCCATTTCCCCAGTTCAGCCATCTCCTCAGTGCACCCATCTCCCTAGTGCACCCATCTCCCTAGTGCAGCCGTTTCCCCAGTGCAGCCGTTTCCCCAGTGCAGCCGTTTCCCCAGTGCAGCCATCTCCCCAGTGGAGCCATCTCCCCAGTGCAGCCATCTCCCCAGTGCAGCCATCTCCCCAGTGCAGCCATCTCCTCAGTGCAGCCGTTTCCCCAGTGCAGCCATCTCCCCAGTGGAGCCATCTCCCCAGTGGAGCCATCTCCCCAGTGCAGCCATCTCCCCAGTGGAGCCATCTCCCCAGTGCAGCCATCTCCCCAGTGCAGCCATCTCCCCAGTGCAGCCATCTCCTCAGTGCAGCCGTTTCCCCAGTGCAGCCATTTCCCCAGTGCAGCCATCTCCCCAGTGCAGCCATCTCCCCAGTGCAGCCATCTCCTCAGTGTAGCCATTTCCCCAGTGCAGCCATCTCCCCAGTGCAGCCATCTCCTCAGTGCAGCCATATCCCCAGTGCAGCCATCTCCTCAGTGCAGCCGTTTCCCCAGTGCAGCCATCTCCCCAGTGCAGCCATCTCCTCAGTGCAGCCATCTCCCCAGTGCAGCCATCTCCCCAGTGCAGCCATCTCCTCAGTGCAGCCATCTCCCCATTGCAGCCATCTCCCCAGTGCAGCAATCTCCTCAGTGCAGCCATCTCCTCAGTGCAGCCATCTCCTCAGTGCAGCCATCTCCTCAGTGCAGCCATCTCCCCAGTGCAGCCATCTCCCCATTGCAGCCATCTCCCCAGTGCAGCCATCTCCCCAGTGCAGCCATCTCCTCAGTGCAGCCATCTCCCCAGTGCAGCCATCTCCCCAGTGCAGCCATCTCCCCAGTGCAGCCATCTCCCCAGTACAACCATCTCCCCAGTGCAGCCATCTCCCCAGTGCAGCCATCGCCCCAGTGCAGCCATCTCCTCAGTGCAGCCATCTCCCCAGTGCAGCCATCTTGTCATGTTCCCAGTGCAGGTTTTTGAGCTGCACACTTGCGGTTAATGTCTGGAGCTTGGTGCAGGTTTAGACCTGCACACCTGGAGTTAATGATTGTGGCCTCTTTCTGGTTCTGGGAGAGCTTCTTAAACCCCTGGGAAGCTTAAATCCCTGCCAGTTATACTTTTGCCTTTGGCCTAGTGTGCTGACCCCCGTGTGCCTGTTTGTTGCTATAGCTTGTTTATATGGTTCTGTTTCCCGTTGAGAGTTTGCCTGTTGATTCTGTACTGCGTTATTATCTCTGTGTATGACTCATTGCCTGTGACCTGTCTACTCTCTGCTCGCCCCTCTTGTACCTTTGCAGCTATCTCTGTGTGTGACTCATTGGCTAAGTCCTGACTATCCTCCCTGTCTATGCCCCTTGGTAACTTTGTGTCGCAGTTACCCTGCTAGGAATTGTCTTGCAGCTCCTAGCTCTGTGGAGATTAGGCCACGCCCCTAGCAGTCACGTGCTTCAGGTCCTGCGGCTCTAAAGTACGCATCTACTCGGCTGCTGCCCACTCCACAGGTAACTTTGAGTACTGTTCGCTTTACTCAGGACACGTGCACTGGCTCAGTGAGCAAGTTCAGTGCGGTGTTCCTGACACATCTCGCCAGTGCACCCATCTCCCCAGTGCACCCATCTCCCCAGTGCACCCATCTCCCCAGTGCAGCCATCTCTCCAGTGCAGCCACCTCCTCTGTGTACCCATCTCCCCAGTGCAGCCATCTCCCCAGTGCAGCCATCTTCTCAGTGCAGCCATCTCCCTAGTGCAGCCATCTCCCCAGTGCAGCCATCTCCCTAGTGCAGCCACCTCCTCTGTGTACCCATCTCGCCAGTGTACCCATCTCCCCAGTGCACCCATCTCCCCAGTGTACCCACCTCCCCAGTGCAGCCATCTCCCCAGTGCAGGCTCCGCTCATTCCCCTCCAGAACACATCCCCCCGGCACTCATTCTCCCTCCCTCCCTGTATGCATGGCTCTGGGCTCATTCTCCCCCCCTGTATGCATGGCTCTGGGCTCAGTCTCACCCCCCAGTATGCATGGCTCTGGGCACAGTCTCCCCCACATGCATGGTTCTGGGCTCTGTCTCCCCCCCTATGCATGGCTCTGGGCTCAGTCCCCCACCCCAGGCATGGCTCTGGGCTAAGTCTCCCCCACATGCATGGCCCTGGGCTCAGTCTCCCCCCCCTGTATGCATGGCTCTAGGCTCAGTCTCCCCCCATGCATGGCCCTGGGTTCAGTCTCCCCCCATGCATGGCCCTGGGCTCAGTCTCCCCCGTATGCATGGCTCTGGGCTAAGTCTCCCCCGTATGCATGGCTCTGGGCTGTCTCCCCCCCATGCATGGCCCTGGGCTCAGTCTCCCCCCCTGTATGCATGGCTCTAGGCTCAGTCTCCCCCCTATGCATGGCTCTGGGCTCAGTCTCACCCCCTATATGCATGGCTCTCTGGGCCCATTCTTCCCCTCTCCCCCCCCAGCGGGATCACCTGAGTCCTGTGTCACGCGGTCCCTGCACTGTAAGTTGTTTACCTCCTGCCGACATGCTTCTTCCTGTGCACGCGGTCAGGTGGTACCATTAATTAAGGTCATGAATATGGAAGCTATGCCTATTGGAATGGAGCAACATCCATATTCATTACTGTAATGAGCGGTACCACGTGACTGTGAGCACAAGGAGAAGCATGCCGGCGCCAGAGATCATCGACGTTTCAGGCACTGCTGGAGCTGGAGGAGGTGAGTATGATGTCATCGAGGGAGGAGGGAGGAGGGGGGTGGGAGGAGGGATGGACTGACCCGGACTAAAAAAAAAATAAATTAAAAACCATTGCTCAGGTACCGCCCCCCCGCAAAGTCCCGCCCTAGGCGTGAGCCCACGAGTGCCTAGTGCCTAGTGGGAAATACGGCCCTGCTCCTACCCTTAGTTTCTAATCATGATCTCAGGTATATAACTTTGTTCCCCAATTTAGGGTATTTCTATTTCTATTTTCTGTGCTTGACTCTATGACATTGTATGCATTACGTAGACAGGTCTACCATTTATATTTAGCACAATAGAAGATATTGATTGTTAGACTATTTAATTAATTTTACTATTGGTCACTTTTGATTACGTATAGTCTATATAAGTGTGGTTTCACATTTGCGTTTCAGGGCGCAGCGACGACCTGCGCACGGCCGTGGCTAAGCCCCGCCCCTGCCGTGCCTCCTCCGGTAGCTCCACCTACGGGCTCATGACACTGCATGCATCCTGTGTCCCCTATCTTTATCACTAAGGACGCAGGCCGTGCGCAGTATGCGTTTGGTGGCGCATACATTCTTTTGACGGTGCGCCGAGCGCAACCAAATTGCAACAGGTTGCGTTTGGCGCTGGTTGGTGCACCGTCAAAAGGACGCATGCGCCGCCAAACGCATACTGCGCATGGCCTGCGTCCCCAGTGATAAAAATAGGGGACACAGGACGCATGCAGCATCATGCGCCCGTAGGCGGAGCTACCGGAGGAGGCACGGCAGGGGGGGCATAGTTGCGACCGTGCGCAGGCCGTCGCTGCGCCCTGAAACGCTAATGTGAAACCACCCAAATACAGGAGTATGACTGTGTCTTGCTGCTAATTTAACTTATGACTCACTATTAATATTGCTGTGCATTTTACACAGCTGGACACGTCATACTGTACTGTATTTACCTTTTTGTGGTAGGTGCTCTCCTATTTTTGTCCCTACAGTTTTTCTGTCATGTTGTACTATGTCTCTTTTATCATCTCTCACATATTGCGTTTATGAAATTTTATATGTACACTAAATAGTATATTTTTTAAATAAATTTTGTATTATTACCTTTATAGTAATCTTTTTTCTAATGAGTTATACATGTTTTTTGAAATTAGTTGATTAATTTTGGTTTTGTAGCGTCTTGCTCAGGCTCGTATTGGTTACTGCTGGCTCTCCAGACAAGTCTAAGGTAACCAGTGATAGGCAGCGGTGAATGGACGCTCTGGAAGATAAATCAACCTTCTGAGCATGCCCGTGATGTGGAGGTGTCCGATTGGTGGTCGGTCTCAAGCTGCTCTGGTGATGTGGCAGCTCTGGATTGGTCCACGAACAAGGTCCTGTTTGATTGGACATGAGCTGAACATATAAAAGGCTCTCAGAGATGCACGCTGGCACGCTAGTATCTGTTAGGGTTTCTGGATCGCACTAAATATAAATTATGAGGAAGTGCAATCGCAACCCAGGGTCAACCGTGCCATGATGGAGAAACCGCAGCTAGTAAACAATGGCGGAGCGATGCTGCATGCAAGCACCATAAACACACAGAGTTAAAAGTCAGAGTGCAAGGTACCTGCTCAGTTGCTCTACAGAGCCGTACAATAACAGAGCACTCGGAGCTATAGTCTGTTAGACGTCACAGGAGTTCAGCAAATAATGACACTAGTAGGGCGTCCCTATAGTTACCCCCAGGGAAGTCTAGGCTGGTGGTTGTGCTCGCTCTAACACTTGGCTGTGCTAAGTACACATAAGACTGAGGACGCCCGGAGTCAGATGCTGAGCCAAGCGGGAGTTCCCACCCTACACTGCCTGCCTAGACACACAATCGCCATGCTAGTAGCGGCACATGTGCACACAGAGTGGTAATGCATCCACTGACACACATAGCATAAAGGATCTTAGTGCACTAATGTGCGCCCCAAAGACCATTTTATATGCTCTGCTTAAGTCCAGTCAGACAGGACCTTGCTCGTGGACCAATCTGGAACTGCTACATCACCCGAGCAGCTGACCACTGACCACCAATGAGAGGTCGCCACCTCACGAGCATGTTCAGTAGAGTGATCTCTTGCCTCCAGAGCCTCTGTTTTCTGCCGCTAATTGCTGGTTACCATAGCTTTGGCTGGAAAGCCAGCAGTAATCAAGTGAATCGCACGGGTCTGAGCAAGATGCTGAGATTAACCTCTTTGCTGAGCCGATCCCACTGTGGTCAGAGCAGAATGGGAGGCTGCAGATGTAGACAAGGCTTGGGATCTACCCCGTGCAGTGGGAGAATCCTGGCACTTAACAGTATGTTTCACACTATATGTGTGTGCGGGACATTACAGCAGTGTGATCTTGTCAGCATGTGCTCAGGGTCAGCGGTAAGCCAAAAGAATTCCGGCAACTCTGGAGAGGAGTTTGCTTGAGTGCATTCACTGTTAGGCTAGTCTCACACTAGTGTATGGCAGAGCTGCGTAGGGATGTGGACTTCCTCCGTGAAGCTCCGCCCAGTGCCGCACCTCCTCCATTCAGCTTCGCATGCGGCTTGCGGACCCTATGTTTAGCATTGGGTACACAGGCCATGCCGATGTATGCGGATGCCTCCACATGCGTCGTTTTGATGGTGCGGCAACAGGAACAAAATCCAACACGTTGCTTTCAGCGCAGGTCGCCGCACCGTCAAAACGACGCATGTGGAGGCATCCGCATACATCGGCATGGCCAGCATTACCCAATGCTAAAGATAGGGTATGCAGGCCGCATGCCGATGTAGGGGGAGCTGAATGGAGGAGGTACAGCAGAGGATGGAGCTTCGCAGAGGAAGTCCGCATCCCTCCGCAGCTCTGCCATATGCTAGTGTGAAACTAGCCTAAGTGTGTTCACTCCTTGCCCTGTGTGCCGGCTGCGTCTCCCTGTGAGGTTAACAGGGGATCGCATCTAGCGCCATACCTATTAACTTGGCACCAAGCTGCACTGGTCTGTCTAGGGGCAGCTTTATCTCTGTGTACACTCCTCTGAGATGCTATTAGAGGTGGGTAATTAGCTTTCTGTCCACTCAGGGTGATGTTTAACCCCGTGTGTTTTTTTTAGGTCACTCTCCACACGGTTCTGCCATTACTCACTAGCAGCAGGTTAACATCTCTGCATGGTGGATCCCAGGTTGTGATCGCACTTTATGATTTATTTTTATTTAGTGTGATCCGTCAACACTAGCATCTACAGGTTAGATATTTTACTGTAGTTTTCCGTCATACGGATCACACACAAGTTTGCTCCAAATTCAGACATTTCTGGCCTCCATTTAAATTTTGTTGCAGGGTCTTAACGAAGTTATTGCACAAGTTTGCTGTGAGGAGCAGGTATCTACAGGACAGTTATTTAACCCCTTCCTGCCATCCGACGTACTATCCCGTCCATGGGACCTGGGCCCCTATGCCCATGGACGGGATAGTACGTATCAGCGATCAGCGGCGCCCACGTAGTGAGCGCCGCTGATCGCGGCCGGGTGTCAGCTGATTATCACAGCTGACACCCGGCACAATGTGTCAGGGGCAGTCACGGACCGCCCCCGACACGTTAACCCCTTGCACACCGCGATCAAACATGATCGCGGTGTACCGGGAGTTAAAGGGAAGCATCGGCAGGGAGGGGGCTCCCTCCGTGCTTCCCTGAGCCCCCCACGGCAGCGCAATGTGCAGCGCTGCTGCGGGGGGCTCCTTTCCTGCAGGCTCCCGAATCCAAGATGGCGACGGGGGCCTTCGGGGGCCTGCAGGAAGCTGGCTTCCTCAGTGCCAGCAAAGCGCAGGCATGAGGAAGTCTGCTGCAGTGCCTGTGACAGATTGCTGATCTGTCACAGTGATCTGTGATGTGATAGATCAGCGATCTGTCACAGGGCAGTGATGTCCCACCTGGGACTATGTAATGAAGTAAAAAAAAAATAAAAAAAAAAGTGTAAAATTAATTTTAAAAAAATCGCCAAATAAATTGGTAAAAAAAAAAAAATATTCCCCAATAAATTCATTTTTTGAAAAAAAAAAAAAAAACAATAAAAGTACACATATTTGGTATCGCCGCGTCCGTAACGACCCACCCTATAAAACTGTCACATTAGTTAACCCCTTTAGCAAACCCCTTAAAAAATAAAAATAAAAAACGAAGCAAAAAATAATGATTTATTATCATACAGCCAAAAAAAAAGTGTAATAACACGCGATCAAAAAGACGCATATAAATATCCATGGTACCGCTGAAAACGACATCTTGTCCCGCAAAAAACGAGCCATGACACAGCATCATCAGCGAAAAAATAAAAAAGTTATAGCTCGCAGAATAAAGCGATGCAAAAATAATTATTTTTTATATAAAATAGTTTTCATTGCATAAAACCGACAAAACATAAAAAAAGACCTAAATGAGGTATCGCTGTAACCGTACTGACCCGAAGAATAAAACCGCTTTATCAATTTTACCGCACGCGGAACGGTGTAAACGCACTCCCCCAAAAGAAATTCATGAAATGCTGGTTTTTGTTCATTCTGCGTCACAAAAATCGGAATAAAAAGCGATCAAAAAATGTCACGTGCCCGAAAATGGTACCAATAAAAACGTCAACTCGTCCCGCAAAAAATAAGACCTCACATGACTCGGTGGGTCAAAATACGGAAAAATTATAGCTCTCAATATGTGGTGATGTAAAAACTATTTTTACAATAAAAAGCGTCTTTTAGCGTGTGACAGCTGCCAAACATAAAAACCGCCATAAATAGTAAATCAAACCTCCCGTCATCACCCCCTTAGTTAGGGAAAAATAATAAAATTAAAAAAATGTATTTATTTCCATTTTTCCGTTAGGGTTAGGGTTAGGGTTAGGGTTAGGGCTAGGGTTAGGGTTAGGGCTAGGGTTAGGGCTGAGATTAGGGTTAGGGGTGTGTTGGGGTTAGGGTTGGAGTTAGAATTGGGGGTTTCCACTGCTTGGGCACATCAGGGGCTCTCCAAAAGCAACATTGCGTCTGATCTCAATTCCAGCCAATTCTGAGTTGAAAAAGTCATATGGTGCTCCTTCCCTTCCAAGCTCTGCCATGCGCCCAAACAGTGTTTTACCCCCACATGTAGGGTATCAGCCTACTCAGGACAAATTGCAAAACAATTTTTGGGGTCCAATTTCTCCTGTTACCCTTAGGAAAATAAAAAATTGGGGGCAAAAATATCATTTTTGTGGAAAAAAATGATTTTTTTATTTTCACGTCCGAGCGTTATAAACTTCTGTGAAGCACTTGGGGGTTCAAAGTGCTCACCACACATCTAGATAAGTTCTGTGGGGGGGTCTAGTGTCCAAAATGGGGTCACTTGAGTTTCAATAGTTTAGGTACATAAGGGGCTCTCCAAACGCACATGACACCAGCAGACCATTCCATCAAAGTCTGCATTCCAAAACGTCACTGCTTCCCTTCCGAGCCCCGACGTGTGTCCATACAGAGGTTTTCTCCCACATGCGGGGTGTCAGCGTACTCAGGACAAATTGGACAACAACTTTTGGGGTCCTATTTCTCCTGTTACCCTTGGGAAAATAAAAAAATTGGAGACTAATTGATCATGTTTGTGGAAAAAATACGATTTTTTTATTTTCATGCCCGGGCATTATAAATTTCTGTGAAGCCCTTGGGGGTTCAAAGTGCTCACCACACATCTAGATAAGTTCCTTAGGGGGTCTCGTTTCCAAAATGGGGTCATTTGTGGGTGTTTCCACTGTTTAGGTACATTAGGGGCTCTCCAAAGGCAACATGACACCCGCAGACCATTCCATCAAAGTCTGCATTCCAAAACGTCACTACTTCCCTTCCGAGCCCTGACGTGTGTCCATACAGTAGTTTTCTCCCACATATGGGGTGTCAGCGTACTCAGGACAAATTGGACAACAACTTTTGGGGTTCAATTTCTCCTGTTACCCTTGGGAAAATAAAAAAATTGGGGACTAATTGATCATGTTTGTGGAAAAAATACGATTTTTTTATTTTCATGCCCTGGCATTATAAACTTCTGTGAAGCCCTTGGGGGTTCAAAGTGCTCACCTCACATCTAGATAAGTTCCTTAGGGGTTCTCGTTTCCAAAATGGGGTCATTTGTGGGTGTTTCCACTGTTTAGGTACATTAGGGGCTCTCCAAAGGCAACATGACACCCGCAGACCATTCCATCAAAGTCTGCATTCCAAAACGTCACTACTTCCCTTCCGAGCCCTGACGTGTGTCCATACAGTAGTTTTCTCCCACATATGGGGTGTCAGCGTACTCAGGACAAATTGGACAACAACTTTTGGGGTTCAATTTCTCCTGTTACCCTTGGGAAAATAAAAAAATTGGGGACTAATTGATCATGTTTGTGGAAAAAATACGATTTTTTTATTTTCATGCCCTGGCATTATAAACTTCTGTGAAGCCCTTGGGGGTTCAAAGTGCTCACCTCACATCTAGATAAGTTCCTTAGGGGGTATAGTTTTCAAAATGGGGTCATTTGTGGGGGGTTTCCACTGTTTAGGTACATTAGGGGCTCTCCAAAGGCAACATGACACCCGCAGACCATTCCATCAATGTCTGCATTCCAAAACGTCACTACTTCCCTTCCGAGCCCTGACGTGTGTCCATACAGTAGTTTTCTCCCACATATGGGGTGTCAATGTACTCAGGACAAATTGGACAACAACTTTTGGGGTTCAATTTCTCCTGTTACCCTTGGGAAAATAAAAAAATTGGGGACTAATTGATCATGTTTGTGGAAAAAATACGATTTTTTTATTTTCATGCCCTGGCATTATAAACTTCTGTGAAGCCCTTGGGGGTTCAAAGTGCTCACCTCACATCTAGATAAGTTCCTTAGGGGGTCTAGTTTTCAAAATGGGGTCATTTGTGGGGGGTTTCCACTGTTTAGGTACATTAGGGGCTCTCCAAAGGCAACATGACACCCGCAGACCATTCCATCAATGTCTGCATTCCAAAACGTCACTACTTCCCTTCCGAGCCCCGATGTGTGCCCATACAGTAGTTTTCTCCCACATATGGGGTATCAGCGTACTCATGACAAATTGGACAACAACTTTTGTGGTCCAATTTCTCCTGTTACCCTTGGGAAAATAAAAAAAATGGTGACTAAATGATCATGTTTGTGGAAAAAATACGAATTTTTTATTTTCACCCCCGGGCGTTATAAACTTCTGTGAAGCACTGGGGGGTTCAAAGTGCTCACCACATATCTAGATAAGTTCCTTGGGGGGTCTAGTTTACAAAATGGTGTCATTTGTGGGGGGTTTCCACTGTTTAGGTACATCAGGGGTTTTCCAATCGCGACATGGTGTCCGATCTCAATTCCAGCCAAAAACGTCAAATAGCGCTGCTTCCCTTCCGAGCTCTGCCATGCGCCCAAAAAGTGGTTTACCCCCACATGTGGGGTATCAGCGTACTCAGGACAAATTGCACAATAACTATTAGGGTGCTGTTACCCTTGGAAAAATAAGAATTGAGGGTGAAAAGATCATTTTTGTGGAAAAAATATGATTTTTTAATTGTACGGCTTTATGTTATAAACTTCTGTGAAGCCCTTCGGGGTTCAAAGTTCTCACCACACATCTAGATAAGTTCCTTAGGGGGTCTAGTTTCCAAAATGGTGTCATTTGTGGGGGGTTTCCACTGTTTTGGTACATCAGGGGTTTTCCAATCGCGACATGATGTCCGATCTCAATTCCAGCCAAAAACGTCAAATGGCGCTGCTTCCCTTCCGAGCTCTGCCATGCGCCCAAATAGTGGTTTACCCCCACATGTGGGGTAATAGCATACTCAGGACAAATTGCACAATAACTTTTAGGGTCCTGTTACACTTGGGAAAATAAAATTTGGGGTTAAAAGATAATTTTTGTGGAAAAAATATGATTTTTTAATTGTACCGCTGTACGTTATAAACTTCTGTAAAGCCCTTGTGGGTTCAAAGTTCTCACCACATATCTAGATAAGTTCCTTGGGGGGTCTAGTTTCCAAAATGGGGTCACTTGTAGGGGATTTCCACTGTTTAGGTACATCAGGGACTCTCCAAACGTGACATGGCGTCCGATCTGAATTCCAGCCAATTTTGCATTGAAAAAGTCAAACGGCGCTCCTTCCATTCTGAGCTCTGCCATGCGCCGAAACAGTTGTTCCCCCCCACATATCAGGTATCAGCGTACTCAGGACAAATTGCACAACAACTTTTGCAGTCCAATTTCTCCTGTTACCCTTGGTAAAATAAAAAAAATTGAACCCGAAGTATTTTTTTTGTGAAAAAAAGTTAGATGTTCATTTCTTTTTAAATATTCAAAAAAAATCCTGTGACGCACCTAATGGGTTAATAAACTTCTTGAATGTGGTTTTGAGCACCTTAAGGGGTGCAGTTTTTAGAATGGTGTCACTTTGGGGTATTTTCTATTATATAGACCCCTCAAAGTGGCTTCAAATGTGATGTGTTCCTAAAAATAAAATGGTGTTGTAAAAATGAGAAATCGCTGGTCAACTTTTAACCCTTATAACTTCCTAACAAAAAAAAAATGTTGGTTCCAAAATTGTGCTGATGTAAAGTAAACATGTGGGAAATGTTAGTTATCAAGTTTTTTGTGTGCCGTATCTCTGTGATTTAAGGGCATAAAAATTCAAAGTCGGAAAATTGCGAAATTTTCAAAATTTTTGCCAAATTTCCATTTTTTTCACAAATAAACGCAAGTAATTTGAATGAAATTTTACCACTATCATGAAGTACAATATGTCAAGAGAAAAAAATGTCAGAATCACCGGGATCCATGGAAGCGTTCCAGAGTTATGACCTCATAAAGTACAGTGGTCAGAATTGTAAAAATTGGCCCGGTCATGAACGTGCAAACCACCCTTGGGGGTGAAGGGGTTAAAGCTGTCATTTGTCTGTCACATGGATCACATATAACTGCGCTCAAAGTTCTGCCATTTCTGGCCTCCATTTAACCCCTTAGTGATGGAGCCAATGTGCAGCTTAATGACCGGGCCAATTTTTACAAATCTGTCCACAGTCACTTTATGGGGTTATAACTCTGGAACGCTTTAACAGATCCCGCTGATTCTGAGAAAGTTTTTTTGTGACATATTGAACTTCATGTAAGTGGTAAAATTTGTTCGATATCACTTGAGTTTATTTATGAAAAAAACGAAAATGTTTAAATTTTTGCAATTTTCAAATTTTAATTTTTATGCCCTTAAATCAGAGAGATATGTCACACAAAATACTTCAGAAATAACATGTCCCACATGTCTACTTTACATCAGCACAATTTTGGAAACATTTTTTTTTGTTAGGAAATTTTAAGGGTTAAAATTTGACCAGTGATTTCTCATTTTTACAACAAAATTTGCAAAACCATTTTTTTTTAGGAACCACCTCACATTTTATGTCACTTTGAGGGGTCAATATGACAGAAAATACCCAAAAGTGACAACATTTTAAAAACTGCACCCATCAAGGTGCTCAAAACCACATTCAAGAAGTTTATTAACCCTTTATGTGCTTCACAGGAACTGAAGCAATGTGGAATGGAAAAACTAACATTTAACTTTGTTTTTACAAACATTTTACTTAAGAACCAATTTTTTTTATTTTCTCAAGTGTAAAAAGAGAAAATGGACAAAAAAAATTGTTGTCCAATTTCTCCTGAATACATTCATACCCCATATGTGGGTGTAAACCACTGTTTGGGCGCACAGCAGAACTTGGAAGGGAAGGATATTTTTGTGACTGAATCTAGGCCATCACCACCACCACCACCACCATCACCATCATCAAACCCCTCTCAGTCTGTCCGGTCCAACGCTAGCTCCCCCATATGCAGCTCTCAAGTCCAGTTCACCCTACCAGACAAGAAAGTACTCATCCTCTCAACCACTTACACTGGTTTTTAACACCTACATTACCAAACTGATCTCATTAGAGATGATTCCCTTCCTTTTGGTTGAAAGCGAAGCGTTCCGAGAGCTCATGGCCTACGCTGTCCCACGCTATGACCTACCCAGTCGGCACTTCTTTTCTAGAAAAGCCATCCCTGCCCTCCACCTGCATGTCAAAGGCCGCATTGTCCATGCACTCAAACAATCAGCAAGTGGAAAGGTGCACCGCACAACAGATGCATGGTCCAGTAGGCATGGCCAGGGCCATTACGTGTCAATCACTGTGCACTGGGTTAATGTGGTGGATGCAGGCTCCACAGCAGACAGCGGCAGTGGAACAGTGCTGCCTAGCCCACGGTATAGGAAACAATTGGCTGTAGGCGTTCGACCATCCTCGCCCTCCTCCAGAAGCGAAAGCTCGTCGACAGAGCGCAGTCGCACGATCACTCCATCCGCAGCTGCCACTGTTGCCCACGAGGTGTCCCACTATCGAACAGCTAGTGCTAAGCGTCAGCGGGCTGTTTTAAAGGTGATATCTTTGGTCGACAACAGACACACCGCGGAGGTACTGGCCGAGTACCTGCAGCGAGAAACTGAGTCATGGCTGGGAAGTCTAGATCTTGAGCCAAGCAAAGTAGTCAGTGAAAATGGCCATAATTTTGTGATGGCCATAGCCCTTGCAAAACTCAGACACATACCTTGCCTGGCTCACACCTTGAACCTGGTGTTGCAGTGCTTCCTAAATAATTATCCGAAGGTAACAGCCCTGCTCCATAGGGTGCGAAGACTGTGCTCGCACATCCATCGCTCACCCGTAGACTCCAGTCGTATGCAGAGGCTGCAGCGATCGCTCCACCTCCCCAAGCACTGCCTAATCATAGACGTTGCAACAAAGTGGAACTCCACCATGCACATGGTTGAGAGGCTGTGCGAACAGAGGCAGGTTGTAATGCATTTGTGGGAGGATACACGGGCAGACAGTTTGAGGGCAGACATGGAGTTGTCTGGTGTGCAGTGGTCAAAGCTGAAAGACCTCAGTAAAGTCCTTCAGTGCTTTGAGGAATGCACATGGCTGGAAAGCGCAGACAACGCCATCATAAGCATAAGCATACCACTTATGCGTCTGCTCATGCAAACTTTGATGCACATTAAGGACCAGGCATCTGCAGCGGAGAAGGAAGAGGAGGAGGAGGAGAAGGAGGGAAGCCTTGATGACAGACAGCCATTGTCTGCCCAGGGAACTGTCCTGGACGAGGCGGAGGAAGAAGAGTAAGAGGAGGAGGATGAGGGGGATGATTATTTTGGGGAGGAGGAAGCTTCTCGAGGGCAAGAGAAAATGTTGACTTGCCAAGGTCAGGTACAGAGTTTGTGCATGACTGGAGGGATGTGGATTTTTGCAGAAAGTGCTCCTCCACCCACCACTGTCAGTGCATCATTGACAACTTGAACATTGGCCCATATGTGTGATTATCTCTTGTGGATCCTAAAAAGGACCCCCGCATTGTCAAAATTATGAAGGATGATGACTACTGGTTGGCCAGCATCCTCGATCCACGCTATAAAGGCAAATTACAGAACATCATGCCACAGGAGAACCTAGAGCGAATATTGGCGAACAAACAAGCAACTCTGGTAAACCGTTTGTTAGAGGCATTCCCAGCACACAGCAGCGGTGCAGGTTGTACCACGAGCCGTACTGCGCCAAATGGAAGAGCTGTTAATGGTGCACACAGCTGAACTGGCGTTGGAGGCAGGAGTTTCCAGACCATGTTGTGGACTGATTTCTTGAGGACCGCTCACACGACTGTTAATACTGAATCGATTGCAACAGACAGGAGACAGCAGTTGTCAACTGTTTTTCAAAATTACCTCTCCTCCCCTATTGATGTTCTCCCTCACAGTTCATTCCGCTTTGACTACTGGGCCGCTAAATTGGACCCCTGGCCTGAAGTGGCACAATATGCCTTACAGTAGCTCACTTGCCCTGCTGATAGTGTGCTATCTGAAAGAGTCTTCAACGCTGCTGGATCAATCCTGACAGAAAGAAGGACCCGGCTGTCGACCCAAAATGTTGGTGAACTCACCTTCATTAAAATGAACCATGCATGGGTTTCAAAGGATTTTGTACCCCTGATGACGCATAGGTTGCCAGCAAAATGGCTCGCTTTGTCCTCCTCTTCCTCAGACTTCTGCAATTCCTCCTTTTACAGCTGCTATTGCCATTTTTTCCACCTCCCTAACTGGGCTGTACCCCCCCAGGGCCGGCATCAGCACCTGGCGCACCCGGCAAATGCCGGGGCCCTGAGCAGGTGGGGGGGACCAATCGTGGGCGACGGCACTGGCACAGGGCCCCTCACAGTACGCCGGTGTCGTTGACAGTGAGGGGGCACACTCGTTGTCACAGACACCATTGTACTATGAGGGGCCCTGTGCCACTGCCATCGCTCACAAGTGGGCCCCCCCTGCTTGCTCAGGGCAACAGCACTTGCAATATTTACCTCTCCCTGCTCCACAACTGTGACCTCTTCCGCTCCACAACTGTGACCTCTTCCGCATTTCCTGACAGTGACATTCAGGTCAGAGAGCACACTGACGTCACGTCTGTACACCCTCTGCCTGAAGAGTCCAAGTGCAGAGAGCTTTAATATGGTGACTCTGAGGAGTCTAGAGTGGAGCAGTGCCCTGCGAGGAGAGGTATTTCATTTTTTATAATGTTTGGAGCAATATATGGGAAGCATTATACAATGGAGAACTATATATGGGGCCCTTCATACACTTGAACATCATACATAGTAACATACATACACAGTTTTGAAGGCTGATGGAAGACCTTATGTCCATCTATTTCAGCCTATTTTTAGTGCAGCTGTTCTGCATTGTTGTTCCTGGGGAAGGCAAAAAACCCACAGAGTAGGAGCCAATTTTCTCCATAGGGGAAAAAAATTCCTTCCCCTAAGCTGGGTCAACCATCTACCTATAATATTATGTTATTTGTAACCTTCTATACTGTTACTCACAAGAAAGATCCATTCCTTTCTTAAATTCATTCAGTGAGTTGGCCATCACCACTTCCTCAAGAAGAGAATTCCAGAGCCTCACTGCTCTTACCGTGAAGAACCCTCTTCTATGCTGGTGCAGAAATTGTCTTTCCTCCAAACGAAGAGAATGCCCCCTTGTTCTTGTCACAGTCCTTGGTACAAACAGTTCATTGGAGAGATCTTTGTATTGCCCTCTGATATACTTGTACATATATATTAGGTCTCCCCTAAGACTTCTCTTTTCTAGAGTAAATAGACCTAATTTTGATAACCTTTCTGGTCTATTGTAGTGAACCAACTCCATTTATCATTTTAGTAGCCCGCCTTTGAAGCCTTTCATAGATAGGGCCCATTATACATTATTCAAAAAGATATTAATAAACTGGAGAAGTGGGCAGCAACTAACAGAATGGTTTTTAACAGGGAAAATGCAAAGTAGATCTGGGCAATAAAAATGAAAAAAGCATATACAGAATGGGCTAAGCAACAGCACATGTGAAAAAGACTTGGGTATACTAATAGATCACAGACTGAATATGAGTCGACAGTGTGATGCAGAAGTAAAAAAGGCAAATGCAATTCTAGGATGTATTAACAGAAGCATACAGTCTAGATCACGTGAAGTCATTATTTCCCTCTACTCCTCTTTGGTCAGACCTCATCTGGAATATTGTGTCCAGTTTTGGGCACCACATTTTAAAAAAGACATCAACAAACTGGAGCAAGTTCAGAAAAGAGCAACCAGAATGGTGACCGGTCTGCAAACCCTGTCTTATGAGGAAAGGTTGCAGGATTTGGGATTGTTTAGTTTGCAAAAGAGAAGACTGAGAGGAGACTTAATAGCTGTCTACAAATATCTAAACGGCTGTCACATTGTAGAAGGATCAACTTTATTCTCATTTGCACAAGGAAAGACTAGGAGCAATGGGATGAAACTGAATGGGAGGAGACACAGATTACATATTAGAAAAAACTTTTTGACAGAGTGATCAATGAGTGGAACAGGCTGCCACGAGAAGTGGTGAGTTCTCCTTCAATGGAAGCCTTCAAACAGAGGCTGGACAGACATCTGACTGGGATGATTTAGTGAATCCTACTTTGAGCAGGGGGTAGGACCAGATAGCCTAGGAGGTCCCTTCCTACTATACGATTCTATGATTCTATACACTGGAGCATCATATGGGGACCATTATATATGGAGCATTACAAGGGCCCATCATATGCTGGGGCATTATTAATGGGGCCCATCATACACCTGCCCATTATAAATGGGGCCCATCATACACTGGAGCATTATAAATGGGACCCATCATACACTAGAGCATCATATACGGGGTCCATTATACACTGGAGCATCATATGGGGACCATTATATATGGAGCATTATATGGGCCCATCATATGCTGGGGCATTATTAATGGGGCCCATCATACACTGGAGCATTATAAATGGGGCCCATCATACACTAGAGCATCATATACGGGGTCCATTATACACTGGAGCATTATAAATGGGGCCCATTATATATGGAGCATTATACACTGTTTGTATAATTATTATTAGGCAAGTTGTATTTGAGAGGATTCTTATTATTATTATTGAACAACAAATATGTTCTCAATCAACCGAAAAGACTCATAAATATCAAATCTTAATATTTTTGGAAGTTGGAGTGGGGTTTTTTTTCTATTTGGCTATCTTCGGAGGATATCTGTTTGTGGAGATAACTATTACTCTGCAGAATTATTAGGCAACTTAATAAAAGCCAAATATATACCCGTCTCACTTGTTTATTTTCACCAGGTAAACCAATATAACAACACAAAATGTAGAAATAAACATTTCTGACATTCCAAACTAAAAAAAAGGGACCAACATAGCCACCTTTCTTTACGATGACACTCACCTTCCTTCCATCCATAGATTCTGTCAGTTGCTTGATCTGTTTACGATCAGCATTGCATGCCGCAGCCGCCACAGCCTCCCTCACACTGTTCCGAGAAGTGTACTGTTTTCACTCCCTGTAGATTTCACTTTTTATGAGGGACCACTTGTCCTCTATGGGGTTCAGATCAGGTGAACAAAGGGGCCATCCAATGTCATGTACATGATACAATGTACAAGGTGCAATGCAGGGACATACATAGGAGAAACTAAACAAAAACTTCAAACAAGGATGAATCTGCATAGGCATATGATAAAAACTGAGCTGGACACAGCTGTAGTATTACACTTCTCTAGATCTGGACACAGTATGGCAAATCTAAAAGTCCTAATTTTGAAAGGTCATTTCAATAGTGACAGAGAAAGGAAAATATGGGAGTTCAAATTTATACATATGTTTCAATCTCTAACAATAGGACTCAATTTGACACCTGGATTCATGACTCAGTTCACACTCCACAAGAAGGTCTCCTGTTGTCTGACAGAACACTTCCAGTTCACACCTCTACAAGAAGGTCTTCAGATCTCTCATAGAACACTTCCACCTCATCTACATGTATACAAAAACCTTAATTTGATTTCCTTGGCCTATCTTTCAAGAATCTCTCATGTTCTTGTATAATTCGTATATAAATGTTGCCATCTCTTCTCAGTTTATGCCTGATGAAGGTGTAGGGAAGGTGACCTGACGGATGGACGGAATTGTCAGTTATGATAGAAGGGAAACAGCTGAACAGTGTAGATGAAGTGCAGTACCATGAATGACCACAAGATGGCAGGGGGGAGTGTGAGTTCAGGATCTGACAACAGCCTAGGGATTTAGAAACCATTGGTCATGGGGGGCGGAGTTACAGGGAACCGAGAAAGTTATAAATTTAACAGGAGGGTTCCAGTCCCTGGGAGGAGCTCAAGGGAAGAGGAGCCTGTGGCAAAGTGGGTGTTGTGAGGAAAGCTCAACCAGGGGACTGAGGAGAGAGAAAGTCAGGGGGGTGGTCCTGACACGAAGCACCGCAGTACAGACGAGGCCCCGGAGGAAAGCACACCGAATTGACGACGACAGCTGACCAGTAAAATTGCTGTTGGTGTACTGGCCTAAGGCGGCCACAGTGACCGAGCTGGCAGGAATGTCACTAAGTTAAAGAAGGGACGGAGAGTGTGTCAAGGTCCTTAGTGTGAAGTACGGTGTGTGTACTGGGGCCTGGAAACGGAGGCCGTGAAAGAATTACGGTGCATTGCTGGAGCCGTCAGACGGACGGCTAGAAATAAACTTGGACCTGTTGTACCGGAAATCTGCCTCCATCTTGTGTCTGTGACGTCTTTGCGCGGTAAAAAAGAGGGACCATCCCCCATTCCGGCCCTCAACTCCACAAAGGGGCCTTCTGAGCCTTGAAAGCTTGCAAATATAACTAGATGGGCATTTCCTGAAGGAAACGCATGGTGCTTGACCAGCGCTGCCGGCTTTACAGCAGTGTTTCAGGTGTCGACTGTAAGAAAGTAAAGTTAGAATATGAATGCATTACACATCCCCGTTCTAGTGATTTGGGGCTGTTTTTAAGTATTTTTTTACACAGTCAGCCTTTGGGGGGGTGCCCTGATCCTAATGCACACACTTAAAATTAAATCTGTGACGAAAAAGTCACTCAGACCCCGTTTTTCAGGGAATTTTTTCGTCGCAGTCGAATGTTAATGTGTGCAGTAGCATCAGCTAAGGATTCCTCAGATTTTCCCGCAAAAAAAACGCTTGTGGTATTTAAAAAACGGTCTGATTCCTTTTTATTTACATTGGTTAGGGACAAACAAGCTCAGTACTTAAAGGAGACGACCTCATATTCAGCGCTTCTATCCCGATTCTATATCGATTTACCAGGTATAGATGAATGCACGGCCTTCCACCAGTCTTCACCTGCGGTTATGTCTCACGGTTCATTATCTCTTGTCTGTTCTAGCACAACACAGCACACTGTAGTGACAGCTGGAAGGACAACGCCAATCTGCATTATACCGTAAAGCAGGTATATTTATAATACCGCTGTTTTTTTATAATCATCACCACAATACGTCTGAATATTCTTGAACCTCGTCACTCGATTTATTATAGGAATCCACATAGATTCTTGGCTCTATATCTGGTCATTATACCGTGTTACTAGTCGGGTAGGGTATTCCATTATTTGATCAATTCATTTTTTTCTTTTCACTTTTCTTCCACCTGGTTCTCCTGACAAATTGTCACTATATACTATGGGATTTATTTCTATGAGAGTTTTCGATGTATTTCTTTGAGATTTGGATTATGTGCCTAAATGAACATTGAAATTGTATATTTGACATTATTGTATTAATTATGAGGACCTGTTATGATTTCTGTATCTGTGTTTATTTTGCATTTACTATAGCAGACTGACGAAGGCCGATTGTGGGCCGAAACGTCTTGTAGGACTGCATATGAAATAAAAACTTCTTTTGTAAAGGATCATTCAGTGGAGTGCCAAGTTACTTTATTATTCACTTTGGTCTGGGTAACCTACTTGTGCACCTTGTGGTAGTGCCACGCTGTACTTGACACGATTTATTCCTTTTTGTGAGCACACTGCACGTAATGTCCTCCAATACATTCTCGTACAATAATGATGAAACATCTAATATTTTGTCCAAGTTGAATCTCCCCAGCGATTTCCTTAAATTACCACCGAAGGAGACCAGAGGGAGAGATCTTGAACGTCAGCTACGCCGCGAGATCAACTATGAGCTACACTGTGCTACCTTGAGCGAATATCTACATGTACAGAGGATCCCCAAAGGCTTAAGGGTTCCTTTACGCCCAACCTTATTTCGGGACTCTACAGAATTTTGTCAGAAATTTGAATATATACTTAATAAGCGCTCATTTGACTTAATGACCCTGACTATTGAACATCTGCAACGGGCTATAATAATATCTAAGGAGTCTATTAATAACATTGAGTCCCAGTTGAGCACTATAGGGACTGTCGAAGAGCTCTCTGAACTAAAAAACAAAAAAACAGTGACCGACCAGCATAGAAGAGATACTGAGAGCAGGAAGAGGGTTAAGTTCCAGCGAGACACGGACGATTACGAACAGGGCTGTTCCTGCCTCGGCCACTAGGAGGCGCCGTGGTTTCCCCATGGGCGGTGGTGACAGAGAAGGGGCTCCTGCGCAGGCATCTGGTGGGCACAGGCTCCGCTCCTCTGTCAGTCATGAAAGGGTTGAGGCATCACCATCTGGCCTGGTCCTGGGGGCGGTCCAAATGGCGTCATCAGACTGTGAGCCTGTGAGGGATAGCCTGATCCTTCAAATACCTTGGGGCCTGTCTTGCAGGCCGCCAGATATAGTCTTGGTTTCCCCTGTGTGCTAGTTGTTATTTGCTATCTTTGATTCTGACCTTTGCCTGGATTTCTGACTCTACTACTGCCTATCGATTCTGTACCTCTGCCGTCCTCCTGGTTTATGACTCTGACCTTGGCCTGAATTTGACTCTGCTATTGCCTGCCGTTTTTGTACCTTTGCTGCCCGCCTGGTTAAGACTTGGATTTCTGACTTTGCTTTTGGTCCCGTTTTTAACCCCTCTCTGGCGACCGTCCAGCTCTGGCCCGCTGCTCATATTCAGACAGCGCCTCCTGGGCTCTGCTGTAAATCCAGATCCTTGTATAGGGGTAAAGGGTATCGGGGTTGCTCGGGGTGCTGTCTTACTGCAGCCCAGACTTGCAGGCGGACGTCACACCTACAGTCTGATAGAAACATAATAATTAAACCAGCGGATAAGGGCGGGGCTATTGTAGTTATGAATAGATCTGACTATATGAGGGAAGTTTACCGCCAGCTTAATGATTCCACAGTTTATACCAAATTAGAGAAAGACCCCCTACAGGACACAAGGGAATTGATCAGGGAAGTTCTAACTGAATTTTGCCATCGTAAAATCATTGATACAAAAACGATGGAATTCCTCACAAACTCACATCCTATCACCCCTGTTTTTTATGTCCTGCTAAAGGTTCATAAGAGCTTAGAGAACCCCCCCTGGACGCCCTATAGTGGCTTCCACTGATTCCGTCTTGTCCCCTCTATCTATATTCATTGAAAAAATTCTGACTCCCTTGATTAAGGATACACCTTCCTTTCTCTTGGACACAGGCGATTTTCTTAAGAAAATTAGTGAATTGGGTCCGATACCAACTGGAGCTATACTGGTCTCTTTTGACGTTAAGGACATTTACACCTCTATTCCACACGACAAAGGCATATGCTGTGTTCCCAGCTTACTTACTCGAGCCAATGTACAAAAGGACATAATTTACTTAGTTTTGCGTCTTCTTAGGATAGTTCTGACACGTAATTATTTCATGTTTGAGGAGAATTTTTTTTCTTCAAACCAAGGGTACTGCCATGGGATCTAACATGGCACCTCCGTATGCATATAGTTATATGGCCGCTTTTGAGGAGGAGGTGGTGTACACCAATGTACTGTTCCAAACATATTGCTCTGTGTGGAAACGTTACATTGATGGCATATTCTGCATATGGACGGGTTCCCCGGAGTCTTTAGACACATTCTTTAACTCTCTCAACACAGCCTGGACAGGCCTTTCCTTTGCCATCACTAGCAGTGTATCACATGTCAGTTTCCTGGATACAATGATCATGAAAGATGATCAGGGCATTTTGAGTTCTGATCTTTACACTAAGGCCACGGACCGGAATAGCCTCCATTATTATTCCAGTTTACATCCATCTGCAGTTAAAAAGGCAATTCCAAAATCACAATTCAAAAGAGTTCAGAGAATAGTTTCGGACCCCGAGAAACGCAAAATGCGACTACAGCAAATGAATTCTAAATTTATAGAACGTGGCTATCTTCAAAATGTATTAGCAGAAGCCTTAGACTCACAGAGAACCACCAGAACAAATATATCTTCCCGGGTACCATTTGTCCATACCTACCACCCATATGTTAACATTTTACACAAAACCATAAGGAATCTTTGGAGCCTATTATCCACTGACCATCCTGAGGTCCTGGAATTCTGCAATCCCTTCCTTCCATGTTATAAAAGACCCAACAATATACTCGCTTATTAGGTCAGACATCGGCAGCGTCGGACTGGAACACCTTGAGCCCACCAGAGAAAATCATTCTTGGGGCACACTATAGAGATAAATACAAGACCACCAATTGTGCGGTAAAACACTCTAGTATCAGGGTATAAAATAAGGTAGTACACGTCTTAATTATGTAGCAGGGGTTGGGGTAGCCTCCCTCATAGAATATAAAGCAGCCCCCTCATAGAATATAATGTAGACCCCTCATAGAATATAATGCAGCCCCCTCATATAGTATAATGTAGCCCCTCACAGAATATAATGCTTCCCCCTCATAGAATATTATGCAGCCCTCCATACAATATAATGCTGCCCCCTCATAGGGTATAATGCACCCCCTCATAGGGTATAATGCTGTCTCCCCTCATAGGGTATAATGCTGCCCCCTCATAGGGTATAATGCTGCCCCCTCATAGGGTATAATGCTGTCTCCCCTCATAGGGTATAATGCTGTCTCCCCTCATAGGGTATAATGCTGCCCCCTCATAGGGTATAATGCTGCCCCCTCATAGGGTATAATGCTGTCTCCCCTCATAGGGTATAATGCTGCCCCCTCATAGGGTATAATGCTGCCTCCTCATAGGGTATAATGCTGCCCCCTCATAGGGTATAATGCACCCTCTCATAGGGTATAATGCACCCTCTCATAGGGTATAATGCACCCTCTCATAGGGCATAATGCACCCTCTCATAGGGTATAATGCACCCTCTCATAGGGTATAATGCACCCTCTCATAGGGTATAATGCACCCTCTCATAGGGTATAATGCTGCCCCCCTCAAAAGGTATAATGCACCCCCTCATAGGGTATAATGCTGCCTCCCTCGTAGGGTATAATGCATCCCTTCATAGTGTATAATGCACACCCTCATAGGGTATAACACTGCCCCCTCATAGGGTATAATGCTATATATATATAGATATATATATATGTAGATAGATATACAGAAAGATAGAGATATAGAGAGATATAGAGATAATAGCTAGATAGATAGATAGATAGATAGATAGAAAGAGAATGATAGATAGATATAGAGATAGAGACAGATATAGAGAGATAGATATAGAGATAGATAGATAGATAGATAGATATAGATATAGAGATAGATAGATAGATATAGAGATAGATAGATAGATAGAGAGATAGACAGATAGAGAGATATATATAGATAGATAGATAGATAGATAGATAGATAGATAGATAGATAGATAGATATGGAATAGATATGGGATAGATAGATAGAGATCGATAGATAAATAGATATAGAGATAGAGAGATATATAGATATAGAGATAGATAGATATAGAGATAGATAAACAGATATAGAGGTAGATATGGGATAGATAGATAGATAGATAAATAGATAGATAGATGGAGGTAGATATAGAGATGGATAGATATAGAGATAGATAGATAAGGGATAGATAGATAGATTGATAGATAGATATAGAGATAGATATAGAGATAGATAGATAGATAGATATGGGATAGATAGATAGATAGATAGATATAGAGGTAGATATGGGATAGATAGATAGATAGATAGATAGATAAATAGATAGATAGATAGATGGAGGTAGATATAGAGATGGATAAATATAGAGATAGATAGATAAGGGATAGATAGATATAGAGATAGATATAGAGATAGATAGAAATGGGATAGATAGATATAGAGATAGATATGGGATAGATAGATAGAGAGATAGATAGATGGTGATGATGATTTGTACATTTTAGTGCCAATCTTTTACATTCTCAGGGTAACACCAAAAAGTAGCTTAAAATGGTGCCTAAATGTGGCCCCTGGGTCCCATATTTGACTTATGGCTGGATCATATGCACTTGCTAACAATGGTGGGGATCAGTCTGGGCTGTAAGTGACTCACGCGTCAGCATGGGGTGGTGAGTCACATAGGGACCCCACATCCCGACCACCTCTGCAAGAAGGGAACGCGGCCGCCGTCACCTAGCAACGGCCCAAGTCTGCATTCGGGCTCCGGACCCTCCCACGTGATGCCAGCGGCGGGTGAGCAGCACTCCGGGCAGCAGGCACTGAGCGGTGAGCAGGCAGGTCCGGTGCACAAGACCATGGCACACACTGTCACTCTCAATGGCCCCTCTCCCCGAGGGTTCAGGCTGGTGGGAGGCAAGGACTTCAGCACTCCGCACTCACCATCTCCTGGGTAAGTGCGCAGCTGTAGGAGCTGGAAACTTACAAGTAGAGGCTGTGGATGCCCAGCTGGCAGGGATCATTGTGCCGTCATGCCGTGCTCATCATCCTCCCTGGCATGGGCTCTGGGTCAGTTGAGGGCGGCGCCCTGATTTACGGCCGCATAGCAGCTTCCTGTGCTGGGGGGGCCGGGCCTCTGGGGGAGTGGAGACCATGAAATGATATTCACTGCTTCCCACGCCCATGTGGGTGTGGGAAGCAGTGAATATTCATTTCTCTTTAGCAGCGGGGACAGGGGCTCCTGCATCCTGTCACCCGCTGGTGCTCTGCTGGCACAGGGCCCCCACATCACTGGCTGGGGGCCCCTGGAACAGTGGGGGGCCCTAGGCAACTGCTGGCCCTTTATGCCAGCAGGTGCCAGGGCCCACCAAATGCCAGGGCCCACCGGAGAATCCTCCGGTTCTCCGGTGGGCCAGTCCGACGCTGGACATCGGCCCTAGACAAAGAGTATCCACACAGAGGTTTTTACAGAATCCTCGTACGGGCACGTACCCTTGCTTACATTGTCACCAATGTAGTAATGTCCAAAAAGGAGATGCGTTTTTTCATCCACATTCTGGCAAAAAGTATCCCATCAAGGATTTTGCCACCTGTGACACTAACTATGTTGTCTATCTTATCAAGTGTCCCTGTGGGCTCCTCTACGTAGGTGAAACAACCCAGACCGTAAGAGATAGGATAAGTAAGCACAAATCTACTATCAGATGTAAGAATTTACTTCTCCCTTTGCCCCATCATTTTCATACAAATGGGCACAGTGTTGCACAATTAAAATTCCAAGTCATCGAACAGGTCCCAATCCCTAGACGTGGGGGGGATCGGATTAGGATACGCAAATGCAAGGAATCCTTTTGGATTCATGAGTTACAAACACTAGCCCCCAGGGGTTTGAACAGAGATTATGATTTACTATCCATTATGTGAATTTATTATTTTTGTAACTGTTTGACTTGGGTCATAATGTCTATACTTGTAACACTGTTTGAATTTATGGAGGGTCAGAAGGTGACACATGTCAAGATGTAGGAATATATTATTGCCTATCAATATGGCCCATATTATAAATATTAACATTGCTTTTCTTTTCATTTTAGAGCCGTCTTTATTGATCTCAGATTGGCTATCCTCACGTATCACGTCCGCCTGGACTTCACTAAATGACTATTCCACCCGGCCGCAGAATATTAGCAGTGGTAATGATAACTCTGCTTTCCTGCTATTGTATTCGAGTGCAGAATATTTATAATGGCAATGGCAGCTCATTCCTCTCGGGGATAGATTACACATATACCTTCCATTTCACCACTTGTTAGATCTGGCCCATACCAAATCACTGTATATCCTGGTAAATCAATTCCTTAATTGAGCACATTAATCTATATCAATAGCTTCATTTTTTCATAATAACAATATATCTTTTCATTCATTTTTATTATCCTTCCTTCACTTCAATCACCACGTGATGAAAGCGCAGCATCTGTATAGCTTCTTTCCGGCATTTGTAAGGCTACGTTTTCTCCTATCCTAAGGTGTAACATATCTATCAGCCCTCTCTGTCAGGAAGTACAATAGCCCCTCCCAGTTCTCACACATGACACACATTCTTTCATTTGATTGGAGCACAACAGCTCCCGGTGATTCTGGAGTACATGCCAGCGCTTCACTTGATTGACACAAAAAGCCGGGTACTTCCGGTTTCCTGGTTCAGGTCAGCGCGGGCTTTGTCCCGCCTCCACTTTATTCATACCTGGTGGCTGTCATAAACGGGGCGACCAGACGAGCGGTGGAAACTGCGTCTAGCCCGCTACATTCATACCTCACATCCACAGGGTAAGTGTCTTTATATCTGTACTCCTATCTGCCCTATACCATTGAGGTTCTTTACTACCTAGTATGTGCTTCTTTCTTTTACAGCCTCATATGGCCTCCTTTCTCTACTATGCTATACAGAGACAGCACTAACAGGTAGACTCATATGGAAGATAGCATGCAATTTCTCCATAATTACCATCTGATTCCTTTTTATTTACATTGGTTACAGACAAACAACTTCAGTACTCGAAGGAGATGACCTTATATTCAGTGCTTCTATCACGATTCTATATTGATTTACCAGGTATACAGTTGTGGCCAAAAATATTGACACGACACCCCTGCAATTCTGTCAGATAATACTCAGTTTCTTCCTGAAAATGATTGCAAACACAAATTCTTTGGTATTATTATCTTCATTTAATTTGTCTTAAATGAAAAAACACAAAAAGAATTGTCCTAAAGCCAAATTGGATATGATTCCACACCAAACATAAAAAAGAGGGTGGACAAAAGTATTGGCACTGTTGGAAAAATCATGTGATGCTTCTCTAATTTGTGTAATTAACAGCACCTGTAACTTACCTGTGGCACCTAACAGGTGTTGGCAATAACTCAATCACACTTGCAGGCAGGTGACATGGATTAAAGTTGACTCAACCTCTGTCCTGTGTCCTTGTGTGTACCACATTGAGCATGGAGAAAAGAAAGAAGACCAAAGAACTGTCTGAGGACTTGAGAAACCAAATTGTGAGGAAGCATGAGCAATCTCAAGGCTACAAGTCCATCTCCAAAGACCTGAATGTTCCTGTGTCTACCGTGCGCAGTGTCATCAAGAAGTGTAAAGCCCATGGCACTGTGGCTAACCTCCCGAGATGTGGACAGAAAAGAAAAATGGACAAGAGATTTCAACGCAAGATTGTGGGAATGTTGGATAAAGAAACTCGACTAACATCCAAACAAGTTCAAGCTGCCCTGCAGTCCGAGGGTACAACAGTGTCAACCCGTACTATCCGTCGGCGTTTGAATGAAAAGGGACTGCATGGTAGGAGACCCAGGAAGACCCCACTTCTTACCCCGAGACATAAAAAAGCCAGGCTGGAGTTTGCCAAAACTTACCTGAAAAAGCCTAAAAAGTTTTGGAAGAATGTTCTCTGGTCAGATGAGACAGAAGTAGAGCTTTTTGGGCAAAGGCATCAACATAGAGTTTACAGGAGAAAAAAAGAGGCATTCAAAGAATAAAAAACGGTCCCTACAGTCAAACATGGTGGAGGTTCCCTGATGTTTTGGGGTTGCTTTGCTGCCTCTGGCACTGGACTGCTTGACCGTGTGCATGGCATTATGAAGTCTGAAGACTACCAACAAATTTTGCAGCATAATGTAGAGCCCAGTGTGAGAAAGCTGGGTCTCCCTCAGAGGTCATGGGTCTTCCACCAAGACAATGACCCAAAACACACTTCAAAAAGCACTAGAAAATGGCTTGAGCTAAAGCACTGGAGACTTCTAAGGTGGCCAGCAATGAGTCCAGACCTGAATCCCATAGAACACCTGTGGAGAGATCTAAAAATGGCAGTTTGGAGAAGGCACCCTTCAAATATCAGGGACCTGGAGCAGTTTGCCAAAGAAGAATGGTCTAAAATTCCAGCAGAGCATTGTAAGAAACTCATTGATGGTTACCGGAAGCGGTTGGTTGCAGTTATTTTGGCTAAAGGTTGTGCAACCAAGTATTAGGCTGAGGGTGCCAATACTTTTGTCTGGTCCATTTTTGGAGTTTTGTGTGAAATGATCAATGTTTTGCTTCATTTTCTTTTGTGTTTTTTCATTTAAGACAAATTAAATGAAGATAATAATACCAAAGAATTTGTGTTTGCAATCATTTTCAGGAAGAAACTGAGTATTATCTGACAAAAATGCAGGGGTGTCAATACTTTTGGCCACAACTGTATATTAATGCACGGCCTTACACCAGTCTTCACCTGCGGTTATGTCTCACAGTTCATTATCTCTTGTCTGTTTAAGCACAACACAGCACACTGTAGTGACAGCTGGAAGGACAACGCCAATCTGCATTATACCGTAAAGCAGGTATATTTATAATACCGCTGTCTTTTTATAATCATCACCACAATACGTCTGAATATTCTTGAACCTCTTCACTCGATTTATTATAGGAATCCACATAGATTCTTGGCTCTATATCTGGTCATTATACCGTGTTACTAGTCGGGTAGGTTATTCCATTATTTGATCAATTAATATTTTTCTTTTCACTTTTCTTCCACCTGGTTCTCCAGACAAATTGTCACTATATACTATGGGATTTATTTCTATGAGAGTTTTCGATGTATTTCTTTGAGAATTGTATTATGTGCCTAAATGAACATTGAAATTGTATATTTGACATTATTGTATTAATTATGAGGACCTGTTATGATTTCTGTATCTGTGTTTATTTTGCATTTACTATAGCAGACTGACGAAGGCCGATTGTGGGCCGAAACGTCTTCTAGGACTGCATATAAAATAAAAACTTCTTTTGTAAAGGATCATTCAGTGGAGTGCCAAGTTACTTTATTATTCACTTTGGTCTGGGTAACCTACTTGTGCACTTTGCGGTAGTGCCACGCTATACTTGGCCCCTTTAAGAGAGACTTGCCTGCTGCCCCTGCAAGACTTTCAACTCAGGATCCGTTTTAACTGTGGGTGCCTCTCAGGGGCCACTTTGGCCTGTGATTTGGAGGCCAGGGTCGATCAGCCTCCGATTTGGAGGTCGGGTGGCTCAGCCTCCGATTTGGAGACCGGGGTGGCTCAGCCTCTGATTTGGAGGCCGGGGTGACTCAGCCTCCGATTTAGAGGCCGGGGTGACTCAGCCTCCGATTTAGAGGCCGGGGTGGCTCAGCCTCCGATTTAGAGGCCGGGGTGGCTCAGCCTCCGATTTGGAGGCCGGGGTCAATCAGCCTCCGATTTGGAGCCTTGGGTCACTCAGCTTTCCATTTGGCCCCTTTAAGAGAGACTTGCCTGCTGCCCCTGCAAGACTTTCAACTCAGGATCCATTTTAACTGTGGGTGCCTCTCAGGGGCCACTTTGGCCTGTGATTTGGAGGCCAGGGTCGATCAGCCTCCGATTTGGAGGTCGTGTGGCTCAGCCTCCGATTTGGAGACCGAGGGTGGCTCAGCCTCCGATTTTGGAGGCCGGGGTGGCTCAGCCTCCGATTTGGAGGCCGGGGTGGCTCAGCCTCCGATTTGGAGGCCGGGGTGGCTCAGCCTCCGATTTGGAGGCCGGGGTGGCTCAGCCTCCGATTTGGAGGCCGGGGTGGCTCAGCTTCCGATTTGGAGGCCGGGGTGGCTCAGCCTCTGATTTGGAGGCCGGGGTGGCTCAGCCTCCGATTTGTAGGCCAGGGTCGATCAGCTTCCGATTTGAAGGCCGGGGTGACTCAGCCTCCGCTTTGGAGGCCGGGGTCAATCAGCCTCCAATTTGGAGCCTTGGGTCACTCAGCTTTCGATTTGGCGCGCCGGCCCTTTAAGACTCATTTTGGTGCACCGGCCCTTTAAGAATCACTTTGGCGCATTGGCCCTTTAAGAGCCAGTTTGGCGCACTTGGCTTCTAAATCCACTTTGGCGCACATTCTCTCTCAGGGGCATGCGTCATGTGATGAGGCTAGATTTGCATTTGTGCTTTGGGTTTCGCTTTAAGAGCAGATATTATCTGCCAGAATCTGTGTCCTGGTGGTTCATGTAAAGTTTGTAGGCGTTGGCATAGTAACTTGGTCTGCCTGCGCATATCAATGAGCTTAACTGCCGAAACTGGTCCTCAAATTTGAATCGCCTCACGACTGCCCCATGTATTTCTATGGCAAAATTTTCCCTTTGAAATTCATTGAGACAATGCATTCCAATGACGAGAAAAAAAATTTTCAAACGCAAATTGCGCAAAAACTACAAATCCGATCGACACGAAAAATACTTAGCACACCTCTCGTGAATGCTGGCTTTCGAAACGACGCCTCAACGGAGTCTGTTTATGTAGCGGTACGGGCCGCATTATTTGCGGAAATCAACTGAATAATAATAATAAGAAGAATAAGTTAGCAGCGTTCGGATTACAATATAGTGCTTCTTCAAAGCACTATAATAAAATATAAGAAATCGAATTGCAATATATTGCTTGAACCTAGAGGTTCAAGCACCATCATTTCTCTGGTTATCCCATAAAGGTATCACTCCTTGAATACTTTTCTCGAATTTTTTGAGGGACATAAGTATTTACATCTATCTTTCTGGCTATCACGGTACCACAATATTATTTTGCATTGTACACTATAATAGTTTGCAAACCATAAAAAAAGTTGAAGACCCTTTAAGTTTCTGGTTTCCACCCAATTCACAATGGCACGTACCTTCCCAGGGTCAATACGAAACCCCTTGTCAGACAGAATGAACTCCAGAATGGACAATTTTTGGACAAAAAATGTGCATTTTTCAGGTTTAGCTAAAAGCGAGTTCACCCATAACCTCTGGAGAACCGCATGTAAATGATTCATGTGAACCTGTTTGATAGAGGAGAACATGAGGATATCATCCAAGTACCCCGCCATAAAGTGCCCAATAAAAACAGAAAATACATGGTTAATGAAACACTGAAAAAAAGCATTGTTGAGGGCAAAGGGCATAACCAAATTCTCAAATAACCCTTTAGAAGCGAGAAATGCTGTTTTCCACTCATCCCCCTCCCGAATATGGATTAGATTATGTGCCCCCTGAGATCCGATTTAGAAAACCTTTTGGCCCCTGACAATTGGTTGTATAATTCAGGGATGAGCAGTAGGGGGTAGGTATCTCTCACTGTGATCTTATTCAATTCTCAAAAATCGAGGCACGGGTGCAAACCATCTTTTTTTTTTTTACAAAAAAGAATCCAGCTGCCACAGGAGAGAAAGAGGGATGGATGTGGCATTTACATAGGCTTTCAGAGATATACTCTTTCATAGCGGTTTTCTCTGGGCCAGAGAGGTTATACAGACTGGTCTTGGGCAAATTAGCACCCAGAATCAGATTGATAGTACAATCAAAAGAGTGGTGTGGCGGTAAGACCTCGGCCTCCTTTTCAGAAAAAACATCCTCAAAATCCTTCAGGTTCTCCGGAATTCCTTCCAGATTAACAGATGATGCAAGTACAGTAGAAAGGCAACTTATACTGCAATTAGGACCCCATTTAACAATGTCCTGAGATTCCCAGTCCATCACAGGATTATGTAAATGTAACCAGAGGAACCCCAATACCAGTCCCGCCAGCAGATTGTTTAGAACAAAACATGAAATACTTTCCTGGTGCAAGGAACCCACTTTAAGAAGAAAATCCGAGACAAATTTGATGACACTCTTAGCCAGTGGTTTGTCAATGGAAACAACATATATAGGAGTCTCCAGCCTAACTATGTTAGGGTCTGCGGAACGCACCAAATAATATAAATGGAGATATGAGATGCGTTCGCAGGCCGGGGTCCACCGTGCAGAGATGGAACCTGCTGCTGAGTAATGGCGGAACTAGATGGTGGATGAACGCTTGCTCACACGTGGGTTAATTTCACCCAGTGTGAATGGAAGCGAACTCTGTTGCTCCACAGAGCCGCTAAAACAAACGCCGGAGCCTGTTGAACTCACAGAGCTCGGCTGAGTGAGCGCTAGTTAGAGGTCACAGAGCTCTGTCCCAGAGACACAGGACTAGAGCTCCTCTAATAATAATAATAATAATAATAATAATAATAATAACTAGATGTGTACTTCCTGAAGGAAGTACAGATGGTGGTTTGAAATGGTGCCCGGGCTGCCCCTTTAAGAGAGACTTGCCTGCTGCCCCTGCAAGACTTTCAACTCAGGATCCGTCTTAACTGTGGGTGCCTCTCAGGGGTCACTTTGGCCTCAGGGTCCGATTTTGTGGGTGGGACCCCTCAGGGCCCGATTTTGTGGGTGGGGCCCCTCTGGGTCCGATTTTGTGGCCGGGGCACCTCAGGGTCCGATTTTGTGGGTGGGGCCCCTTAGGGTCCGATTTGGTGGACGGGGCCACTCAGGGTCCGATTTGGTGGGTGGGGCCACTCAGGGTCCGATTTGGTGAGTGGGGCCCCTCAGAGTTCAATTTGGTCAGCGGGGCCCCTCAGGGTCCGATTTTGTGGGTGGGGACCCTCAGGGTCCGATTTTGTGGTTGGGGCCTTTCAGAATCCGATTTAGTGGGCGAGGCCCCTCAGGGTCTGAATTGGTGGGCGAGGCCCCTCAGGGTCCGATTTGGTGGGCGGGGCCCCTCAGGGTCCAATTTGGTGGGCGGGGCCCCTCAGGGTCCAATTTTGTGGGTGGGGCCCCTCAGGGTCCAGTTTTTTGGCCGGGGCCCCTCAGGGTCCGATATTGTGGTTGGGGCCCCTCAGGATCCGATTTTGTGGGTGGGGCCCCTCAGGATCCAATTTTGTGGTTGGGGCCCCTCAGGGTTCAATTTTGTAGGCGGGGCCCCTCAGGGTACGATTTTGTGACCGGGGCCCCTCAGGGTCCGATTTTGTGGCCGGGGCCCGTGAGGGTCCGATTTTGTGGCCGGGGCCCCTCAGGGTCCGATTTTGTGGTTGGGGCCCCTCAGGGTCCGATTTTGTGGGTGGGGCCCCTCAGGGTCCGATTTTGTGGGTGGGGCCTCTCTGGGGCCCCTCAGGGTCCGATGTTGTGGCCAGGGCCCCTCAGGGTCTGATTTTGTGGCCAGATCCCCTCAGGGTCCGATTTTGTGGGTGGGGCCCCTGAGGGTCCGATTTTGTGGGTGGGGCCGCTTAGGGTCCGATTTTGTGGATGGGGCCCCTCAGGGTCTGATTTGGTGGGCGGGGCCACTCTTGGTCCGATTTGGTGGGCGGGGCCACTCTGGGTCCAATTTGGATGCCAGGGTGGCTCAGCCTCCTTTTTGTAGGCCAGGGTCTATCAGCCTCCGATTTGGAGCCTTGGGTCACTCAGCTTTCGATTTGGCGCGCCGGCCCTTTAAGAATCATTTTGGTGCGCCGGCTCTTTAAGAATCACTTTGGCGTGTCGGCCCTTTAAGAGCCAGGGTGGCTCACTGGGCTTCTAAATCCACTTTGGCGCACATTCTCTCTCAGGGGCATGTGTCATGTGATGAAGCTAGATTTGCATTTGTGCTGTGGGTTTTGCTTTAAGAGCTGATATTATGTGGCAGAAGCTCTGTCTTGGAGAGGTCATGTGACGTTCGTAGGCGTTGGCATAGTAACTGGGTCTGCCTGCGCATATCAATGAGCTCAACTGCCATTTCAATCGCCTCAGGGCACGTTTTGTCTATGGCAAAATGTCCCCATTCAAATGCATTGAGACAGTTCATTCCAATGACGGGAAAAAAAATTTTCAAACGCAAATTGCGCAAAAACTACAAATCCGATCTACACGAAAAATACTTAGCACACCTCTCATGGACGCTGGCTTCGAAACGACACCTCAACGGAGTCTGTGCATGTAGCGGTTCGGGGCGCATTAATTGCGGAAATCAACTTAATAATAATAACTAGATGTGTATTTCCTGAAGGAAGTACAGATAGTGGTTTGAAATGGTGCCCGGGCTGCCACTTTAAGAGAGACTTGCCTGCTGCCCCTGCAAGACTTTCAACTCAGGATACGATTTAACTGTGGGTGCCTCTCAGGGGCCACTTTGGCCTCAGGGTCTGATTTTGTGGGTGGGGCCCCTCAGGGCCTGATTTTGTGGGTGGGGCCCCTCAGGGTCCGATTTTGTGGGTGGGGCCCCTCAGGGTCCGATTTTGTGGCCGGGGCCCGTTAGGGTCCGATTTTGTGGGTGGGGCCTCTCAGGGTCCGATTTGGTGGGCGGGGCCCCTCAGGGTCCAATTTGGTGGGCAGGGCCCCTCAGGGTCCGATTTTGTGGTTGGGTCCCCTCAGGGTCCGATTTTGTGGTTGGGGCCCCTCAGGGTCCGGTTTTGTGGCCGCGGCCCCTCAGGGTCTGATTTTGTGGCCGTGGCCCCTCAGGGTCCGATTTTGTGGCAGGGGCCTCTCTGGGTCTGATTTTGTGGGTGGGGCCCCTCTGGGTCCAATTTGGTGGTCGGGACCACTCTTGGTCCAATTTGGTGGGCGGGGCCTCTCAGAGTCCGAGTTTGTGGTTGGGTCCCCTCAGGGTCCGATTTTGTGGTTGGGGCCCCTCAGGGTCCGATTTTGTGGCCGCGGCCCCTCAGGGTCTGATTTTGTGGCAGGGGCCCCTCTGGGTCTCATTTTGTGGGCGGAGCCCCACTGGGTCCAATTTGGTGGGCGGGACCACTCTGGGTCCAATTTGGTGGGCGGGACCACTCTGGGTCCAATTTGGTGGGCGGGTCCGATTTGGTGGGTGGGGCCCCACAGGGTCCGATTTGGTGGGTGGGGCCCCTCAGGGTCCGATTTGGTGGGCAGGGCCTCTCTGGGTCTGATTTGGTGGGTGGGGCCACTCTGGGTAAGATTTGGAGGCTGGGGTCGCTCAGCCTCCAATTTGGAGGCCGGGGTCGTTGAGCTTCCGATTTGGAGGCCGAGGTCAAAGAGCCTCCGATTTGGAGGCCGGGGTGGCTCAGCCTCCGATTTGGAGGCCGGGGTGGCTCAGCCTCCGACTTGGAGGCCGGGGTGGCTCAGCCTCCGATTTGGAGGCCGGGGTGGCTCAGCCTCCGATTTGGAGGCCGGGGTGGCTCAGCCTCCGATTTGGAGGCCGGGGACGCTCAGCCTCCGATTTGGAGGCCGGGGACGCTCAGCCTCCGATTTGGAGGCCGGGGTGGCTCAGCCTCCGATTTGGAGGCCGGGGTGGCTCAGCCTCCGATTTGGAGGCCGGGGTGGCTCAGCCTCCGATTTGGAGGCCGGGGTCGATCAGCCTCCAATTTGGAGGCCGGGGTGGCTCAGCCTCCGATTTGGAGGCCGGGGTGGCTCAGCCTCCGATTTGGAGGCCGGGGTGGCTCAGCCTCCGATTTGGAGGCCGGGGTGGCTCAGCCTCCGATTTGGAGGCCGGGGTGGCTCAGCCTCCGATTTGGAGGCCGGGGTGGCTCAGCCTCCGATTTGGAGGCCGGGGTGGCTCAGCCTCCGATTTGGAGGCCGGGGTGGCTCAGCCTCCGATTTGGAGGCCGGGGTCGATCAGCCTCCGATTTGGAGGCCGGGGTCGATCAGCCTCCGATTTGGAGGCCGGGGTGGCTCAGCCTCCTATTTGGAGGCCGGGGTGGCTCAGCCTCCTATTTGGAGGCCGGGGTGGCTCAGCCTCCTATTTGGAGGCCGGGGTGGCTCAGCCTCCTATTTGGAGGCCGGGGTGGCTCAGCCTCCGATTTGAAGGCCTGGGTGGATCAGCCTCCGATTTGGAGGCCGGGGTGGCTCAGCCTCCGATTTGGAGGCCGGGGTGGCTCAGCCTCCGATTTGGAAGCCGGGGTGGATCAGCCTCCGATTTGGAGGCCGGGGTGGCTCAGCCTCCGATTTGGAGGCCGGGGTGGCTCAGCCTCCGATTTGGAGGCCGGGGTGGCTCAGCCTCCGATTTGGAGGCCGGGGTGGCTCAGCCTCCGATTTGGAGGCCGGGGTGGCTCAGCCTCCGATTTGGAGGCCGGGGTGGCTCAGCCTCCGATTTGGAGTCCGGGGTGGATCAGCCTCCGATTTGGAGGCCGGGGTGGATCAGCCTCCGATTTGGAGGCCGGGGTGGATCAGCCTCCGATTTGGAGGCCGGGGTGGATCAGCCTCCGATTTGGAGGCCGGGGTGGATCAGCCTCCGATTTGGAGGCCGGGGTCGATCAGCCTCCGATTTGGAGGCCGGGGTGGATCAGCCTCCGATTTGGAGGCCGGGGTGGATCAGCCTCCGATTTGGAGGCCGGGGTGGATCAGCCTCCGATTTGGATGCCGGGGTGGATCAGCCTCCGATTTGGAGGCCGGGGTGGATCAGCCTCCGATTTGGAGGCCGGGGTGGCTCAGCCTCCGATTTGGAGGCCGGGGTGGCTCAGCCTCCGATTTGGAGGCCGGGGTGGCTCAGCCTCCGATTTGGAGGCCGGGGTGGATCAGCCTCCGATTTGGAGGCCGGGGTGGATCAGCCTCCGATTTGGAGGCCGGGGTGGATCAGCCTCCGATTTGGAGGCCGGGGTGGATCAGCCTCCGATTTGGAGGCCGGGGTGGATCAGCCTCCGATTTGGAGGCCGGGGTCGATCAGCCTCCGATTTGGAGGCCGGGGTGGATCAGCCTCCGATTTGGAGGCCGGGGTCGATCAGCCTCCGATTTGGAGGCCGGGGTGGCTCAGCCTCCGATTTGGAGGCCGGGGTGGCTCAGCCTCCGATTTGGAGGCCGGGGTGGCTCAGCCTCTGATTTGGAGGCCTGGGTCGATCAGCCTCCGATTTGGAGGCCGGGGTGGATCAGGCTCCGATTTGGAGGCCGGGGTGGATCAGCCTCCCATTTGGAGGCCGGGGTGGATCAGCCTCCCATTTGGAGGCCGGGGTGGCTCATTGTCCGATTTGGAGGCCGGGGTGGCTCAGCCTCCGATTTGGAGGCCGGGGTGGCTCAGTCTCCGATTTGGTGTGTCGGCCCTTTAAGACTCATTTGGGTGCGCTGGCCCTTTAACAATCACTTTGGCACGTTGGCCCTTTAAGAGCTAGTTTGGCTGACTGGGCTTCTTTTAAATCCACTTTGGCGCACACATTCTCTCTCAGGGGCATGTGTCATGTGATGAAGCTAGATTTGCATTTGTGCTGTGGGTTTCGCTTTAAGAGCTGATATTATGTGGCAGAGGCTCTGTGCTGGGGTTCAAGTGAAGTTCGTAGGCATTGGCATAGTAACTGGGTCTGCCTGCGCATATCAATGAGCTCAACTGTCATTTCAATCGCCTCAGGGCACGTTTTGCCATTTCCTATTGAAAAGCATTGGAGACAGTGCATTCCAATGACGGGAAAAAAAATTTTCAAACGCAAATTGCGCAAAAACTACAAATCCGATCGACACGAAAAATACTTAGCACACCTCTCATGGACGCTGGCTTCGAAACGACACCTCAACGGAGTCTGTGCGTGTAGCGGTTCGGGCCGCATTAATTGCGGAAATCAACTTAATAAGAAGAAGAAGAAGAAGAAGAATAAGTTAGCAGCGTTCGGATTACAATATAGTGGTTTTTTCAAACCACTATAACTAGATGTGTATTTCCTGAAGGAAGCACAGATAGTGGTTTGAAATGGTGCCCGGGCTGCCCCTTTAAGAGAGACTTGCCTGCTGCCCCTGCAAGACTTTCAACTCAGGATCCGTTTTAACTGTGGGTGCCTCTCAGGGGCCACTTTGGCCTCAGGGTCCGATTTTGTGGGTGGGACCCCTCAGGGCCCGATTTTGTGGGTGGGGCCCCTCTGGGTCCGATTTTGTGGCCGGGGCACCTCAGGGTCCGATTTTGTGGGTGGGGCCCCTTAGGGTCCGATTTGGTGGGCGGGGCCACTCAGGGTCCGATTTGGTGGGCGGGGCCACTCAAGGTCCGATTTGGTGAGTGGGGCCCCTCAGAGTTCAATTTGGTCAGCGGGGCCCCTCAGGGTCCGATTCTGTGGGTGGGGCCCCTCAGGGTCCGATTTTGTGGTTGGGGCCTTTCAGAATCTGATTTAGTGGGCGGGGCCCCTCCGGGTCTGAATTGGTGGGCGGGGCCCCTCAGGGTCCGATTTGGTGGGCGGGGCCCCTCAGGGTCCGATTTGGTGGGTTGGGCCCCTAAGGGTCCGATTTTGTGGGTTGGGCCACTCAGGGTCCGATTTTGTGTCTGGGGCCTCTCAGGGTCCGATTTTGTGGCCCGTGCCTCTCAGGGTCCGATTTTGTGGTTGGGGCCCCTCAGGGTCCGATTTTGTGTCCGGAGCCTCTCAGGGTCCGATTTTGTGGTTGGGGCCCCTCAGGATCCGATTTTGTGGCCGGGGTCCCTCAGGGTCCGATTTTGTGGCCAGGGCCCCTCAGGGTCCAATTTTTTGGCAGGGGCCCCTCAGGGTCCGATTTTGTGTCTGGGGCCTCTCAGGGTCCGATTTTGTGGCCCGTGCCTCTCAGGGTCCGATTTTGTGGGTGGGGCCCCTCAGGGTCCGATTTTGTGGCCGGGGTCCCTCAGGGTCCGATTTTGTGGCCGGGGCCCCTCAGGGTCCAATTTTGTGGGTGGGGCCCCTCAGGGTCCAATTTTTTGGCCGGGGCCCCTCAGGGTCCAATTCTGTGGGTGGGGCCCCTCAGGGTCCAATTTTGTAGGTGGGGCCCCTCAGGGTCCAATTTTGTCGGTGGGGCCCCTCAGGGTCCGATTTTGTGGTTGGGGCCCCTCAGGGATCGATTTTGTGGTTGGGTCCCCTCAGTATCCAATTTTGTGACCGGGGCCCTCAGGGTCTAATTTTGTGGGTGGGGCCCCTCAGGGTCCGATATTGTGGGTGGGGCCCCTCAGGATCTGATTTTGTGGGTGGGGCCCCTCAGGATCCGATTTTGTGGTTGGGGCCCCTCAGGGTTCAATTTTGTAGGCGGGGCCCCTCAGGGTCCGATTTTGTGGTTGGGGCCCCTCAGGGTCCAATTTTGTGGTTGTGGCCCCTCAGGGTCCAATTTTGTGGTTGGGGCCCCTCAAGGGTCCGATTTTGTGAGTGGGGCCCCTCAGGGTCCGATGTTGTGGCCGGGGCCCCTCAGGGTCTGATTTTGTGGCCGGATCCCCTCAGGGTCCGATTTTGTGGGTGGGGCCCCTCAGGGTCCGATTTTGTGGCCGGGGTCCCTCAGGGTCCGATTTTGTGGCTGGGGCCCCTCAGGGTCCAATTTTGTGGGTGGGGCCCCTCAGGGTCCAATTTTTTGGCCGGGGCCCCTCAGGGTCCAATTCTGTGGGTGGGGCCCCTCAGGGTCCAATTTTGTGGGTGGGGCCCCTCAGGGTCCAATTTTGTCGGTGGGGCCCCTCAGGGTCCGATTTTGTGGTTGGGGCCCCTCAGGGATCGATTTTGTGGTTGGGTCCCCTCAGGATCCAATTTTGTGACCGGGGCCCTCAGGGTCTGATTTTGTGGGTGGGGCCCCTCAGGGTCCGATATTGTGGGTGGGGCCCCTCAGGATCCGATTTTGTGGGTGGGGCCCCTCAGGATCCGATATTGTGGGTGGGGCCCCTCAGGGTCCGATTTTGTGGCCGGGGCCCGTGAGGGTCCGATTTTGTGGCCGGGGCCCGTGAGGGTCCGATTTTGTGGCCGGGGCCCCTCAGGGTCCGATTTTGTGGCCGGGGCCCCTCAGGGTCCGATTTTGTGGTTGGGGCCCCTCAGGGTCCAATTTTGTGGTTGGGGCCCCTCAGGGTCCGATTTTGTGGTTGGGGCCCCTCAGGGTCTGATTTTGTGAGTGGGGCCCCTCAGGGTCCGATGTTGTGGCCGGGGCCCCTCAGGGTCTGATTTTGTGGCCGTATCCCCTCAGGGTCCGATTTTGTGGGTGGGGCCCCTCAGGTTCCGATTTTGTGGCCGGGGTCCCTCAGGGTCTGATTTTGTGGCCGGGGCCCCTCAGGGTCCAATTTTGTGGTTGGGGCCCCTCAGTGTCCAATTTTTTGGCCGGGGCCCCTCAGGGTCCAATTCTGTGGGTGGGGCCCCTCAGGGTCCAATTTTGTGGGTGGGGCCCCTCAGGGTCCAATTTTGTCGGTGGGGCCCCTCAGGGTCCAATTTTGTGGTTGGGGCCCCTCAGGGATCGATTTTGTGGTTGGGTCCCCTCAGGATCCAATTTTGTGACCGGGGCCCTCAGGGTCTGATTTTGTGGGTGGGGCCCCTCAGGGTTCAATTTTGTAGGCGGGGCCCCTCAGGGTCCGATTTTGTGGCCGGGGCCCCTCAGGGTCCGATTTTGTGGCCGGGGCCCGTGAGGGTCCGATTTTGTGGCCGGGGCCCCTCAGGGTCCGATTTTGTGGCCGGGGCCCCTCAGGGTCCGATTTTGTGGTTGGGGCCCCTCAGGGTCCGATTTTGTGGTTGGGGCCCCTCAGGGTCCGATTTTGTGAGTGGGTCCCCTCAGGGTCCGATGTTGTGGCCGGGGCCCCTCAGGGTCTGATTTTGTGGCCGGATCCCCTCAGGGTCCGATTTTGTGGGAGGGGCCCCTCAGGGTCCGATTTTGTGGCCGGGGTCCCTCAGGGTCCGATTTTGTGGCCGGGGCCCCTCAGGGTCCAATTTTGTGGGTGGGGCCCCTCAGGGTCCAATTTTTTGGCCGGGGCCCCTCAGGGTCCAATTTTGTGGGTGGGGCCCCTCAGGGTCCAGTTTTGTGGGTGGGGCCCCTCAGGGTCCGATTTTGTGGTTGGGGCCCCTCAGGGATCGATTTTGTGGTTGGGGCCCCTCAGGATCCAATTTTGTGACCGGGCCCTCAGGGTCTGATTTTGTGGGTGGGCCCCCTCAGGGTCCGATATTGTGGGTGGGGCCCCTCAGGATCCGATTTTGTGGGTGGGGCCCCTCAGGATCTGATTTTGTGGTTGGGGCCCCTCAGGGTTCAATTTTGTAGGCGGGGCCCCTCAGGGTCCAATTTTGTGGCCGGGGCCCCTCAGGGTCCGATTTTGTGGGTGGGGCCCCTCAGGGTCCAATTTGGTGGGTGGGGCCACTCTGGGTCTGATTTGGTGGGCGGGGCCACTCTGGGTCCGATTTGGTGGGAGGGGCCACTCTGGGTCCAATTTGGATGCCAGGGTGGCTCAGCCTCCTTTTTGTAGGCCAGGGTCTATCAGCCTCCGATTTGGAGCCTTGGGTCACTCAGCTTTCGATTTGGCGCGCCGGCCCTTTAAGACTCATTTTGGTGCGCCGGCTCTTTAAGAATCACTTTGGCGCGTCGGCCCTTTAAGAGCCAGGGTGGCTCACTGGGCTTCTAAATCCACTTTGGCACACATTCTCTCACAGGGGCATACGTCATGTGATGAAGCTAGATTTGCATTTGTGGTGTGGGTTTTGCTTTAAGAGCTGATATTATGTGTCAGAAGCTCTGTCTTGGAGAGGTCATGTGACGTTCGTAGGCGTTGGCATAGTAACTGGGTCTGCCTGCGCATATCAATGAGCTCAACTGCCATTTCAATCGCCTCAGGGCACGTTTTGCCATTTCCCATTCAAATGCATTGAGACAGTGCATTCCAATGACGGGAAAAAAAATTTTCAAACGCAAATTGCGCAAAAACTACATATCCGATCGACACGAAAAATACTTAGCACACCTCTCGTGGACGCTGGCTTCGAAACGACACCTCAACGGAGTCTGTGCGTGTAGCGGTTCGGGCCGCATTAATTGCGGAAATCAACTTAATAATAATAATAATAAGAAGAAGAATAAGTTAGCAGCGTTCGGATTACAATATAGTGGTTTTTTCAAACCACTATAACTAGATGTGTATTTCCTGAAGGAAGTACAGATAGTGGTTTGAAATGGTGCCCGGGCTGCCCCTTTAAGAGAGACTTGCCTGCTGCCCCTGCAAGACTTTCAACTCAGGATCCGTTTTAACTGTATGTGCCTCTCAGGGGCCACTTTGGCCTCAGGGTCTGATTTGGTGGGTGGGGCCCCTCAGGATCTGATTCCTTGGCCTGGGCTCCTCAGGGCTTGAATTGTTGGCCGGGATCTCTCAGGCTCCTATTTTGTGGGTGTGGCCCCTCAGGCTCCTATTTTGTGGGTGTGGCCCCTCAGGGTCTGATTTTGTGGGTGTGGCCCCTCATGGTTCGATTTTGTGAATGGGGCCCCTCAGAGTCCGATTTTGTGGCCGGGGCCACTCAGATTCTGATTTTGTGGCCGGATCCCCTCAGGGTCCGATTTTGTTGGTGGGGCCCCTCAGTGTCCGATTTTGTGGCCGGGGCCCCTCAGGGTCCAATTTTGTGGGTGGGAGGGCCCGATTTTGTGGCCGGAGCTCCTCAGGGTCCGATTTTGTGGTTGGGGCCCCTCAGGTTCCGATTTTGTGGGTGGGGCCACTCTGGGTCTGATTTGGTGGGCGGGGCCCCTCAGGGTCTGATTTTGTGGGTGTGGCCCCTCAGGGTCTGATTTTGTGGGTGTGGCCCCTCTGGGCCCGATTTTGTGGGTGGGGCCACTCTGGGTCTGATTTGGTGGGCGGGGCCCCTCAGGGTCCGATTTTGTGGGTGTGGCCCCTCAGGGTCTGATTTTGTGGGTGTGGCCCCTCTGGGTCCGATTTTGTGGGTGGGCCCCTCGGGGTCCGATTTTGTGAGTGGGGCCCCTCAGGGTCCGATTTTGTGGCCGGGGCCCCTCAGGGTCTGATTTTGTGGCCGGATCCCCTCAGGGTCTGATTTTGTGGGTAGGGCCCCTCAGGGTCCATTTTTGTGGTTGGGGCCCCTCAGGTTCCGATTTTGTGGGTGGGGCCGCTCTGGGTCTGATTTGGTGGGCGGGGCCCCTCAGGGTCTGATTTTCTGGCTGGGGCCCCTCAGAGTCCGATTTTGTGGGTTGGGCCCCTCAGGCTCCGATTTTGTGGTGGGGACCCCTCAGGGTACAATTTTGTGGTTGGGGCCCCTCAGGGTCTGATTTTGTGGCCGGGGCCCCTCAGGGTCCGATTTTGTGACTGGAGCCCATCAGGGTCCGATTTTGTGGCCGAGGCCCCTCAGGGTCTGATTTTGTTGGGGCCCCTCAGGGTCTGATTTTGTGGCTGGGGCCCCTCGGTCCGATTTTGTGGGTGGGGCCCCTTAGGGTCTGATTTTGTGGGCGGAGTCCCTCTGGGTTCAATTTGGTGGGCGGGACCACTCTGGGTCCGTTTTGGTGGGCGGGGCCACTCGGGGGCCGAATTGGTGGGCAAGGCCACTCGGGGGCCGATTTGGTGGGCGGGGCCATTCGGGGGTCGATTTGGTGGGCGGGGCCACTCGGAGGCCGATTTGGTGGGCAGGACCACTCGGGAGCCGATTTGGTGGGCAGGGCCACTTGGGGGCCAATTTGGTGGGCGGGGCCACTCGGGGGCCGATTTGGTGGGCGGGGCCGATTTCTTGAGTGGGGCTACTCTGAGTCTGATTTAGTGGGCGAGGCCCCTCAGGGTCCGATTTGGTGGGCGGGGCCACTCTGGGTCCGATTTGGTGGTCGGGGACACTGAGTCTGATTTGGTGGACGGGGCCACTCTGGGTCCGATTTGGAGGCCAGGGTGGCTCAGCCTCCGATTTGTAGGCCAGGGTCGATCAGCCTCCGATTTGGAGGCCAGGGTGGCTCAGCCTCCGATTTGGAGGCCAGGGTCGATCAGCCTCCAATTTGGAGGTCGGGGTGGCTAAGCCTCCGATTTGGAGCCTGGGGTCACTCAGTTTTCGATTTGGTGCACTGGCCCTTTAAGAATCAATTTGGCGCGTCGGCCGTTTTATAGACAGGGTGGCTCACTGGGCTTCTAAATCCACTTTGGCGCACATTCTCTCTCAGGGGCATGATTCATGTGATGAGGCTAGATTTGCATTTGTGCTGTGGGTTTCGCTTTAAGAGCTGATATTATGTGCCAGAAGCTCTGTCCTGGGGGCGTCATGTGACGTTCGTAGGCGTTGGCATAGTAAATGGGTGTGCCTGTGCATATCAATGAGCTTTACTGCCATTTGAATTGCCTCAGGGCACGTTTTAAGTTGCCCATTGAAAAGCATTGAGACATGCATTCCAATGACGGGAAAACAAATTTCAAACGCAAATTGCGCAAAAACTACAAATCCGATCGACACGAAAAATACTTAGCACACCTCTCGTGGACGCTGGCTTCGAAACAACACCTCAACGGAGTCTGTGTGTGTAGCGGTTCGGGCCGCATTAATTGCGGAAATCAACTGAATAAAAAGAAAAAGTTAGCAGCGTTCGGATTACAACATTAATACTAGATGTGTATTTCCTGAAGGAAGTACAGATAGTGGTTTGAAATGGTACCCGGGCTGCCCCTTTAAGAGAGACTTGCCTGCTGCCCCTGCAAGACTTTCAACTCAGGATCCTTTTTAACTGTGAGTGCCTCTTAGGGGCCACTTTGGCCTCAGGGTCTGATTTGGTGGGTGGGGCCCCTCAGGATCTGATTCCTTGGCCTGGGCTCCTCAGGGCTTGAATTGTTGGCCGGGATCCCTCAGGCTCCTAATTCGTGGGTGGGGCCCCTCAGGGTCCGATTTTGTGGTTGGGGCCCCTCAGGGTCCGATTTGTGGCCGGGGCCCCTCAGGGTCTAATTTTGTGGCCGGATCCCCTCAGGGTCTGATTTTGTGGGTGGGGCCCCTTAGGGTCCGATTTTGTGGCCGGGGCCCTTCAGGGTCCAATTTTGTGGGTGGGGCCCTTCAGGGCCCGATTTTGTAGCCGGGGCTCCTCAGGGTCCGATTTTGTGGTTGGGGCCCCTCAGGTTCCGATTTTGTGGGTGGGACCGCTCTTGGTCCGATTTGGTGGGTGGGGCCACTCTGGGTCCGTTTTGTTGGGCGGGGTCCCTCAGGGTCCGATTTAGTGGGCGTGGCCACTCTGGGTCTGATTTGGTGGGTGGGGCCCTTCAGGGTCCAATTTGGTGGGCGGTTCCCCTCAGGGTCCGATTTGGTGGGCTGTGCCACTCTGGGTCCGTTTTGGTGGGTGGGGTCACTCAGGGTCTGACTTTTTGAGCAGGGCCACGTTGGGTCCGATTTGGAGGCCAGGGTGGCTCAGCCTCCGATTTGGAGCCTGGGGTCACTCAGCTTTCGATTTGGCGCGCCGGCCCTTTTAGACTCATTTCGGTGCGCCGGCCCTTTAAGAATAACTTTGGCGCGTCGGCCCTTTAAGAGCCAGTTTGGCTCACTGGGCTTCTAAATCCACTTTGGCGCACATTCTCTCTCAGGGGCATGCGTCATGTGATGAAGTTAGATTTGCATTTGTGCTGTGGGTTTCGCTTTAAGAGCAGAAATTATCTGCCAGAAACTGTGTCCTGGAAAGGTCATGTTACATTCGTAGGCGTTGGCATAGTAACTGGGTCTGCCTGCGCATATCAATGAGCTCAACTGCCATTTCAATCGCCTCAGGGCATGTTTTGTCTGTGGCAACATTTCCCCATTGAAATGCGTTGAGGAAAATGTTTTTTCAAATGCAAATTGCGCAAAAACTACAAATCCGATCGACACGAAAATTACTTAGCACACCTCTCGTGGACGCTGGCTCCGAAACGACACCTCAACGGAGTCTGTGCGTGTGGCGGTTTGGGCCGCATCAATTGCGGAAATTAACTGAATAATAAGAATAAGTTAGCCGCGTTCGGATTACAACATTAATACTAGATGTGTATTTCCTGAAGGAAGTACAGATAGTGGTTTGAAATGGTGCCCGGGCTGCCCCTTTAAGAGAGACTTGCCTGCTGCCCCTGCAAGACTTTCAACTCAGGATTCGTTTTAACTGTGAGTGCATCTCAGGCGCCACTTTGGCCTCAGGGTCCGATTTTGTGGGTGGGGCCCCTCAGGGTCCGATTTAGTGGCCAGGGCCCATAAGGGTCCGATTTGGTGGGTGGGGCCCCTCAGGGTCTGATTTAGTGGCCGGGGCCCCTCAGGGTCTGATTTGGTGGGTGGGGACCCTCAGGGTCCAATTTTGTTGCCGGTGCCCCTCAGGGTCCGATTTGGTGGTTGGAGCCCCTCAGGGTCTGACTTTGTGACCAGGGCCCCTAAGGGTCCGATTTTGTGATTGGGGACCCTCATGGTCCGATTTTGTGGCCGGGGCCCCACAGGGTCCGATTTTGTGGGTTTAGCCCCTCAGGGTCCGATTTGGTGGGCGGGGACACTCAAGGTCCGATTTGGTGGGCTGGGCCACTCAGGGTCTGATTTGGTGGGCTGGGCCCCTCAGGGTCCTATTTGGTGGGCGGGGCCCCTCAGGGTCCTATTTGGTGGGTGGGGCCACTCGGGGTCCGATTTGGTGGGCGGGGCCCCCAGGGTCCGATTTGGTGGGCGGGCCCATCAGAGTCAGATTCGGTGGGCGGGGCCCCTCAGGGTCCGATTTGCTGGGCAGGGTCCCTCAGGGTCCTATTTGGTGGGTGGGGCCCCTCAGGGTCCGATTTGGTGGGCGGGGACCCTCAGGGTCCGATTTGCTGGGTGGGGTCCCTCAGGGTCCTATTTGGTGGGTGGGGCCCCTCAGGGTCCTATTTGGTGGTCGGGGTCTTTCAGAATCCGATTTGGTGAGTGGGGCCCCTCAGGGTCCGATTTGGTGAGCGGGGCCCTTAGGGTCCGATTTGGTGAGCGGGGCCCCTCAGCATCTGATTTGGTGGGCAGGGCCACTCATGGTCCGATTTGGTGGGTGGGATCTCTCAGAGTCCGATTTGGTGGGCGGGGCCCCTCAGGGTCCGATTTGGTGGGCGGGGCCCCTCAGGGTCCGATTTGGTGGGCGGGGCCCCTCAGGGTCCGATTTGGTGGGCGGGGCCCCTCAGGGTCCGATTTGGTGGGCGGGGCCCCTCAGGGTCCGATTTGGTGAGCGGGGCCCCTCAGAGTTCAATTTGGTGAGCGGGGCCCTTCATGGTCCGATTTGGTGAGCGGGGCCCCTCTGTGTCCGATTTGGTGGGCGGGGCCCCTCAGGGTCTGATTTGGTGGGTGGGGCCCCTCAGGTTCCGATTTGGTGGACGGGGGCACACTTTGGCGCACATTCTCTCTCAGGGGCATGCGTCATGTGATGAAGCTAGATTTGCATTTGTGCTGTGGGTTTCGCTTTAAGAGCTGATATTATGTGGCAGAAGCTCTGTCCTGGGGGCGTCATGTGACGTTCGTAGGCGTTGGCATAGTAACTGGGTGTTCCTGCGCATATCAATGAGCTTAACTGCCATTTCAATTGCCTCAGGGCACGTTTTGCCATTTCCCATTCAAATGCATTGAGACAGTGCATTCCAATGACGGGAAAAAAATTTCAAACGCAAATTGCGCAAAAACTACAAATCCGATCGACACGAAAAATACTTAGCACACCACTCGTGGACGCTGGCTTCAAAACAACACCTCAACGGAGTCTGTGCGTGTAGCGGTTCGGGCCGCATTAATTGCGGAAATCAACTGAATAGTAATAATAATACTAGATGTGTATTTCCTGAAGGAAGTACAGATAGTGGTTTGAAATCGTACCCGGCTGCCCCTTTAAGAGAGACTTGCCTGCTGCCCCTGCAAGACTTTCAACTCAGGATCCGTTTTAACTGTGAGTGCCTCTCAGGGGCCACTTTGGCCTCAGGGTCTGATATGGTGGGTGGGGCCCCTCAGGGTCCGATTTTGTGGTTGGGGCCCCTCAGGGTTCAATTTTGTAGGCGGGGCCCCTCAGGGTCCGATTTTGTGGCCGGCGCCCCTCAGGGTCCGATTTTGTGGCCGGGGCCTGTGAGGGTCCGATTTTGTGGCCAGGGCCCCTCAGGGTCCGATTTTGTGGTTGGGGCCCCTTAGGGTCCGATTTTGTGGGTGGGGCCCCTCAGGGTCCGATTTTGTGAGTGGGGCCCCTCAGGGTCCGATGTTGTGGCCGGGGCCACTCAGGGTCTGATTTTGTGGCCGGATCTCCCTCAGGGTCCGATTTTGTGGGTGGGGCCCCTCAGGGTCCGATTTTGTGGCCGGGGCCCCTCAGGGTCCGATTTTGTGGGTGGGGCCCCTTAGGGTCCGATTTTGTGGGTGGGGCCCCTCAGGGTCCTATTTGGTGGGTGGGGCCACTCTGGGTCTGATTTGGTGGGCGGGGCCACTCTGGGTCCGATTTGGTGGGCGGGGCCACTCTGGGTCCAATTTGGATGCCAGGGTGGCTCAGCCTCCTTTTTGTAGGCCAGGGTCTATCAGCCTCCGATTTGGAGCCTTGGGTCACTCAGCTTTCGATTTGGCGCGCCGGCCGTTTAAGACTCATTTTGGTGCGCCGGCTCTTTAAGAATCACTTTGGCGCGTCGGCCCTTTAAGAGCCAGGGTGGCTCACTGGGCTTATAAATCCACTTTGGCGCACATTCTCTCTCAGGGGCATACGTCATGTGATGAAGGTAGATTTGCATTTGTGCTGTGGGTTTCGCTTTAAGAGCTGATATTATGTGGCAGAAACTCTGTCCTGGGGGCGTCATGTGACGTTCGTAGGCGTTGGCATATTAACTGGGTGTGCCTGCGCATATCAATGAGCTTTACTGCCATTTCAATCGCCTCAGGGCACGTTTTAAGTTTCCCATTGAAAAGCATTGAGACAGTGCATTCCAATGACGGGAAAAAAAAATTTCAAACGCAAATTGCACAGAAACTACAAATCCGATCGACACGAAAAATACTTAGCACACCTCTCGTGGATGCTGGCTTCGAAACGACACCTCAACGGAGTCTGTGCGTGTAGTGGTTCGGGCCGCATTAATTGCGGAAATCAACTGAATAACTTGTGATTGGCGCATTATAATTGTAATACTAGATGTGTATTTCCTGAAGGAAGTACAGATAGTGGTTTGAAATGGTGCCCGGGCTGCCCCTTTAAGAGAGACTTGCCTGCTGCCCCTGCACGACTTTCAACTCAGTATCCGTTTTACCTGTGGGTGCCTCTCAGGGGCCACTTTGGCCTGTGGGGCCCCTCAGGGTCTGATTTGGTGGGTGGGGCCCCTCAGGATCCGATTCAGTGGACTGGGCTCCTCAGGGCTTGAATTGGTGGGCCGATTTGGTGGGCGAGGCCCCTCAGGGTCCGTTTTGGTGGGCACGGCCCCTCCGGGTCTGATTTGGCGGGTGGGACCCCTCTGGGTCCGATTTGGTGGGCGGGGCCCCTCAGAGTTCGATTTGGTGGGTGGGGCACCACAGGGTCCGATTTGATGGGCGGGGCGCCACAGGGTCTGATTTGGTGGGAGGGGCCACTCTGGGTCCAATTTGGTGGGCGGGGCCCCACAGGGTCCGATTTGGTGAGTGGGGCCCCACTTGTCCAATTTCGTGGGCGGGGCTCCTCTGGTTCCGATTTGGTAGATGGGGCCTCTCAGGGTCCGATTTGGTGGGTGGGGCTCTTCAGGGTATGATTTGGCAGGCGGGGCCCATGAGGGTCTGATTTGGTGGGCGGCGCCCCTCATGGCCTGATGCATACTCTCTAGCAACATGTGCCTTATCTTTTCATTTTGCATTTTGTGGTTTGTTTCAACTCTCTCTGGAATCTCTTTCTATATCAGCACTCCTTCCCTTCTTTAGGTCAGTTCCTTAAGAGGAACGTGAAACACACACACACACTCACATTCACACTCACACACACACTCACATTCACACTCACACACACATTCACACTCACTCACGCGGGGCCACTCTAGGTCTGATTAGGTGGGTGGGGCCCCTTAGTGTCAGATTTGGTGGGTGGGACCCCTCAGGGTCTGATTTGGTGGGCAGGGCCACTCTGGGTCCAATTTGATGGGCGGGGCCCTTCAGGGTACAATTTGGTAGGCGGGACCACTCGGAGTCTGATTTGGTGGGAGGGGCCCCTCAGGGTTCGATTTGGTGGGCGGGCCACTCTGGGTCCGATTTGGAGGGCAGGGCCACTCTGGGTCTGATTTGGTGAGCGGGGCCCCTCAGGGTCCAATTTGGTGGGGGGGGCCTCTCTGGGTCCGATTTTGTGGGCGGGGCCACTCCGGGGCAGATTTGTTGGCCTGGGTGGCTCAGCCTCCGATTTGTAGGCCAGGGTTGATCAGCCTCCGATTTGGAGCCTGGGGTCACTCAGCATTCGATTTGGCGCGCCGGTCATTTAAGGCTCATTTTGGTGCGCCGGCCCTTTAAGATTCACTTAGGCGCGTCGGCTGTTTAAGAGCTAGTTTGGTGCACTGGGCTTCTAAATTCACTTTGGCGTACATTCTCTCTCAGGGGCACGCGTCATGTGATGCAGCTAGATTTGCATTTGTGCTGTGGGTTTCGCTTTAAGAGCTGATATTATCACCAGAAACTGTGTCCTGAGGGCGTCATGTGAAGTTCTTTGGCGTTAGCATAGTAACTGGATCTGCCTGCACATATCAATGAGCTGAACTGCCATTTGAATCGCCTCAGGGCATATTTTCTCTAAGGCAAAATTTCCCCATTGAAAAGCATTGAGACAATACATTCAAATGACGGGAAAAAAAATTTCTAATGCAAATTGTGCAAAAGCTACAAATCCAATCGACACGAAAATTACTTAGCACACCTCTCGTGGACGCTGGCTTCGAAACGACACCTCAACGGAGTCTGTGCGTGTAGCGGTTCGGGCCGCATTAATTGCGGAAATCAACTGAATAATAAGAATAAGTTAGCAGCGGTCGGATTACAACATTAATACTAGATGTGTATTTCCTGAAGGAAGTACAGCTAGTGGTTTGAAATGGTGCCCGGGCTGCCCCTTTAAGAGAGACTTGCCTGCTGCCCCTGCAAGACTTTCAACTCAGGATACGATTTAACTGTGGGTGCCTCTCAGGGGCCACTTTGGCCTCATGGTCTGATTTTGTGGGTGGGGCCCCTCAGGGCCTGATTTTGTGGGTGGGGCCCCTCAGGGTCCGATTTTGTGGTTGGGTCCCCTCAGGGTCCGATTTTGTGGTTGGGTCCCCTCAGGGTCCGATTTTGTGGCCGCGGCCCCTCAGGGTCCGATTTTGTGGCCGGGGCCCCTCTGGGTCCGATTTTGTGGCAGGGGCCCCTCTGGGTCCGATTTTGTGGGTGGGGCCCCTCTGGGTCCAATTTGGTGGGCGGGACCACTCTGGGTCCAATTTGGTGGGCGGGGCCTCTCAGGGTCCGATTTTGTGACTGGGGCCCATCAGGGTCCGATTTTGTGGCCGCGGCCCCTCAGGGTCTGATTTTGTGGCAGGGGCCCCTCTGGGTCTGATTTTGTGGGCGGAGCCCCTCTGGGTCCAATTTGGTGGGCGGGACCACTCTGGGTCCAATTTGGTGGGCGGGACCACTCTGGGTCCGATTTGGTGGGCGGGGCCTCTCAGGGTCCGATTTGGTGGGCGGGGCCCCACAGGGTCCGATTTGGTGGGCGGGGCCACTCTGGGTAAGATTTGGAGGCTGGGGTCGCTCAGCCTCCAATTTGGAGGCTGGGGTCGTGGAGCTTCCGATTTGGAGGCAGAGGTCAAAGAGCCTCTGATTTGGAGGCCGGGGTCGATGAACTTCCGATTTGGAGGCCGGGGTGGCTCAGCCTCCGATTTGGAGGCCGGGGTGGCTCAGTCTCCGATTTGGTGTGTCGGCCCTTTAAGACTCATTTGGGTGCGCTGGCCCTTTAACAATCACTTTGGCGCGTTGGCACTTTAAGAGCTAGTTTGGCTGACTGGGCTTCTTTTAAATCCACTTTGGCGCACACATTCTCTCTCAGGGGCATGTGTCATGTGATGAAGCTAGATTTGCATTTGTGCTGTGGGTTTCGCTTTAAGAGCTGATATTATGTGGCAGAGGCTCTGTGCTGGGGTTCAAGTGAAGTTCGTAGGCGTTGGCATAGTAACTGGTTCTGCCTGCGCATATCAATGAGCTCAACTGTCATTTCAATCGCCTCAGGGCACGTTTTGCCATTTCCTATTGAAAAGCATTGGAGACAGTGCATTCCAATGACGGGAAAAAAAATTTTCAAACGCAAATTGCGCAAAAACTACAAATCCGATCGACACGAAAAATACTTAGCACACCTCTCATGGACGCTGGCTTCGAAACGACACCTCAACGGAGTCTGTGCGTGTAGCGGTTCGGGCCGCATTAATTGCGGAAATCAACTTAATAATAATAATAATAAGAAGAAGAAGAATAAGTTAGCAGCGTTCGGATTACAATATAGTGGTTTTTTCAAACCACTATAACTAGATGTGTATTTCCTGAAGGAAGTACAGATAGTGGTTTGAAATGGTGCCCGGGCTGCCCCTTTAAGAGAGACTTGCCTGCTGCCCCTGCACGACTTTCAACTCAGTATCCGTTTTACCTGTGGGTGCCTCTCAGGGGCCACTTTGGCCTGTGGGGCCCCTCAGGGTCTGATTTGGTGGGTGGGGCCCCTCAGGATCCGATTCAGTGGACTGGGCTCCTCAGGGCTTGAATTGGTGGGCCGATTTGGTGGGCGAGGCCCCTCAGGGTCCGGTTTGGTGGGCACGGCCCCTCCGGGTCTGATTTGGCGGGTGGGACCCCTCTGGGTCCGATTTGGTGGGCAGGGCCCCTCAGAGTTCGATTTGGTGGGTGGGGCACCACAGGGCCCGATTTGATGGGCGGGGCACCACAGGGTCTGATTTGGTGGGAGGGGCCACTCTGGGTCCAGTTTGGTGGGCGGGGCCCCACAGGGTCCGATTTGGTGAGTGGGGCCCCACTTGTCCAATTTCGTGGGCGGGGCTCCTCTGGTTCCGATTTGGTAGATGGGGCCTCTCAGGGTCCGATTTGGTGGGCGGGGCTCTTCAGGGTATGATTTGGCAGGCGGGGCCCATGAGAGTCTGATTTGGTGGGCGGCGCCCCTCATGGCCTGATGCATACTCTCTAGCAACATGTGCCTTATCTTTTCATTTTGCATTTTGTGGTTTGTTTTAACTCTCTCTGGAATCTCTTTCTATATCAGCACTCCTTCCCTTTAGGTCAGTTCCTTAAGAGGAACGTGAAACACACACACACACACACACTCACATTCACACTCACACACACACTCACATTCACACTCACACACACATTCACACTCACTCACGCGGGGCCACTCTGGGTCTGATTAGGTGGGCGGGGCCCCTTAGTGTCAGATTTGGTGGGTGGGACCCCTCAGGGTCTGATTTGGTGGGCGGGGCCACTCTGGGTCCAATTTGATGGGCGGGGCCCTTCAGGGTACAATTTGGTAGGCGGGACCACTCTGAGTCTGATTTGGTGGGAGGGGCCCCTCAGGGTTCGATTTGGTGGGCGGGCCACTCTGGGTCCGATTTGGAGGGCGGGGCCACTCTGGGTCTGATTTGGTGAGCGGGGCCCCTCAGGGTCCAATTTGGTGGGCGGGGCCTCTCTGGGTCCGATTTGGTGGGCGGGGCCAATCCGGGGCCGATTTGTTGGCCTGGGTAGCTCAGCCTCCGATTTGTAGGCCAGGGTTGATCAGCCTCCGATTTGGAGCCTGGGGTCACTCAGCATTCGATTTGGCGCGCCGGCCATTTAAGGCTCATTTTGGTGCGCCGGCCCTTTAAGATTCACTTAGGCGCGTCGGCTGTTTAAGAGCTAGTTTGGCGCACTGGGCTTCTAAATTCACTTTGGCGTACATTCTCTCTCAGGGGCACGCGTCATGTGATGCAGCTAGATTTGCATTTGTGCTGTGGGTTTCGCTTTAAGAGCTGATATTATCGCCAGAAACTGTGTCCTGAGGGCGTCATGTGAAGTTCTTTGGCGTTAGCATAGTAACTGGTTCTTCCTGCGCATATCAATGAGCTGAACTGCCATTTGAATCGCCTCAGGGCATATTTTCTCTAAGGCAAAATTTCCCCATTGAAAAGCATTGAGACAATACATTCAAATGACGGGAAAAAAAATTTCTAATGCAAATTGTGCAAAAACTACAAATCCAATCGACACGAAAATTACTTAGCACACCTCTCGTGGATGCTGGCTTCGAAACGACACCTCAACGGAGTCTGTGCGTGTAGCGGTTCGGGCCGCATTAATTGCGGAAATCAACTGAATAATAAGAATAAGTTAGCAGCGGTCGGATTACAACATTAATACTAGATGTGTATTTCCTGAAGGAAGTACAGATAGTGGTTTGAAATGGTACCCGGCTGCCCCTTTAAGAGAGTCTTGCCTGCTGCCCCTGCAAGACTTTCAACTCAGGATCCGTTTTAACTGTGAGTGCCTCTCAGGGGCCACTTTAGCCTCAGGGTCTGATTTGGTGGGTGGGTCTCCTCAGGATCTGATTCCTTGGCCTGGGCTCCTCAGGGCTTAAATTGTTGGCCGGCATCCCTCAGGCTCCTATTTTGTGGGTGTGGCCCCTCAGGGTCAGATTTTGTGGGTGTGGCCCCTCAGGGTCAGATTTTGTGGGTGGGGCCCCTCAGGGTCCGTTTTTGTGGGTTGGGCCCCTCAGGGTCCGATTTTGTGGGTTGGGCCCCTCAGGGTCCGATTTTGTGGTTGGGACCTCTCAGGGTCCGATTTTGTGGTTGGGGCCCCTCAGGGTCCGATTTTGTGGTTGGGACCTCTCAGGGTCCGATTTTGTGGTTGGGGCCCCTCAGGGTCCGATTTTGTGGCCGGGGCCCCTCAGGGTCCGATTTTGTGGTTGGGACCTCTCAGGGTCCGATTTTGTGGTTGGGGCCCCTCAGGGTCCGATTTTGTGGCCGGGGCGCCTCAGGGTCCGATTTTGTGGTTGGGCCCCTCAGGGTCCGATTTTGTGGGTTGGGCCCCTCAGGGTCCGATTTTGTGGGTTGGGCCCCTCAGGGTCCGATTTTGTGGGTTGGGCCCCTCAGGGTCCGATTTTGTGGCCGGGGCCCCTCAGGGTCCGATTTTGTGGTTGGGACCTCTCAGGGTCCGATTTTGTGGTTGGGGCCCATCAGGGTCCGATTTTGTGGCCGGGGCGCCTTAGGGTCCGATTTTGTGGTTGGGCCCCTCAGGGTCCGATTTTGTGGGTGGGGCCACTCAGGGTCCGATTTGGCGGGCGGGTCCCCTCAGGGTCCGATTTGGCGGGCGGGTCCCCTCAGGGTCCGATTTGGCAGGCGGGGCACCCCAGGGTCCGATTTGGCAGGCGGGGCACCCCAGGGTCCGATTTGGTGGGCGAGGCCCCTCAGGGTCCAATTTGGTGGGCGAGGCCCCTCAGGGTCCAATTTGGTGGGCGAGGCCCCTCAGGGTCCAATTTGTTGGGCGGGGCCCCTCAGGGTCCAATTTGGTGGGCGAGGCCCCTCAGGGTCCAATTTGGTGGGCGAGGCCCCTCAGGGTCCAATTTGGTGGGTGAGGCCCCTCAGGGTCCAATTTGGTGGGCGAGGCCCCTCAGGGTCCAATTTGGTGGGCGGGGCCCCTCGGTCCAATTTTCTGGCCGGGGCCCCTCAGGGTCCGATTTTGTGGGTTGGGCCCCTCAGGGTCCAATTTGTTGGGCGGGGCCCCTCAGGGTCCAATTTGGTGGGCGAGGCCCCTCAGGGTCCAATTTGGTGGGCGAGGCCCCTCTGGGTCCAATTTGGTGGGCGAGGCCCCTCTGGGTCCAATTTGGTGGGCGAGGCCCCTCAGGGTCCAATTTGGTGGGCGGGGCCCCTCGGTCCAATTTTCTGGCCGGGGCCCCTCAGGGTCCGATTTTGTGGGTTGGGCCCCTCAGGGTCCGATTTTCTGGCCGGGGCCCCTCAGGGCCTGATTTTGTGTCCGGGGCCCCTCAGGGTCTGATTTTGTGGTTGGGGCCCCTCAGGGTCCGATTTTGTGGCCGGGGCCCCTCAGGGTCCGATTTTGTGGCCGAGGCCCCTCAGGGTCTGATTTTGTGGCAAGGGTCAATCAGCCTGCGATCTGGAGGCCAGGGTCGATCAGCCTCCGATTTGGAGGCCGGGGTGGCTCAGCCTCCAATTTGGAGGCCGGGGTCGATCAGCCTCCGATTTGGAGGCCGGGGTCGATCAGCCTCCGATTTGGAGGCCGGGGTGGCTCAGCCTCCGATATGGAGCCTGGGGTCACTCAGCTTTCGATTTGGTATGTCGGCCCATTAAGACTCATTTCGGTGCGCCGGCCCTTTAACAATCACTTTGGTGCGTCGGCCCTTTAAGAGCTAGTTTGGCTCACTGGGCTTCTTCTAAATCAACTTTGGCGGACATTCTCTCTCAGGGGCATGTGTCATGTGATGAAGCTAGATTTGCATTTGTGCTGTGGGTTTCGCTTTAAGAGCTGATATTATGTGGTAGAAGCTCTGTCCTGGGGGCGTCATGTGACGTTCGTAGGCATTGGCATAGTAACTGGGTGTGCCTGCGCATATCAGTGAGCTTTACTGCCATTTCAATCGCCTCAGGGCACGTTTTAAGTTTCCCATTGAAAAGCATTGAGACAGTGCATTCCAATGACGGGAAAAAAATTTTTCAAACGCAAATTGCACAGAAACAACAAATACGATCGACACGAAAAATACTTAGCACACCTCTCATGGACGCTGGCTTCGAAACGACACCTCAACGGAGTCTGTGCGTGTAGCGGTTCGGGCCTCATTAATTGCGGAAATCAACTGAATAACTTGTGATTGGCGCATTATAATTGTAATACTAGATGTGTATTTCCTGAAGGAAGTACAGATAGTGGTTTGAAATGGTGCCCGGGCTGCCCCTTTAAGAGAGACTTGCCTGCTGCCCCTGCACGACTTTCAACTCAGTATCCGTTTTACCTGTGGGTGCCTCTCAGGGGCCACTTTGGCCTGTGGGGCCCCTCAGGGTCTGATTTGGTGGGTGGGGCCCCTCAGGATCCGATTCAGTGGACTGGGCTCCTCAGGGCTTGAATTGGTGGGCCGATTTGGTGGGCGAGGCCCCTCAGGGTCCGGTTTGGTGGGCACGGCCCCTCCGGGTCTGATTTGGCGGGTGGGACCCCTCTGGGTCCGATTTAGTGGGCGGGGCCCCTCAGAGTTCGATTTGGTGGGTGGGGCACCACAGGGCCCGATTTGATGGGCGGGGCGCCACAGGGTCTGATTTGGTGGGAGGGGCCACTCTGGGTCCAGTTTGGTGGGCGGGGCCCCACAGGGTCCGATTTGGTGAGTGGGGCCCCACTTGTCCAATTTCGTGGGCGGGGCTCCTCTGGTTCCGATTTGGTAGATGGGGCCTCTCAGGGTCCGATTTGGTGGGCGGGGCTCTTCAGGGTATGATTTGGCAGGCGGGGCCCATGAGAGTCTGATTTGGTGGGCGGCGCCCCTCATGGCCTGATGCATACTCTCTAGCAACATGTGCCTTATCTTTTCATTTTGCATTTTGTGGTTTGTTTTAACTCTCTCTGGAATCTCTTTCTAAATCAGCACTCCTTCCCTTTAGGTCAGTTCCTTAAGAGGAACGTGAAACACACACACACACACACACTCACATTCACACTCACACACACACTCACATTCACACTCACACACACATTCACACTCACTCACGCGGGGCCACTCTGGGTCTGATTAGGTGGGCGGGGCCCCTTAGTGTCAGATTTGGTGGGTGGGACCCCTCAGGGTCTGATTTGGTGGGCGGGGCCCCTTAGTGTCAGATTTGGTGGGTGGGACCCCTCAGGGTCTGATTTGGTGGGCGGGGCCACTCTGGGTCCAATTTGATGGGCGGGGCCCTTCAGGGTACAATTTGGTAGGCGGGACCACTCTGAGTCTGATTTGGTGGGAGGGGCCCCTCAGGGTTCGATTTGGTGGGCGGGCCACTCTGGGTCCGATTTGGAGGGCGGGGCCACTCTGGGTCTGATTTGGTGAGCGGGGCCCCTCAGGGTCCAATTTGGTGGGCGGGGCCTCTCTGGGTCCGATTTGCTGGGCGGGGCCAATCCGGGGCCGATTTGTTGGCCTGGGTAGCTCAGCCTCCGATTTGTAGGCCAGGGTTGATCAGCCTCCGATTTGGAGCCTGGGGTCACTCAGCATTCGATTTGGCGCGCCGGCCATTTAAGGCTCATTTTGGTGCGCCGGCCCTTTAAGATTCACTTAGGCGCGTCGGCTGTTTAAGAGCTAGTTTGGCGCACTGGGCTTCTAAATTCACTTTGGCGTACATTCTCTCTCAGGGGCACGCGTCATGTGATGCAGCTAGATTTGCATTTGTGCTGTGGGTTTCGCTTTAAGAGCTGATATTATCGCCAGAAACTGTGTCCTGAGGGCGTCATGTGAAGTTCTTTGGCGTTAGCATAGTAACTGGTTCTTCCTGCGCATATCAATGAGCTGAACTGCCATTTGAATCGCCTCAGGGCATATTTTCTCTAAGGCAAAATTTCCCCATTGAAAAGCATTGAGACAATACATTCAAATGACGGGAAAAAAAATTTCTAATGCAAATTGTGCAAAAACTACAAATCCAATCGACACGAAAATTACTTAGCACACCTCTCGTGGATGCTGGCTTCGAAACGACACCTCAACGGAGTCTGTGCGTGTAGCGGTTCGGGCCGCATTAATTGCGGAAATCAACTGAATAATAAGAATAAGTTAGCAGCGGTCGGATTACAACATTAATACTAGATGTGTATTTCCTGAAGGAAGTACAGATAGTGGTTTGAAATGGTACCCGGCTGCCCCTTTAAGAGAGTCTTGCCTGCTGCCCCTGCAAGACTTTCAACTCAGGATCCGTTTTAACTGTGAGTGCCTCTCAGGGGCCACTTTAGCCTCAGGGTCTGATTTGGTGGGTGGGTCTCCTCAGGATCTGATTCCTTGGCCTGGGCTCCTCAGGGCTTAAATTGTTGGCCGGCATCCCTCAGGCTCCTATTTTGTGGGTGTGGCCCCTCAGGGTCAGATTTTGTGGGTGTGGCCCCTCAGGGTCAGATTTTGTGGGTGGGGCCCCTCAGGGTCCGTTTTTGTGGGTTGGGCCCCTCAGGGTCCGATTTTGTGGGTTGGGCCCCTCAGGGTCCGATTTTGTGGTTGGGACCTCTCAGGGTCCGATTTTGTGGTTGGGGCCCCTCAGGGTCCGATTTTGTGGTTGGGACCTCTCAGGGTCCGATTTTGTGGTTGGGGCCCCTCAGGGTCCGATTTTGTGGCCGGGGCCCCTCAGGGTCCGATTTTGTGGTTGGGACCTCTCAGGGTCCGATTTTGTGGTTGGGGCCCCTCAGGGTCCGATTTTGTGGCCGGGGCGCCTCAGGGTCCGATTTTGTGGGTTGGGCCCCTCAGGGTCCGATTTTGTGGGTTGGGCCCCTCAGGGTCCGATTTTGTGGGTTGGGCCCCTCAGGGTCCGATTTGGTGGGCGGGGCCAATCCGGGGCCGATTTGTAGGCCAGGGTTGATCAGCCTCCGATTTGGAGCCTGGGGTCACTCAGCATTCGATTTGGCGCGCCGGCCATTTAAGGCTCATTTTGGTGCGCTGGCCCTTTAAGATTCACTTAGGCGCGTCGGCTGTTTAAGAGCTAGTTTGGCGCACTGGGCTTCTAAATTCACTTTGGCGTACATTCTCTCTCAGGGGCACGCGTCATGTGATGCAGCTAGATTTGCATTTGTGCTGTGGGTTTCGCTTTAAGAGCTGATATTATCGCCAGAAACTGTGTCCTGAGGGCGTCATGTGAAGTTCTTTGGCGTTAGCATAGTAACTGGTTCTTCCTGCGCATATCAATGAGCTGAACTGCCATTTGAAACGCCTCAGGGCATATTTTCTCTAAGGCAAAATTTCCCCATTGAAAAGCATTGAGACAATACATTCAAATGACGGGAAAAAAAATTTCTAATGCAAATTGTGCAAAAACTACAAATCCAATCGACACGAAAATTACTTAGCACACCTCTCGTGGATGCTGGCTTCGAAACGACACCTCAACAGAGTCTGTGCGTGTAGCGGTTCGGGCCGCATTAATTGCGGAAATCAACTGAATAATAAGAATAAGTTAGCGGTCGGATTACAACATTAATACTAGATGTGTATTTCCTGAAGGAAGTACAGATAGTGGTTTGAAATGGTACCCGGCTGCCCCTTTAAGAGAGTCTTGCCTGCTGCCCCTGCAAGACTTTCAACTCAGGATCCGTTTTAACTGTGAGTGCCTCTCAGGGTGGGTGGGGCCCCTCAGGGTCCGTTTTTGTGGGTTGGGCCCCTCAGGGTCCGATTTTGTGGGTTGGGCCCCTCAGGGTCCGATTTTGTGGTTGGGACCTCTCAGGGTCCGATTTTGTGGTTGGGGCCCCTCAGGGTCCGATTTTGTTGTTGGGACCTCTCAGGGTCCGATTTTGTGGTTGGGGCCCCTCAGGGTCCGATTTTGTGGCCGGGGCGCCTCAGGGTCCGATTTTGTGGTTGGGCCCCTCAGGGTCCGATTTTGTGGGTTGGGCTCCTCAGGGTCCGATTTTGTGGGTTGGGCCCCTCAGGGTCCGATTGTGTGGGTTGGGCCCCTCAGGGTCCGATTTTGTGGCCGGGGCCCCTCAGGGTCTGATTTTGTGGTTGGGACCTCTCAGGGTCCGATTTTGTGGTTGGGGCCCCTCAGGGTCCGATTTTGTGGCCGGGGCGCCTTAGGGTCCGATTTTGTGGTTGGGCCCCTCAGGGTCCGATTTTGTGGGTGGGGCCACTCAGGGTCCGATTTGGCGGGCGGGTCCCCTCAGGGTCCGATTTGGCGGGCGGGTCCCCTCAGGGTCCGATTTGGCAGGCGGGGCACCCCAGGGTCCGATTTGGCAGGCGGGGCACCCCAGGGTCCGATTTGGTGGGCGAGGCCCCTCAGGGTCCAATTTGGTGGGCGAGGCCCCTCAGGGTCCAATTTGGTGGGCGAGGCCCCTCAGGGTCCAATTTGTTGGGCGGGGCCCCTCAGGGTCCAATTTGGTGGGCGGGGCCACTCGGGGGCCGATTTGGTGGGTGAGGCCACTCGGGGGGGCCGATATGGTGGGCGGGGCCACTCGGGGGCCAATTTGGTAGGCGGGGCCACTCGGGGGCCGATTTTGTGGGCGGCGCCCCTCAGGGTCCGATTTGGTGGACGGGGCTACTCTGGGTCCGATTTGCTGGGCGGGACCACTCTGGGTCTGATTTGGTGAGCGGAGCCCCTCTAGGTCCGATTTCTTGAGCGGGGCCACGCTGGGTCCGATTTGGAGGCCAGGGTCGATCAGCCTCCAATTTGAAGGCCAGGGTGGCTAAGCCTCCGATTTGGAACCTGGGGTCACTCAGTTTTCGATTTGGTGCGCTGGCCCTTTAAGAATCACTTTGGCGCGTTGGCCGTTTTAGAGACAGGGTGGCTCACTGGGCTTCTAAATCCACTTTGGCGCACATTCTCTCTCAGGGGCATGCTTCATGTGATGAGGCTAGATTTGCATTTGTGCTGTGGGTTTCGCTGTAAGAGCTGATATTATGTGCCAGAAGCTCTGTCCTGGGGACGTCATGTGACCTTCGTAGGCGTTGGCATAGTAAATGGGTGTGCCTTCACATATCAATGAGCTTTACTGTCATTTGAATTGCCTCAGGGCACGTTTTAAGTTGCCCATTGAAAAGCATTGAGACATGCATTCCAATGACGGGAAAAAAAAATTTCAAACGCAAACTGCGCAAAAACTACAAATCCGATCGACACGAAAAATACTTAGCACACCTCTCGTGGACGCTGGCTTCGAAACAACAGCTCAACGGAGTCTGTGCGTGTAGCGGTTCGGGCACCATTAATTGCAGAAATCAACTGAATAAAAAGAAAAAGTTAGCAGCGTTTGGATCACAACATTAATACTAGATGTGTATTTCCTGAAGGAAGTACAGATAGTGGTTTGAAATGGTGCCCGGGCTGCCACTTTAAGAGACTTGCCTGCTGCCCCTGCAAGACTTTCAACTCAGTATTCGTTTTACCTGTGGGTGCCTCTCAGGAGCCACTTTGGCCTGTGGGGCCCCTCAGGGTCTGATTTGGTGGGTGGGGCCCCTCAGGATCCGATTCAGTGGACTGGGCTCCTCAGGGCTTGAATTGGTGGGCGGGGCCACTCTGGGTCCGATTTGGTGGGCGAGGCCCCTCAGGGTCCGTTTTGGTGGGCACGGCCCCTCAGGGTCTGGTTTGGCGGGTGGGACCCCTCTGGGTCCGATTTGGTGGGTGGGGTCCCTCAGGGTTCGATTTGGTGGGTGGGGAACCATAGGGTCCGATTTGATGGGCGGGGCCCCACAGGGTTTGATTTGGTGGGAGGGGCCACTCTGGGTTCAATTTGGTGGGCGGGGCCCCACAGGGTCCGATTTGGTGAGTGGGGCCCCACAGGGTCCAATTTCGTGGGCGGGGCTCCTCTGGTTCCGATTTGGTAGACGGGGCCTCTCAGGGTCCGATTTGGTGGGCGGGTCCCCTCAGGATCCGATTTGGTGAGTGGGGCTCTTCAGGGTATGATTTGGCAGGCGGGGCCCATGAGGGTCTGATTTGGTGGGCGGCGCCCCTCATGGTCTGATTTGATCGGCGGGGCCACTCTGGGTCCAATTTGGTGGGCGGGGCCCTTCATGGTACAATTTGGTAGACGGGACCACTCTGAGTCTGATTTGGTGGGAGGGGCCCCTCAGGGTTCGATTTGGTGGGCGGGGCCACTGTGGGTCCGATTTGGAGGGCGGGGCCACTACGGGTCTGATTTGGTGAGCGGGGCCCCTCTGGGTCCGATTTGGTGGGCGGGGCCTCTTTGGGTCTGATTTGGTGGGCGGGGCCACTCCGGGGCCGATTTGTTGGCCTGGGTGGCTCAGCCTCCGATTTGTAGACCAGGGTCGATCAGCCTCCGATTTGGAGCCTGGGGTCACTCAGCATTCGATTTGGCACGCCGGCCCTTTAAGGCTCACATTGGTGCGCCGGCCCTTTAAGATTCACTTAGGCGCGTCGGCTGTTTAAGAGCTAGTTTGGCGCACTGGGCTTCTAAATTCACTTTGGCGTACATTCTCTCTCAGGGGCATGTGTCATGTGATGAAGCTAGATTTGCATTTGTGCTGTGGGTTTCGCTTTGAGAGCTGATATTATCGCCAGAAACCGTGTCCTGAGGGCGTCATGTGAAGTTCGTTGGCATTGGCATAGTAACTGGGTCTGCCTGCGCATATCAATGAGCTAAACTGCCATTTGAATCGCCTCAGGGCATATTTTCTCTAAAGAAAAATTTCCCCAATGAAAAGCATTGAGACAATACATTCAAATGACGGGAAAAAAAATTTCTAATGCAAATTGCGCAAAAACTACAAATCCAATCGACACGAAAATTACTTAGCACACCTCTCGTGGACACTGGCTTCGAAACGACACCTCAACGGAGTCTGTGCGTGTAGCGGTTCGGGCCGCATTAATTGCGGAAATCAACTGAATAATAAGAATAAGTTAGCAGCGGTCGGATTACAACATTAATACTAGATGTGTATTTCCTGAAGGAAGTACAGATAGTGGTTTGAAATGGTGCCCGGGCTGCCCCTTTAAGAGAGACTTGCCTGCTGTCCCTGCACGACTTTCAACTCAGTATCCGTTTTACCTGTGGGTGCCTCTCAGGGGCCACTTTGGCCTGTGGTGCCCCTCAGGGTCTGATTTGGTGGGTGGGGCCCCTCAGGATCCGATTCAGTGGACTGGGCTCCTCAGGGCTTGAATTGGTGGGCCGATTTGGTGGGCGAGGCCCCTCAGGGTCCGGTTTGGTGGGCACGGCCCCTCCGGGTCTGATTTGGCGGGTGGGACCCCTCTGGGTCCGATTTGGTGGGCGGGGCCCCTCAGAGTTCGATTTGGTGGGTGGGGCACCACAGGGCCCGATTTGATGGGCGGGGCACCACAGGGTCTGATTTGGTGGGAGGGGCCACTCTGGGTCCAGTTTGGTGGGCGGGGCTCCACAGGGTCCGATTTGGTGAGTGGGGCCCCACTTGTCCAATTTCGTGGGCGGGGCTCCTCTGGTTCCGATTTGGTAGATGGGGCCTCTCAGGGTCCGATTTGGTGGGCGGGGCTCTTCAGGGTATGATTTGGCAGGCGGGGCCCATGAGAGTCTGATTTGGTGGGCGGCGCCCCTCATGGCCTGATGCATACTCTCTAGCAACATGTGCCTTATCTTTTCATTTTGCATTTTGTGGTTTGTTTTAACTCTCTCTGGAATCTCTTTCTATATCAGCACTCCTTCCCTTTAGGTCAGTTCCTTAAGAGGAACGTGAAACACACACACACACACACACACTCACATTCACACTCACACACACACTCACATTCACACTCACACACACATTCACACTCACTCACGCGGGGCCACTCTGGGTCTGATTAGGTGGGCGGGGCCCCTTAGTGTCAGATTTGGTGGGTGGGACCCCTCAGGGTCTGATTTGGTGGGCGGGGCCACTCTGGGTCCAATTTGATGGGCGGGGCCCTTCAGGGTACAATTTGGTAGGCGGGACCACTCTGAGTCTGATTTGGTGGGAGGGGCCCCTCAGGGTTCAATTTGGTGGGCGGGCCACTCTGGGTCCGATTTGGAGGGCGGGGCCACTCTGGGTCTGATTTGGTGAGCGGGGCCCCTCAGGGTCCAATTTGGTGGGCGGGGCCTCTCTGGGTCCGATTTGGTGGGCGGGGCCAATCCGGGGCCGATTTGTTGGCCTGGGTAGCTCAGCCTCCGATTTGTAGGCCAGGGTTGATCAGCCTCCGATTTGGAGCCTGGGGTCACTCAGCATTCGATTTGGCGCGCCGGCCATTTAAGGCTCATTTTGGTGCGCCGGCCCTTTAAGATTCACTTAGGCGCGTCGGCTGTTTAAGAGCTAGTTTGGCGCACTGGGCTTCTAAATTCACTTTGGCGTACATTCTCTCTCAGGGGCACGCGTCATGTGATGCAGCTAGATTTGCATTTGTGCTGTGGGTTTCTCTTTAAGAGCTGATATTATCGCCAGAAACTGTGTCCTGAGGGCGTCATGTGAAGTTCTTTGGCGTTAGCATAGTAACTGGTTCTTCCTGCGCATATCAATGAGCTGAACTGCCATTTGAATCGCCTCAGGGCATATTTTCTCTAAGGCAAAATTTCCCCATTGAAAAGCATTGAGACAATACATTCAAATGACGGGAAAAAAAATTTCTAATGCAAATTGTGCAAAAACTACAAATCCAATCGACACGAAAATTACTTAGCACACCTCTCGTGGATGCTGGCTTCGAAACGACACCTCAACGGAGTCTGTGCGTGTAGCGGTTCGGGCCGCATTAATTGCGGAAATCAACTGAATAATAAGAATAAGTTAGCAGCGGTCGGATTACAACATTAATACTAGATGTGTATTTCCTGAAGGAAGTACAGATAGTGGTTTGAAATGGTGCCTGGGCTGCCCCTTTAAGAGAGACTTGGCTGCTGCCCCTGCAAGACTTTCAACTCAGTATCCGTTTTAAATGTGGGTGCCTCTCAGGGGCCACTTTGGCCTCAGGGTCTGATTTGGTGGGTGGGGCCCCTCAGGATCCGATTCAGTGGCCTGGGCTCCTCAGGATTTGAATTAGTGGCCGGGATTCCTCAGGGTCCAATTTTGTGGGTGGGGCCCCTCAGGGTCTGATTTTGTGGTGTGGCCTCTCAGGGTCCGATTTTGTGGGTGTGGACCCTCAGGGTCCGATTTTGTGGGTGGGTCCCCTCAGGGTCCGATTTTATGGGTGGGGCCCCTCAGGGTCCGATTTTGTGGGTGGGGCCCCTCATGGTCTGATTTTGTGGGTGGGGCCCCTCAGGGTACGATTTTGTGGCCGGGGCCCCTCAGGGTACGATTTTATGGCCGGGGCCCCTCAGGGTACGATTTTATGGCCGGGGCCCCTCAGGGTCTGATTTTGTGGGTGGGGCCCCTCAGGGCCTGATTTTGTGGCCAGGACCCCTCAGGGTCCGATTTTGTGGCCGGGGCCCCTCAGGCTCCGATTTTGTGGCCGGGGCCCCTCATGGTCCGATTTTGTGGCGATTTTCTTGGTTGGACCCCTCAGGGTCCGATTTTGAGGGTGGGGCCCCTCAGGGTCCGATTTTGTGGGTGGGGCCCCTCAGGGTCCGATTTTGAGGGCGGGGCCCCTCAGGGTCCGATTTTGTGGGCGGGGACCCTCAGGGTCCGATTTGGTGGGCGGGGCCACTCAGGGTCCAATTTTGTGGGTGGGGCCCCTCTGGGTTCGATTTTGTGGCCGGGGTCTCTCAGGGTCCGATATTGTGGCCGGGGCCCCTCAGGGTCCGATTTTGTGGTTGGGGCCCCTCAGAGTCCAGTTTTGTGGTTGGGGGCCCTCAGGGTCCGATTTTGTGGCGGGGCCCCTCAGGGTCTGATTTTGTGGTTGGGGGCCCTCAGGGTCCGATTTTGTTGGTTGGGCTCCTCAGGATCCGATTTTGAGGGTGGGGCCCCTCAGGATTTGATTTTGTGGTTGGGACCCCTTAGGGTCCGATTTTGTGGGTGGGGCCCCTCAGTGTCCGATTTTGTGGCCGGGTCTACTCAGGGTCCGATTTTGAGGGTGGGGCCCCTTAGGGTCCTATTTTGTAGTTGGGGGCCCTCAGGGTCTGATTTTGTGGGTGGGGCCCTTTAGAGTCCGATTTGGTTGGCGGAGCCCCTCAGGGTCTGATTTTTGAGGGAGGGGCAGCTCAGGGTCCGATTTTGAGGGCGGGGCCCCTGAGGGTCCGATTTTGTGGCCGGGGCCCCTCAGGGTCCGATTTTGGGGTTGGGGCCCCTCAGGGTCCGATTTTGTGGTTGGGGGCGCTCAGGGTCCAATTTTGTGGGTGGGGCCCCTCTGGGTTCGATTTTGTGGCCGGGGTCTCTCAGGGTCCGATTTTGTGGCCGGGGCCCCTCAGGGTCCGATTTTGTGGGTGGGGCCCCTCAGGGTCCGATTTTGTGGGTGGGGCCTTCACGGTCCGATTTTGTGGGTGGGGCTCCTCAGGGTCCAATTTGGTGGGCGGGGCCACTCTGGGTCTGATTTGGTGGGCGAGGCCACTCTGGGTCCGATTTCGTGGGCGGGGCCACTCTGGGTCCGATTTGGATGCCAGGGTTGCTCAGCCTCCTTTTTGTAGGCCAGGGTCTATCAGCCTCCGATTTGGAGCCTTGGGTCACTCAGCTTTCGATTTGGCACGCCGGCCCTTTAAGACTCATTTTGGTGCGCCGGCTCTTTAAGAATCACTTTGGCGCGTCGGCCCTTTAAGAGCCAGGGTGGCTCACTGGGCTTCTAAATCCACTTTGGCGCACACATTCTCTCTCAGGGGCATGCGTCATGTGATGAAGCTAGATTTGCATTTGTGCCGTGGGTTTAGCTTTAAGAGCTGATATTATGTGGCAGAAGCTCTGTTCTGGAGATGTCATGTGACGTTCGTAGGCGTTGGCATAGTAACTGGGTCTGCCTGCGCATATCAATGAGCTCAACTGCCATTTCAATCGCCTCAGGGCACGTTTTAAGCTTCCTATTGAAAAGCATTGACACAGTGCATTCCAATGACGGGAAAAAAAATTTTCAAACGCAAATTGCGCAAAAACTACAAATCCGATCGACACGAAAAATACTTAGCACACCTCTCATGGACGCTGGCTTCGAAACGACACCTCAACGGAGTCTGTGCGTGTAGCGGTTCGGGCCGCATTAATTGCGGAAATCAACTTAATAAGAAGAAGAAGAAGAAGAAGAAGAAGAACTAGATGTGTATTTCCTGAAGGAAGTACAGATAGTGGTTTGAAATGGTGCCCGGTCTGCCCCTTTAAGAGAGACTTGCCTGCTGCCCCTGCAAGACTTTCAACTCAGGATCCGTTTTAAATGTGGGTGCCTCTCAGGGGCCACTTTGGCCTCAGGGTCTGATTTGGTGGGTGGGGCCCCTCAGGATCCGATTCGGTGGCCTGGACTCCTCAGGATTTGAATTAGTTGCCGGGATTCCTCAGGGTCCAATTTTGTGGGTGTGGCCCCTCAGGGTCGGATTTTGTGGGTGTTTGCCCCTCAGGGTCCGATTTTGTGGGTGGGTCCCCTCAGGGTCCGATTTTATGGGTGGGGACCCTCAGGGTCCGATTTTGTGGGTGGGGCCCCTCATGGTCTGATTTTGTGGGTGGGGCCCCTCAGGGTATGATTTTGTGTCCGGGGCCCCTCAGGGTCTGATTTTATGGCCGGGGCCCCTCAGGGTCTGATTTTATGGCCGGGGCCCCTCAGGGTCTGATTTTGCGGGTGGGGCCTCTCAGGGTCCGATTTTGTGGGTGGGTCCCCTCAGGGTCCGATTTTGTGGCTGGGGCCCCTCAGGGTCCGATTTTGTTGATTGGGCCCCTCAGGGTCCGATTTTGATGGTGGGGCCCCTCAGGGCTTGAATTGTTGGCCGGGATCTCTCAGGCTCATATTTTGTGGGTGTGGCCTCTCTGGGTCTGATTTGGTGGGTGGGGCCACTCTGGGTAAGATTTGGAGGCTGGGGTCGCTCAGCCTCCAATTTGGAGGCCGGGGTCGTTGAGCTTCCGATTTGGAGGCCGAGGTCAAAGAGCCTCCGATTTGGAGGCCGGGGTCGATGAGCCTCCGATTTGGAGGCCGGGGTGGCTCAGCCTCCGATTTGGAGGCCGGGGTGGCTCAGTCTCCGATTTGGTGTATCGGCCCTTTAAGACTCATTTGAGTGCGCTGGCCCTTTAACAATCACTTTGGCGCGTTGGCCCTTTAAGAGCTAGTTTGGCTGACTGGGCTTCTTTTAAATCCACTTTGGCGCACACATTCTCTCTCAGGGGCATGTGTCATGTGATGAAGCTAGATTTGCATTTGTGCTGTGAGTTTCGCTTTAAGAGCTGATATTATGTGGCAGAGGCTCTGTGCTGGGGTTCAAGTGAAGTTCGTAGGCGTTGGCATAGTAACTGGGTCTGCCTGCGCATATCAATGAGCTCAACTGTCATTTCAATCGCCTCAGGGCACGTTTTGCCATTTCCTATTGAAAAGCATTGGAGACAGTGCATTCCAATGACGGGAAAAAAAATTTTCAAACGCAAATTGCGCAAAAACTACAAATCCGATCGACACGAAAAATACTTAGCACACCTCTCATGGACGCTGGCTTCGAAACGACACCTCAACGGAGTCTGTGCGTGTAGCGGTTCGGGCCGCATTAATTGCGGAAATCAACTTAATAATAAGAAGAAGAAGAAGAAGAATAAGTTAGCAGCGTTCGGATTACAATATAGTGGTTTTTTCAAACCACTATAACTAGATGTGTATTTCCTGAAGGAAGTACAGATAGTGGTTTGAAATGGTGCCCAGTCTGCCCCTTTAAGAGAGACTTGCCTGCTGCCCCTGCAAGACTTTCAACTCAGGATCCGTTTTAAATGTGGGTGCCTCTCAGGGGCCACTTTGGCCTCAGGATCCGATTCGGTGGCCTGGGCTCCTCAGGATTTGAATTAGTTGCCGGGATTCCTCAGGGTCCAATTTTGTGGGTGTGGCCCCTCAGGGTCGGATTTTGTGGGTGTTTGCCCCTCAGGGTCCGATTTTGTGGGTGGGTCCCCTCAGGGTCCGATTTTATGGGTGGGGACCCTCAGGGTCTGATTTTGTGGGTGGGGCCCCTCATGGTCTGATTTTGTGGGTGGGGCCCCTCAGGGTATGATTTTGTGTCCGGGGCCCCTCAGGGTCCGATTTTATGGCCGGGGCCCCTCAGGGTCTGATTTTATGGCCGGGGCCCCTCAGGGTCTGATTTTGCGGGTGGGGCCTCTCAGGGTCCGATTTTGTGGGTGGGGCCCCTCAGGGTCCGATTTTGTGGCTGGGGCCCCTCAGGGCTTGAATTGTTGGCCGGGATCCCTCAGGCTCCTATTTTGTGGGTGTGGCCTCTCTGGGTCTGATTTGGTGGGTGGGGCCACTCTGGGTAAGATTTGGAGGCTGGGGTCGCTCAGCCTCCGATTTGGAGGCCGGGGTGGCTCAGCCTCCGATTTGGAGGCCGGGGTGGCTCAGCCTCCGATTTGGAGGCTGGGGTCGATCAGCCTCCGATTTGGAGGCCGGGGTCGATCAGCCTCCGATTTGGAGGCCGGGGTGGCTCAGCCTCCGATTTGGAGGCCGGGGTGGCTCAGCCTCCGATTTGGAGGCCGGGGTCGATCAGCCTCCGATTTGGAGGCCGGGGTGGCTCAGCCTCCTATTTGGAGGCCGGGGTGGCTCAGCCTCCTATTTGGAGGCCGGGGTGGCTCAGCCTCCTATTTGGAGGCCGGGGTGGCTCAGCCTCCTATTTGGAGGCCGGGGTGGCTCAGCCTCCTATTTGGAGGCCGGGGTGGCTCAGCCTCCTATTTGGAGGCCGGGGTGGCTCAGCCTCCTATTTGGAGGCCGGGGTGGCTCAGCCTCCGATTTGGAGGCCGGGGTGGCTCAGCCTCCGATTTGGAGGCCGGGGGGGGCTCAGCCTCCGATTTGGAGGCCGGGGTGGCTCAGCCTCCGATTTGGAGGCCGGGGTGGCTCAGCCTCCGATTTGGAGGCCGGGGTGGCTCAGCCTCCGATTTGGAGGCCGGGGTGGCTCAGCCTCCGATTTGGAGGCCTGGGTCGATCAGCCTCCGATTTGGAGGCCGTGGTGGATCAGCCTCCGATTTGGAGGCCGGGGTGGATCAGCCTCCGATTTGGAGGCCGGGGTGGATCAGCCTCCGATTTGGAGGGCGGGGTGGATCAGCCTCCGATTTGGAGGCCGGGGTGGCTCAGCCTCCAATTTGGAGGCCGGGGTGGCTCAGCCTCCGATTTGGAGGCCGGGGTGGCTCAGCCTCCGATTTGGAGGCCGGGGTGGCTCAGCCTCCGATTTGGAGGCCGGGGTGGCTCAGTCTCCGATTTGGTGTGTCGGCCCTTTAAGACTCATTTGGGTGCGCTGGCCCTTTAACAATCACTTTGGCGCGTTGGCCCTTTAAGAGCTAGTTTGGCTCACTGGGCTTCTTTTAAATCCACTTTGGCGCACACATTCTCTCTCAGGGGCATTTGTCATGTGATGAAGCTAGATTTGCATTTGTGCTGTGGGTTTCACTTTAAGAGCTGATATTATGTGGCAGAATCTCTGTTCTGGAGATGTCATGTGACGTTCGTAGGCGTTGGCATAGTAACTGGGTCTGCCTGCGCATATCAATGAGCTCAACTGTCATTTCAATCGCCTCAGGGCACGTTTTGCCATTTCCTATTGAAAAGCATTGGAGACAGTGCATTCCAATGACGGGAAAAAAAAATTTCAAACGCAAATTGCGCAAAAACTACAAATCCGATCGACACGAAAAATACTTAGCACACCTCTCGTGGACGCTGGCTTCGAAACGACACCTCAACGGAGTCTGTGCGTGTAGCGGTTCGGGCCGCATTAATTGCGGAATTCAACTTAATAATAATAACTAGATGTGTATTTCCTGAAGGAAGTACAGATAGTGGTTTGAAATGATGCCCGGGCTGCGACTTTAAGAGAGACTTGCCTGCTGCCCCTGCACGACTTTCAACTCAGTATCCGTTTTACCTGTGGGTGCCTCTCAGGGGCCACTTTGGCCTGTGGGGCCCCTCAGGGTCTGATTTGGTGGGTGGGGCCCCTCAGGATCCGATTCAGTGGACCGGGCTCCTCAGGGCTTGAATTGGTGGGCCGATTTGGTGGGGAGGCCCCTCATGGTCCGGTTTGGTGGGCACGGCCCCTCAGGGTCTGATTTGGCGGTTGGGACCCCTCTGGGTCCGATTTGGTGGGCAGGGCCCCTCAGAGTTCGATTTGTTGGGAGGGGCCACTCTGGGTCCAATTTGGTGGGCGGGGCCCCACAGGGTCCGATTTGGTGAGTGGGGCCCCACAGGGTCCAATTTCGTGGGTGGGGCTCTTCAGAGTATGATTTGGCAGGCGGGGACCATGAGGGTCTGATTTGGTGGGTGGTGCCCCTCATGGCCTGATTTGGTGGGCGGGGCCTCTCAGGGTCCGATTTGGTGGGTGGGTCCCCTCAGGATCCGATTTGGTGGGTGGGGCTCTTCAGAGTATGATTTGGCAGGCGGGGACCATGAGGGTCTGATTTGGTGGGTGGTGCCCCTCATGGCCTGATTTGGTGGGCGGGGCCACTCTGGGGCTGATTAGGTGGGCGGGGCCACTTAGGGTCAGATTTGGTGGGTGGGACCCCTCAGGGTCTGATTTGGTGGGCGGGGCAACTCTGGGTCCAATTTGGTGGGTGGGGCCCTTCAGGGTACAATTTGGTAGGCGGGACCACTCTGAGTCTGATTTGGTGGGAGGGGCCCCTCAGGGTTCGATTTGGTGGGCGGGCCACTATGGGTCTGATTTGGAGGGCGGGTCCACTACGGGTCTGATTTGGTGAGCGGGGCCCCTCAGGGTCCAGTTTGGTGGGCGGGGTCTCTCTGGGTCCGATTTGGAGGGTGGGGCCACTCCGAGGCCAATTTGTTGGCCTGGGTGGGTGGCTCAGACTCCGATTTGGAGGCCAGGGTCGATCAGCCTCCGATTTAGAGCCTGGGGTCACTCAGCATTCGATTTGGCGCGCCGGCCCTTTAAGGCTCATTTTGGTGCAGCGGCCCTTTAAGATTCACTTAGGCGCGTCGGCTGTTTAAGAGCTAGTTTGGCGCACTGGGCTTCTAAATTCACTTTGGCGTACATTCTCTCTCAGGGGCACGCGTCATGTGATAAAGCGAAACCCACAGCACAAATGCAAGTCTAGCTTCAAGAGCTGATATTATCGCCAGAAACTGTGTCCTGAGGGCGTCATGTGAAGTTCTTTGGCGTTGGCATAGTAACTGGGTCTGCCTGCGCATATCAATGAGCTAAACTGCAAAAATTTCCCCATTGAAAAGCATTGAGACAATACATTCAAATGACGGGAAAAAAAAATTTCAAATGCAAATTGTGCAAAAAATACAAATCCAATCGACACGAAAATTACTTAGCACACCTCTCGTGGACGCTGGCTTCGAAACGACACCTCAACGGAGTCTGTGCGTGTAGCTGTTCGGGCCGCATTAATTGCGGAAATCAACTTAATAATAAGAATAAGTTAGCAGCGGTCGGATTACAATATTAATACTAGATGTGTATTTCCTGAAGGAAGTACAGATAGTGGTTTGAAATGCTGCCCAGGCTGCCCCTTTAAGAGAGACTTGCCTGCTGCACCTGCAAGACTTTCAACTCAGGATCCGTTTTAACTGTGGGTGCCTCTCTGGGGCCACTTTGGCCTCAGAGTCCGATTTTGTGGATGGGGCCCTCAGGGCACGATTTTGTGGGTGGGGCACCTCAGGGTCCGATTTGGTGGGTGGGGCCGCTCAGGGTCCGATTTGGTGGCCGGGTCCCCTCAGGGGCTGATTTGGTGGGTGGGGCCCCTAAGGGTCCGATTTTGTGGCCGGGGCCCCTCAGGGTCTGATTTGGTGGTTGGGGCCCCTCAGGGTCCAATCTTGTGGCCGGGGCCCCTCAGGGTCCGATTTTGTGGGTGGGGCCCCTCAGGGTCCGATTTTGTGGCCGGGGCCCCTTAGGGTCCGATTTGGTGGGTGGGGCCCCTCAGGGTCCGATTTGGTGGGCGGGGCCCCTCAGGGTCTAATTTGGTGGGCGGGATCCCTCGGGGTCCGATTTGGTGGGTGGGGCCCCTCAGGGTCCGATTTGGTGGGCGGGGCCACTCTAGGTCTGATTTGGTGGGTGGGGCCCCTCAGGGTCCAATTTGGTGGGCGGGGACCCTCGGGGTCCGATTTTGTGGCCGGGGCCCCTTAGGGTCCGATTTGGTGGGTGGGGCCCCTCAGGGTCCGATTTGGTGGGCAGGGCCCCTCAGGGTCCAATTTGGTGGGCGGGGACCCTCGGGGTCCGATTTGGTGGCCGGGATCCCTCGGGGTCCGATTTGGTGGGTGGGGCCCCTCAGGGTCCGATTTGGTGGGCGGGGCCACTCTAGGTCTGATTTGGTAGGCGGGCCACTCTGGGTCCGATTTGGTGGGCGGGGCCACTCTAGGTCTGATTTGGTAGGCGGGCCACTCTGGGTCCGATTTGGTGGGCGGGGCCCCTCAGAGTTCAATTTGGTCAGCGGGGCCCCTCAGGGTCCGATTTTGTGATTGGGGCCTTTCAGAATCCGATTTAGTGGGCGGGGCCCCTCAGGGTCCAATTTGGTGGGTGGGGCCCCTCAGGGTCCGATTTTGTGGCCGGGTCCCCTCAGGGTCTTGATTTGTGGGTAGGGCCCCTCAGGGTCCGATTTTGTGGTTGGGGCCCCTCAGGGTTCAATTTTGTAGGTGGGGTCCCTCAGGGTCCTATTTTATGGCCGGGGCCCCTCAGGGTCCGATTTTGTGGCCGGGGCCCGTCAGGGTCCGATTTTGTGGCCGGGGCCCCTCTGGGTCCGATTTTGTGGTTGGGGCACCTCAGGGTCCGATTTTGTGGGTAGGGCCCCTCAGGGTCCGATTTTGTGAGTGGGGCCACTCAGGGTCCGATGCTGTGGCCGGATCTCCTCATGGTCCGATTTTGTGGGTGGGGCCCCTCAGGGTCCAATTTTGTGGCCGGGGCCCCTCAGGGTCCAATTTTGTGGGTAGGGCCCCTCAGGGTCCGATTTTGTGAGTGGGGCCACTCAGGGTCCGATGTTGTGGCCGGATCCCCTCATGGTCCGATTTTGTGGGTGGGGCCCCTCAGGGTCCAATTTTGTGGCCGGGGCCCCTCAGGGTCCAATTTTGTTGCCAGGGCCCCTCAGGGTCCGATTTTGTGGGTGGGGCCCCTCAGGGTCCAATTTGGTGGGTGGGGCCACTCTGGGTCTGATTTGGTGGGCGGGGCCACTCTGGGTCCGATTTGGTGGGAGGGGCCACTCTGGGTCCAATTTGGATGCCAGGGTGGCTCAGCCTCCTTTTTGTAGGCCAGGGTCTATCAGCCTCCGATTTGGAGCCTTGGGTCACTCAGCTTTCGATTTGGCGCGCCGGCCCTTTAAGACTCATTTTGGTGCGCCGGCTCTTTAAGAATCACTTTGGCGCGTCGGCCCTTTAAGAGCCAGGGTGGCTCACGGGGCTTCTAAAGCCACTTTGGCACACATTCTCTCTCAGGGGCAAGTGTCATGTGATGAAGCTAGATTTGCATTTGTGGTGTGGGTTTTGCTTTAAGAGCTGATATTATGTGGCAGAAGCTCTGTCTTGGAGAGGTCATGTGACGTTCGTAGGCGTTGGCATAGTAACTGGGTCTGCCTGCGCATATCAATGAGCTCAACTGCCATTTCAATCGCCTCAGGGCATGTTTTACCATTTCCCATTCAAATGCATTGAGACAGTGCATTCCAATGACGGGAAAAAAAATTTTCAAACGCAAATTGCGCAAAAACTACAAATCCGATCGACACGAAAAATACTTAGCACACCTCTCATGGACGCTGGCTTCGAAACGACACCTCAACGGAGTCTGTGCGTGTAGCGGTTCGGGCCGTATTAATTGCGGAAATCAACTTAATAATAATAATAATAAGAAGAAGAAGAATAAGTTAGCAGCGTTCGGATTACAATATAGTGGTTTTTTCAAACCACTATAACTAGATGTGTATTTCCTGAAGGAAGTACAGATAGTGGTTTGAAATGGTGCCCGGGCTGCCCCTTTAAGAGAGACTTGCCTGCTGTCCCTGCAAGACTTTCAACTCAGGATCCGTTTTAACTGTATGTGCCTCTCAGGGGCCACTTTGGTCTCAGGGTCTGATTTGGTGGGTGGGGCCCCTAAGGATCTGATTCCTTGGCCTGGGCTCCTCAGGGCTTGAATTGTTGGCTGGGATCCCTCAGGCTCCTATTTTGTGGGTGTGGCCCCTCAGGGTCCGATTTTGTGGGTGTGACCTGTCAGGGTCTGATTTTGCAGGTGTGGCCCCTCTGGGTCCGATTTTGTGGGTGGGCCCCTCAGGGTCCAATTTTTTGAGTGGGGCCCCTCGGTCCGATTCTGTGGCCGGGGCCCCTCAGGGTCTGATTCTGTGGCCGGATCCCCTCAGGGTCCGATTTTGTGGGTGGGGACCCTCAGGGTCCGATTTTGTGGCCGGGGCCCCTCAGGGTCCGATTTTGTGGGTTGGGCCCCTCAGGGTCCGATTTTGTGGTTGGGACCCCTCAGGGTCCGATTTTGTGGCCGGGGCCCCTCAGGGTCCGATTTTGTGGCCGGGGCCCCTCAGGGTCCGATTTTGTGGCCGGGGCCCCTCAGGGTCTGATTTTGTTGGGGCCCCTCAGGGTCTGATTTTGTGGCCGGGGCCCCTCGGTCCGATTTTGTGGGTGGGGCCCCTTAGGGTCTGATATTGTGGGCGGAGCCCCTCTGTGTCCAATTTGGTGGGCGGGACCACTCGGGGCCGATTTGGTGGGCAGGGCCACTTGGGGCCGATTTGGTGGGCGGGGCCTCTCAGGGTTCGATTTGGTGGACGAGGCTACTCTGGGTCCGATTTGCTGGGCGGGGCCACTCTGGGTCTGATTTGGTGAGCGGAGCCCTTTAACAATCACTTTGGCGCGTCAGCCCTTTAAGAGCTAATTTGGCTCACTGGGCTTCTACTAAATCCACTTTGGCGCACATTCTCTCTCAGGGGCATGTGTCATGTGATGAAGCTAGATTTGCATTTGTGCTGTGGGTTTCGCTTTAAGAGCTGATATTATGTGCCAGAAGCTCTGTCCTGGGGGCGTCATGTGACGTTCGTAGGCATTGACATAGTAAATGGGTGTGCCTGCGCATATCAATGAGCTTTACTGCCATTTGAATTGCCTCAGGGCACATTTTAAGTTGCCCATTGAAAAGCATTGAGACATGCATTCCAATGAGAGGAAAAAAAATTTTCAAACGCAAATTGCGCAAAAACTACAAATCCGATCGACACGAAAAATACTTAGCACACCTCTCGTGGACGCTGGCTTCGAAACGACACCTCAACGAAGTCTGTGCGTGTAGCGGTTTGGGCCGCATTAATTGCGGAATTCAACTGAAAAAAAAGAAAAAGTTAGCAGCGTTCGGATTACAACATTAATACTAGATGTGTATTTCCTGAAGGAAGTACAGATAGTGGTTTGAAATGGTGCCCGGGCTGCCCCTTTAAGAGAGACTTGCCTGCTGCCCCTGCAAGACTTTCAACTCAGGATTTGTTTTAACTGTGGGTGCCTCTCAGCGGCCACTTTGGCCTCAGGGTCTGATTTTGTGGGTGGGGCCCATCAGGGCCTGATTTTGTGGGTGGGGCCCCTCAGGGTCCGATTTTGTGGCCGGGGCCCCTCAGGGTCCGATTTGGTGGCCGGGGCCCCTCAGGGTCCGATTTGGTGGCCGGGGCCCCTCAGGGTCGGATTTGGTGGGTGGGGCCCCTCAGGGTCTGATTTTGTGGCTGGGGCCCCTCAGGGTCCGATTTGGTGGTTGGGGCCCCTCAGGGTCCGATTTTGTGGCCGGGGCCCCTCAACATCCAATTTTTGTGGCCGGAACCCCTCAGGGTCCAATTTTGTGGGTGGGGCCCCTCAGGGTCCGATTTTGTGGCTGGGGCCCCTCAGGGTCTGATTTTGTGGGTGGGGCCTCTCAGGGTCCGATTTGGTGGGTGGGGCCCCTCAGGGTCCGATTTGGTGGGTGGGGCCTCTCAGGGTCCGAAGTGGTGGGAGGGCCCAGCAGGGTCCGATTTGGTGGCCGTGGCCCCTCAGGGTCCAATTTTGTGGTTGGGGCCCCTCAGGGTCCGATTTGGTGGCCGTGGCCCCTCAGGGTCCAATTTTGTGGATGGGGCCCCTCAGGGTCTAATTTGGTGGCCGGGGCCCCTCAGGGTCTAATTTGGTGGGTGGGGCCATCTGGGTCTGATTTGGTGGGCGGGGCCACTCTGGGTCCAATTTGGTGGGGGCCCCTCAGGGTCCAAGTTGGTGGGCGGGGCCCCTCAGGGTCTGATTTGGCGGGCGGGGCCCCTCAGGGTCCGATTTGGTGGGTGGGGCTCCACAGGGTCCGATTTGGTGGGCAGGATCCCTCAGGGTCCGATTTGGTGGGCGGGGCCCCTCAGGGTTTGATTTGGTGGGCGGGGCCCCTCAGGGTCTGATTTGGTGGGCGGGGCCCCTCAGGGTCTGATTTGGTGGGTGGGGCCCCTCAGGGTCCGATTTGGTGGGCAGAGCCCCTCAGGGTTCGATTTGGTGGGAGGTGCCCCTCAGGATCTGATTTGGTGGGCGGGGCCCCTCAGGGTCCGATTTGGTGAGCGGGGCCCCTCAGAGCTCAATTTGGTGAGAAGGGCCCCTCAGGGTCCGATTTGGTGAGCGGGGCCCCTCAGGGTCTGATTTGGTGGGCGGGATCTCTCAGTGTCCGATTTGGTGGGCGGGGCCCCTCAGGGTCCGATTTGGTGGGCGGGGGCGCACTTTGGCGCACATTCTCTCTCAGGGGCATGCGTCATGTGATGAAGGTAGATTTGCATTTGTGCTGTGGGTTTCGCTTTAAGAGCTGATATTATGTGGCAGAAGCTCTGTCCTGGGGGAGTCATGTGACGTTCGTAGGCGTTGGCATAGTAACTGGGTGTGCCTGCGCATATCAATGAGCTTTACTGCCATTTTTATCACCACAGGGCACGTTTTGCCATTTCCCATTGAAAAGCATTGGAGACAGTGCATTCCATTGACGGGAAAAAACAATTTGAAATGCAAATTGCGCAAAAACTACAAATCCGATCGACACAAAAAATACTTAGCACACCTCTCGTGGACGCTGGCTTCGAAACAACACCTCAACGGCGTCTGTGCGTGTAGCGGTTCGGGCCGCATTAATTGCGGAAATCAACTGAATAACTTGTGATTGGCGCATTATAATTGTAATACTAGATGTGTATTTCCTGAAGGAAGTACAGATAGTGGTTTGAAATGGTGCCCGGGCTGCCCCTTTAAGAGAGACTTGCCTGCTGCCCCTGCAAGACTTTCAACTCAGGATCCGTTTTAACTGTGGGTGCCTCTCAGGGGCCACTTTGGCCTGTGGGGACCCTCAGGGTCTGATTTGGTGGGTGGGGCCCCTCAGGATCCGATTTGGTGGGCGGGGCCACTCTGGGTCCGATTTGGAGGCCAGGGTGGCTCAGCCTCCGATTTGTAGGCCAGGGTCGATCAGCCTCCGATTTGGAGTGTGGGGTCACTCAGCTTTCGATTTGGCGCGCCGGCCCTTTAAGACTCATTTCGGTGCGTCAGCCCTTTAAGAATCACTTAGGCGCGTCGGCCCTTTAAAAGCTAGTTTGGCGCACTGGGCTTCTAAATCCACTTTGGCGGACATTCTCTCTCAGGGGCATGCATCATGTGATGAAGCTAGATTTGCATTTGTGCTTTGGGTTTCGCTTTAAGAGCTGATATTATCTGGCAGAAACTGTATCCTGCTGGGGTCATGTAAAGTTCGTATTCGTTGGCATAGTAACTGGGTGTGCCTGCGCCAGGGCCGACTCCAGGTTTTTGAGGGCCCCGGGCGAAAAAGTCTCAGTGGGCCCCCCCTTAACACATACCACGACTCATGCCGTGTGACATCCGTGGTGACCGCCAAAAACGGACTTGTCTCCGCGTGGATCACACGGACACGCATGTGATACACACAGACACTCGCTCTGTGGCAAAACACGTTCATGTGAAGGAGGCTACTGATTAGTAGTGTACGCATGAAAGAAAGAAGAGAGCGAGAGAAAGAACAGAGAGAGAACAGAAAGAAAGAAAGAGGGGAAATAAAGAACAGAGAAAGAAAGAGAGAAAGAATGGAAGGAAGAACAGAGAGAGAAAGATACAGAGAGCGAGAGAAAGAAAGAAAGAACATAGAAAGAACGAACAGAGAAAGAAAGAGAAAGAAAATAAAGAACAAAGAGAAAGAAAGGAAGAACAGAGAGAGAAAGAGAAAGAAAAGAACAGAGAGAAAGAGAAAGAAAGAGGGTAAAGAAAGAAAGAACAGATAGAGAAAGAGTGGAAAGAAAGAACAGAGAGAAGGAAAAAAGAAAGAAAAAGAACAAAGAGAAAGAAAGAGTGGACAGAAAAAAAGAACAGAGAGAGAAAGAAAGAAAGAAAGTAAGAGGGGAAAAAAGAACAGAGGGAGAGAGTAAAAAAGAGGGGAAGAAAGAACGGAGAGAGAAAGAACACAGAGAAAAAGCATCAACAGAAAAAAAGAACAGGGAGAGAGAGAAAGAAGGAGGGGAAAGAAAGAAAGAACAGAGAGGTAGAGAGAAAAAGAAAGAGGGGAAAGAACAGATAGAAAGAAAGAGGGGAAAGAAAGATCAGAGAGAAAGAAAAAGAGGAAAGAGAGAACAGAGAGAGAGAGAAAGAAAGAAAGAAAGAGAACAGAGAGAGAGAGAAAAAAAGATTAGAGAGAAAGAACAGAGAGAGAAAGAAACAGAGAAAGAAAAATTCTATAAAGATACTATAGCAGCCCAGCTCCCATTGTAGTGCCCACCTGAGCCTCCTGGTGCAGGACATATCATGATCCGCTCACATGCCCGACATCCCCGATTCCAAGGCGATCCCGCTGTCCGCTCTGTCAGAGGAGGACACGGTGATGGATCTGAAGCATTCCCTGAAGTGCCTCCATGGTTCCGTCACAATCTCCTACTGAAATGACCTAATTTCTGGTCAGCTTCCAGCACGTCACTTCCGGCAGAGCGTTACGTGCAAGTTTTAAATTGCTCCTTGGGGCTCCACTGTGTACTCCTGTGTCCCGCGGGGAAAGTATGCTCCCGGCTGGGGCAGTCTCTCTCTCAAAATCAGGACTGTCTCGCTGGATCCGGGACGGTTGGGACTCGGGAGGTATAAATGCTCCCCACCATACACCTCGTACACACACGGCTCCGCTCCGTACACCCCCGGCTCTGCTCCGCTCCATAAACACACGGCTCAGCTCCGTACACACAGGGCTCCGTTCCGTACATCTCGTACACACACGGCTTCGCTCCGTACACATCGTACACACACGGCTCTGCTCCGTACACCTCGTACACACACGGCTCTGCTCCGTACACCTTGTAAACCCCTCCTGACCCCACCAAACAACACACACGGCTCTGCTACATCCACCTTGTAAAACCTCTCCTGACCCCACACAAGTACACACACAGCTCTGCTACATCTACCTTGCAAAACCCCTCCTGACCCCAAACAAGTACACACACGGCTCTGCTACATCCACCTTGTAAAACACCTCCTGACCCCACACAAAGTACACACATGGCTCTGCTACATCCACCTTGTAAACCCCTCCTGACCCCACACAAGTACAAACACGGTTCTGCTACATCCACCTTGTAAAACCCCTCCTGAACCCACACAAGTACACACACGGCTCTGCTACATCCACCTTGTAAACCCCTCCTGACCCCACACAAGTACACACACGGCTCTGCTACATCCACCTTGTAAACCCCTCCTGACCCCACACAAGTACACACACGGCTCTGCTACATCCACCTTGTAAAACCCCTCCTGACCCCACACAAGTACACACACGGCTCTGCTACATCCACCTTGTAAACCCCTCCTGACCCCACACAAGTACACACACGGCTCTGCTACATCCACCTTGTAAAACCCCCTCCTGACCCCACACAAGTACACACACGGCTCTGCTACATCCACCTTGCAAAACCCCTCCTGACCCCACACAAGTACACACACGGCTCTGCTACATCCACCTTGTAAACCCCTCCTGACCCCACAGAAGTACACAAAAGGCTCTGCTACATCCACCATGTAAAACCCCTCCTGACCCCACACAAGTACACACACGGCTCTGCTACATACACCTTGCTAAACCCCTCCTGACCCCACACAAGTACAAACACGGCTCTGCTACATCCACCTTGTAAAACCCCCTCCTCCTGACCTCACACAAGTACACACACGGCTCTGCTACATCCACCTTGTAAAACACCTCCTGACCCCACATAAGTACACACATGGCTCTGCTACATCCACCTTGTAAACCCCTCCTGACCCTACACAAGTACACACACGGCACTGCTACATCCACCTTATAAACCCCACCTGACCTAACACAAGTACACACACGGCTCTGCTACATCCACCTTGTAAACCCCTCCTGACACCACACAAGTACACACACGGCACTGCTACATCCACCTTGTAAACCCCTCCTGACCCCACACAAGTACACACACGGCTCTGCTACATCCACCTGGTAAACCCCGACTGACCCCACACAAAGTACACACACGGCTCTGCTACATCTACCTTGTAAAACCCCTCCTGACCCCACACAAGTACACACACGGCTCTGCTACATCCACCTTGTAAACCCCTCCTGACCCTACACAAGTACACACACGGCACTGCTACATCCACCTTGTAAAACACCTCCTGACCCCACACAAGTACACACACGCCTCTGCTACATCCACCTTGTAAACCCCACCTGACCTAACACAAGTACACACACGGCTCTGCTACATCCACCTTGTAAACCCCTCCTGACACCACACAAGTACACACACGGCACTGCTACATCCACCTTGTAAACCCCTCCTGACCCCACACAAGTACACACACGGCTCTGCTACATCCACCTTGTAAACCCCTACTGACCCCACACAAAGTACACACACGGCTCTGCTACATCCACCTTGTAAAACCCCTCCTGACCCCACACAAGTACACACACGGCTCTGCTACATCCACCTTGTAAACCCCTCCTGACCCTACACAAGTACACACACGGCACTGCTACATCCACCTTGTAAAACACCTCCTGACCCCACACAAGTACACACACGCCTCTGCTACATCCACCTTGTAAACCCCACCTGACCTAACACAAGTACACACACGGCTCTGCTACATCCACCTTGTAAACCCCTCCTGACACCACACAAGTACACACACGGCACTGCTACATCCACCTTGTAAACCCCTCCTGACCCCACACAAGTACACACACGGCTCTGCTACATCCACCTTGTAAACCCCTACTGACCCCACACAAAGTACACACACGGCTCTGCTACATCCACCTTGTAAAACCCCTCCTGACCCCACACATGTACAAACACGGCTCTGCTACTTCCACCTTGTAAACCCCTCCTGACCCCACACAAGCACACACACAGCTCTGCTACATCCACCTTGAAAAACACCTCCTGACCCCACACAAGTACACACACGGCTCTGCTACATCCACCTTGAAAAACACCTCCTGACCCCACACAAGTACACACACGGCACTGCTATATCCACCTTGTAAAACACCTCCTGACCCCACACAAAGTACACAAACAGCTCTGCTACATCACCTTGTAAACCGCTCCTGACCCCACACAAGTACACAAACGGCACTGCTACATCCACCTTGTAAACCCCTCCTGACCCCACACAAGTACACACACGGCACTGCACCATCCACCATGTAAAACCCCTCATGACCCCACACTAGTACACACACGGCTCTGCTACATCACCTTGTAAACCCCTCCTGACCCCACACAAGTACACACATGGCTCTGCTACATCCACCTTGTAAAACACCTCCTGACCCCACACAAATTACACACACGGCTCTGCTACATCCACCTTGTAAAACACCTCCTGACCCCACACAAAGTACACAAACAGCTCTGCTACATCACCTTGTAAACCCCTCCTGACCCCACACAAGTACACACACGGCACTGCTGCATCCACCATGTAAAACCCCTCCTGACCCCACACAAGTACACACACGGCTCTGCTACATCCACCTTGTAAAACACCTCCTGACCCCACACAAAGTACATACACGGCTCTGCTACATCCACCTTGTAAAACACCTCCTGACCCCACACAAAGTATACAAACAGCTCTGCTACATCACCTTGTAAACCCCTCCTAACCCCACACAAGTACACACATGGCACTGCTACATCCACCTTGTAAAACACCTCCTGACCCCACACAAAGTACACACACGGCTCTGCTACATCACCTTGTAAACCCCTTCTGACCCCACACAAGTACACACACGGCTCTGCTACATCCACCTTGTAAACCCCTCCTGACCCCACACAAGTACACACACGGCTCTGCTACATCCACCTTGTAAACCCCTCCTGACCCCACACAAGTACACACACGGCTCTGCTACATCCACCATGTAAAACCCCTCCTGACCCCACACAAGTACACACACGGCACTGCTACATCCACCTTGTAAAACCCCTCCCTGACCCCACACAAGTACACACACGGCTCTGCTACATCCACCTTGTAAAACCCCTCCCTGACCCCACACAAGTACACACACGGCTCTGCTACATCCACCTTGTAAACCCCTCCTGACCCCACACAAGTACACACACGGCTCTGCTACATCCACCATGTAAAACCCCTCCTGACCCCACACAAGTACACACACGGCACTGCTACATCCACCTTGTAAAACCCCTCCCTGACCCCACACAAGTACACACACGGCTCTGCTACATCCACCATGTAAAACCCCTCCTGACCCCACACAAGTACACACACGGCTCTGCTACATCCACCTTGTAAAACACCTCCTGACCCCACACAAAGTACACAAACAGCTCTGCTACATCACCTTGTAAACCCCTCCTGACCCCACACAAGTACACACACGGCACTGCTACATCCACCATGTAAAACCCCTCCTGACCCCACACAAGTACACACACGGCTCTGCTACATCCACCTTGTAAAACACCTCCTGACCCCACACAAAGTACATACACGGCTATGCTACATCCACCTTGTAAAACACCTCCTGACCCCACACAAAGTACACAAACAGCTCTGCTACATCACCTTGTAAACCCCTCCTAACCCCACACAAGTACACACATGGCACTGCTACATCCACCTTGTAAAACACCTCCTGACCCCACACAAAGTACACACATGGCTCTGCTACATCACCTTGTAAACCCCTTCTGACCCCACACAAGTACACACACGGCTCTGCTACATCCACCTTGTAAACCCCTCCTGACCCCACACAAGTACACACATGGCTCTGCTACATCCACCTTGTAAAACACCTCCTGACCCCACACAAATTACACACACGGCTCTGCTACATCCACCTTGTAAAACCCCTCCTGACCCCACACAAAGTACACAAACAGCTCTGCTACATCACCTTGTAAACCCCTCCTGACCCCACACAAGTACACACACGGCACTGCTACATCCACCATGTAAAACCCCTCCTGACCCCACACAAGTACACACACGGCTCTGCTACATCCACCTTGTAAAACACCTCCTGACCCCACACAAAGTACATACACGGCTCTGCTACATCCACCTTGTAAAACACCTCCTGACCCCACACAAAGTACACAAACAGCTCTGCTACATCACCTTGTAAACCCCTCCTAACCCCACACAAGTACACACATGGCACTGCTACATCCACCTTGTAAAACACCTCCTGACCCCACACAAAGTACACACATGGCTCTGCTACATCCACCTTGTAAACCCCTCCTGACCCCACACAAGTACACACATGGCTCTGCTACATCACCTTGTAAACCCCTTCTGACCCCACACAAGAACACACACGGCTCTGCTACATCCACCTTGTAAACCCCTACTGACCCCACACAAGTACACACACGGCTCTGCTACATCCACCTTGTAAACCCCTACTGACCCCACACAAGTACACACATGGCTCTGCTACATCACCTTGTAAACCCCTTCTGACCCCACACAAGAACACACACGGCTCTGCTACATCCACCTTGTAAACCCCTACTGACCCCACACAAGTACACACACGGCTCTGCTACATCCACCTTGTAAACCCCTCCTGACCCCACACAAGTACACACACAGCACTGCTACATCCACCTTGTAAAACCCCTCCCTGACCCCACACAAGTACACACACGGCTCTGCTACATCACCTTGTAAAACACCTCCCTGACCCCACACAAGTACACACACGGCTCTGCTACATCCACCTTGTAAACCCCTCCTGACCCCACACAAGTACACACACGGCTCTGCTACATCCACCATGTAAAACCCCTCCTGACCCCACACAAGTACACACACGGCTCTGCTACATCCACCTTGTAAACCCCTCCTGACCCCACACAAGTACACACACGGCTCTGCTACATCCACCTTGTAAACCCCTCCTGACCCCACACAAGTACACACACGGCTCTGCTACATCCACCATGTAAAACCCCTCCTGACCCCACACAAGTACACACACCATTCTGCTACATCACCTTGTAAAACACCTCCCTGACCCCACACAAGTACACACACGGCTCTGCTACATCCACCTTGTAAACCCCTCCTGACCCCACACAAGTACACACACGGCTCTGCTACATCCACCATGTAAAACCCCTCCTGACCCCACACAAGTACACACACGGCTCTGCTACATCCACCTTGTAAACCCCTCCTGACCCCACACAAGTACACACACGGCTCTGCTACATCCACCATGTAAAACCCCTCCTGACCCCACACAAGTACACAAACAGCTCTGCTACATCCACCTTGTAAAACCCCTCCCTGACCCCACCGTCCCACACATAAACGTTACCTCATCCATCCAGACCAGCACCATAATGACAAGCGACCAGCACAGCAGTCCTGCAGCCGCCCTGATCATGTGACCCCTGACTCCTCCCCTCCTGTGACCTCATCACAGGTCCTGTGCCGGCACCGCACACAAGATTACAGCCGCAGGAAGCGATGACCATTGCTGGCTGTAAGGCTGTGTGCACACGATGCAGATATCCAGTGGATCCGCAGCGGATTTTACCGCGCAGAAACATTGCATATCCGCATTGTGATGTACAGTAGCCTTAAAATCAATGAAAAAAAAACGCTGTGCAGACGCTGCGGATTTTTCCGCGCGGTTTTCCTGCGGTTCAAAATCCGCAGCATGTTACTTCTTTTGTGCGGTTTTCCATCTCCCCTGTCACCAAATCCGCAGGGGGAAAACCGTACAAAAACCGCAATAAAACCGCAGGAAAAATGGAAGAAATCCGCAGGAAAAATGCCGGTCATTTCTTCCATTCTGAGCGGAAAAATCCGCAGGGCCAAAAAGTCGTCTGCACTCAGCCTAAGGGGCTGCGTCACTGCGTGGGTCCCTCGTGGAGGGCGCAGGTTGGGGTCAGTACATGGGGGCATGGCGGCGGCCGGCGGGTATCCCAGACAGCGTGAGTGGGCCCTCCCATTTCGCCAGGGCCCCGGCATTTGCCCGGGTGCTGACGCCGGCCCTGGCCTACGCATATCAATGAGCATAACCGTCACCTCACGACTGCACCGTGTTTTCACTATGGCAACATTTTCCCGTTAAAATGCAATGAGACAGTGCATTCCAATGACAGGAAAATGTTTTTTAAAATGCAAATTGCGCAAAAACTACAAATCTGATCGACACGAAAAATACTTAGCACACCTCTCGTGGACGCTGGCTTCGAAACGACACCTCAACGGAGTCTGTGCGTGTAGCGGTTCGGGCCGCATTAATTGCGGAAATCAACTGAATAGTAATAATAATACTAGATGTGTATTTCCTGAAGGAAGTACAGATAGTGGTTTGAAATGCTGCCCAGGCTGCCCCTTTAAGAGAGACTTGCCTGCTGTCCTTGCAAGACTTTCAACTCAGGATCCGTTTTAACTGTGGGTGCCTCTCAGGGGCCACTTTGGCCTCAGGGTCCGATTTTGTGGGCGGGGCCCCTAAGGGTCTGATTTTGTGGGTGGGACCCCTCAGGGTCTGATTTTGTGGGTGGGACCCCTCAGGGTCCGATTTTGTGGGCGGGGCCCCTAAGGGCCCGATTTTGTGGGTGGGACCCCTCAGGGTCTGATTTTGTGTCCGGGACCCCTCAGGGTCTGATTTTGTGGTGGGGGCCTTTCAGAATCCGATTTGGTGGGCGGGGCCGTTCAGGGTCTGATTTGGTGAGCGGGGCCCCTCAGTTCAATTTGGTGAGCAGGGCCCCTCACGGTTCAATTTGGTGGGCAAGGCTCCTCGGGGTCTAATTTGGTGGGTGGGGCTCCTCAGAGTCCGATTTGGAGGGCGGGGTCACCCTCGGTCCACTTTAGTGGGCGGTGCCCCTTAGGGTCCAATTTGGAAAGGGGGGACAATCTCGGACCGATTTAGTGGGCGGTGCCCCTCAGGGTCCGATTTGGTGGGTGGGGCCCCTCAGGGTCCAATTTGGTGGGCAGGGCTCTTCAGTGTCCGATTTGGTGGGCAGTGTCACTCTGGGTCCGATTTGGTGGGCGGGGCCACTCTGGGTCCGATTTGGTGGGCGGGGCCACTCTGGGTCCGATTTGGTGGGCGGGGCCCTTCAGGATCCAATTTGGTGGGCGGGGAAACTCAGGTTCTGATTTTTTGAGCGTGGCCACGCTGGGTCCGATTTGGAGGCCAGGGTGGCTCAGCCTCCGATTTGGAGGCCGGGGTGGCTCAGCCTCCGATTTGGAGCCTGGGGTCACACAGCTTTCGAGTTAGCGTGCCGGGACTCATTTCAGTGCGCCGGCCCTTTAAGAATCACTTTGGCGCATCGGCCCTTTAAGAGCCAGTTTGGCTCACTGGGCTTCTAAATCCACTTTGGCGCACATTCTCTCTCAGGGGCATGCGTCATGTGATGAAGCTAGATTTGAATTTGTGCTGTGGGTTTCGCTTTAAGAGTTGAAATTATCTGCCAGAAACTCTGTCCTGGAGAGGTCATGTGAAGTTCATAGGCGTTGGCATAGTAACTGGGTGAGCCTGCGCATATCAATGAGCTTAACTGCCACCTCACAACTGTCCCATGTTTTCCCTATGGCAACATTTTCCCATTGAAATGCATTGAGGAAAATGTTTTTTCAAACACAAATTGCGCAAAAACTACAAATCCGATCGACACGAAAAATACTTAGCAGACCACTCGTGGACGCTGGCTTTGAAACGTCGCGTCAACGGAGTCTGTGCGTGTAGCGGTTCGGGCCGCATTAATTGCGGAAAATCAACTGAATAGTAATAATAATACTAGATGTGTATTTCCTGAAGGAAGTACAGATAGTGGTTTGAAATGGTGCCCGGGCTGCCCCTTTAAGAGAGACTTGCCTGCTGCCCCTGCAAGACTTTCAACTCAGGATCCGTTTTAACTGTGGGTGCCTCTCAGGGGCCACTTTGGCCTCAGGGTCCGATTTCATGGGTGGGACCCCTCAGTGCCTGATTTTGTGGGTGGGGCCCCTCTGGGTCCGATTTTGTGGGTGGGGCCACTCAGGGTCCGATTTGGTGGGTGGGGCCACTCAGGGTCCGATTTGGTGGGCGGGGCCCCTCAGAGTTCAATTTGGTCAGCGGGACCCCTCAGGGTCCGATTTTGTGGTTGGGGCCTTTCAGAATCCGATTTAGTGGGCGGGGCCCTTCAGAATCCGATTTGGTGGGCGGGGCCCTTCAGGGTTCAATTTGGTGGGCGGGGCCCTTCAGGGTCCAATTTGGTGGGCGGGGCCCTTCAGGGTCCAATTTGGTGGGCGGGGACACTCTGAGTCTGATTTAGTGGGTGGGGCCCCTCAGGGTCTGATTTGGTGGGCTGTGCCACTCTGGGTCCGTTTTGGTGGGCGGGGCCACTCAGGGTCTGATTTTTTTAGCGGGGCCACGCTGGGTCCGATTTGGAGGCCAGGGTGGATCAGCCTCCGATTTGGAGGTCGGGTGGCTCAGCCTTCGATTTGGAGCCTGGGGTCACTCAGCTTTCGATTTGGCGCGCCGGCCCTTTAAGACTCATTTCGGTGCACCGGCCCTTTAAGAATCACTTTGGCGCGTCGGCCCTTTAAGAGCCAGTTTGGCTCACTGGGCTTCTAAATCCACTTTGGCGCACATTCTCTCTCAGTGGCATGCGTCATGTGGTGAAGCTAGATTTGCATTTATGCTGTTGGTTTCACTTTCAGAGCTGAAATTATCTGCCAGAAACGCTGTCGTAGAGAGGTCATGTGAAGTTCGTAGGCGTTGGCATAGTAACTGGGTGAGCCTGCGCATATCAATGAGCTTAACTGCCACCTCACGACTGTCCCATGTTTTCCCTATGGCAACATTTTCCCATTGAAATGCATTGAGGGAAATGTTTTTTCAAATGCAAATTGCGCAAAAACTCCAAATCCGATCTACATGAAAAATACTTAGCACACCACTCGTGGACGCTGGCTTCGAAACGAGGCCTCAACGGAGTCTGTGCGTGTAGCGGTTCGGGCCGCATTAATTGCGGAAATCAACTGAATAGTAATAATAATACTAGATGTGTATTTCCTGAAGGAAGTACAGATAGTGGTTTGAAATGGTGCCTGGGCTGCCCCTTTAAGAGAGACTTGCCTGCTGCCCCTGCAAGACTTTCAACTCAGGATCTGTTTTAAATGTGGGTGCCTCTCAGGGGCCACTTTGGCCTCAGGGTCTGATTTGGTGGGTGGGGCCCCTCAGGATCCGATTCGGTGGCCTGGGCTAATAAGGATTTGAATTAGTGGCCGGGATTCCTCAGGGTCCAATTTTGTGGGTGGGGCCCCTCAGGGTCCAATTTTGTGGGTGGGTCCCCTCAGGGTCCGATTTTGTGGGTGGGGCTCCTCAGGGTCCGATTTTGTGGGTGGGGCCCCTCATGGCTGATTTTGTGGGTGGGGCCCCTCAGGGTACGATTTTGTCGGTGGGGCCCCTCAGGGTCCGAATTTATGGCCGGGGCCCCTCAGGGTCTGATTTTATGGCCGGGGCCCCTCAGGGTCTGATTTTGTGGGTGGCACCCCTCAGGGTCCGATTTTGTGGCCGGGACCCCTCAGGGTCCGATTTTGTGGTCTGGGCCCCTCAGGGTCCGATTTTGTGGGTGGGGCCCTTCTGGGTTCGATTTTGTGGCCGGGGTCTCTCAGGGTCCGATTTTGTGGTTGGGGCCCCTCAGGGTCCGATTTTGTGGTTGGGGCCCCTCAGGGTCCGATTTTTTGGCCGGGGCCCCTCAGGGTCCGATTTTGTGGCCGGGGCCCCTCAGGGACCGATTTTGAGGGTGGTGCCCCTCAGGGTCTAATTTGGTGGGCGGGGCCCCTCAGGGTCCGATTTTGTGGGTGGGGCCCCTCAGGGTCCGATTTTGTGGCTGGGGCCCCTCAGGGTCTGATTTTGTGGCTGGGGTCCCTCAGGGTCTGATTTTGTGGGTGGGGCCCCTCAGGGTTCGATTTGGTGGTTGGGGCCCCTCAGGGTCCGATTTTGTGGCCAGGGTCTCTCAGTGTCCGATTTTGTGGCTGTAGCCCCTCAGGGTCTGGATTTGTGGGTGGGGCCCCTTAGGGTCCGATTTTGTGGGTGGGGCCCCTCAGGGTCCGATTTTGTGGCTGGGGACCCTCAGGGTCTGATTTTGTGGCTGTGGCCCCTCAGGGTCTGATTTTGAGGGTGGGACCCCTCAGGGTCTAATTTGGTGGGCGGGGCCCCTCAGGGTCCGATTTTGTGGGTGGGGCCCCTCAGGGTCCGATTTTGTGAGTGGGGCCCCTCAGGGTCTGATTTTGTGGCCGGATCCCCTCAGGGTCCGATTTTGTGGGTGGGGCCCCTCAGGGTCCGATTTTGTGGGTGCGGCCCCTCAGGGTCCAATTTGGTGGGTGGGGCCACTCTGGGTCTGATTTGGTGGGCTGGGCCACTCTGGGTCCGATTTGGTGGGCGGGGCCACCCTGGGTCCAATTTGGATGCCAGGGTGGCTCAGCCTCCTTTTTGTAGGCCAGGGTCTATCAGCCTCCGATTTGGAGCCTTGGGTCACTCAGCTTTCGATTTGGCGCGCCGGCCCTTTAAGACTCATTTTAGTGCGCCGGCTCTTTAAGAATCACTTTGGCGCGTCGGCCTTTTAAGAGCCAGGGTGACTCACTGGGCTTCTAAATACACTTTGGCGCACATTCTCTCTCAGGGGCATACGTCATGTGATGAAGCTAGATTTGCATTTGTTCTGTGGGTTTTGCTTTAAGAGCTGATATTATGTGTCAGAAGCTCTGTCTTGGAGAGGTCATGTGACGTTCGTAGGCGTTGGCATAGTAACTGGGTCTGCCTGCGCATATCAATGAGCTCAACTGCCATTTCAATCGCCTCAGGGCATGTTTTGTCTATAGCAACATTTCCCCATTCAAATGCATTTTCAAACGCAAATTGCGCAAAAACTACAAATCCGATCGACACGAAAAATACTTAGCACACCTCTCATGGACGCTGGCTTCGAAACGACACCTCAACGGAGTCTGTGCGTGTAGCGGTTCGGGCCGCATTAATTGCGGAAATCAACTTAATAATAATAATAATAAGAAGAAGAATAAGTTAGCAGCGTTCGGATTACAATATAGTGGTTTTTTCAAACCACTATAACTAGATGTGTATTTCTTGAAGGAAGTACAGATAGTGGTTTGAAATGGTGCCCGGGCTGCCCCTTTAAGAGACTTGCCTGCTGCCCCTGCAAGACTTTCAACTCAGGATACGATTTAACTGTGGGTGCCTCTCAGGGGCCACTTTCGCCTCATGGTCTGATTTTGTGGGTGGGGCCCCCTCAGGGCCTAATTTTGTGGGTGGGGCCCCTCAGGATCCGATTTTGTGGGTGTGGCCCCTCAGGGTCCGATTTTGTGGCCGGGGCCACTCAGGGTCCGATTTAGTGGCCGGGGCCCCTCAGGGTCCAATTTGGTGGCCGGGGCCCCTCAGGGTCTGATTTGGTGGGTGGGGCCCCTCAAGGTCCGATTTTGTGGCTGGGGCCCCTCAGGGTCCGATTTTGTGGCCGGGGCCAATCAGGATCCGATTTTTGTGGCCGGAACCCCTTAGGGTCCAATTTTGTGGGTGGGGCCCTTCAGGGTCCGATTTTGTGGCCGGGGCCCGTCAGGGTCAGATTTTGTGGGTGAGGCCTCTCAGGGTCCGATTTGGTGGGCGGGGCCCCTCAGGGTCCAATTTGGTGGACAGGGCCCCTCAGGGTCCGATTTTGTGGGTTGGGCCCCCCAGGGTCCGATTTTGTGGCCGGGGCCCCTCAGGGTCCGATTTTGTGTCAGGGGCCCCTCAGGGTCCGATTTTGTGGTTGGGTCCCCTCAGGGTCCGATTTTGTGGTTGGGTCCCCTCAGGGTCCGATTTTGTGGCCGCGGCCCCTCAGGGTCCGATTTTGTGGCCGCGGCCCCTCAGGGTCCGATTTTGTGGCAGGGGCCCCACTGGGTCCGATTTTGTGGGTGGGGCCCCTCTGGGTCCAATTTGGTGGGCGGGACCACTCTGGGTCCAATTTGGTGGGCGGGGCCTCTCAGGGTCCGATTTTGTGGTTGGGTCCCCTCAGGGTCCGATTTTGTGGTTGGGGCCCATCAGGGTCCGATTAGGGTCCAATTTTGTGACTGGGGCCCATCAGGGTCCGATTTTGTGGCTGCGGCCCCTCTGGGTCTGATTTTGTGGGCGGAGCCCCTCTGGGTCCAATTTGGTGGGCGGGACCACTCTGGGTCCAATTTGGTGGGCGGGACCACTCTGGGTCCGATTTGGTGGGCGGGGCCTCTCAGGGTCCGATTTGGTGGGCGGGGCCCCACAGGGTCAGATTTGGTGGGCGGGGCCCCACAGGGTCCGATTTGGTGGGCGGGGCCACTCTGGGTAAGATTTGGAGGCTGGGGTCGCTCAGCCTCCAATTTGGAGGCCGGGGTCGTTGAGCTTCCGATTTGGAGGCCGTGGTCAAAGAGCCTCCAATTTGGAGGCCGGGGTCGATGAGCTTCCGATTTGGAGGCCGGGGTCGATGAGCTTCCGATTTGGAGGCCGGGGTCGATGAGCCTCCGATTTGGAGGCCGGGGTCGATGAGCCTCCGATTTGGAGGCCGGGGTCGATGAGCCTCCGATTTGGAGGCCGGGGTCGATGAGCCTCCGATTTGGAGGCCGGGGTGGCTCAGCCTCCGATTTGGAGGCCGGGGTGGCTCAGCCTCCGATTTGGAGGCCGGGGTGGCTCATCCTCCGATTTGGAGGCCGGGGTGGCTCATCCTCCGATTTGGAGGCCGGGGTGGCTCAGCCTCCGATTTGGAGGCCGGGGTGGCTCAGCCTCCTATTTGGAGGCCGGGGTGGCTCAGCCTCCGATTTGGAGGCCGGGGTGGCTCAGCCTCCGATTTGGAGGCCGGGGTGGCTCAGCCTCCGATTTGGAGGCCGGGGTGGCTCAGCCTCCGATTTGGAGGCCGGGGTGGCTCAGCCTCCGATTTGGAGGCCGGGGTGGCTCAGCCTCCGATTTGGAGGCCGGGGTGGCTCAGCCTCCTATTTGGAGGCCGGGGTGGCTCAGCCTCCTATTTGGAGGCCGGGGTGGCTCAGCCTCCTATTTGGAGGCCGGGGTGGCTCAGCCTCCTATTTGGAGGCTGGGGTGGATCAGGCTCCGATTTGGAGGCCGGGGTGGCTCATTGTCCGATTTGGAGGCCGGGGTGGCTCAGCCTCCGATTTGGAGGCCGGGGTGGCTCAGTCTCCGATTTGGTGTGTCGGCCCTTTAAGACTCATTTGGGTGCGCTGGCCCTTTAACAATCACTTTGGCGCGTTGGCCCTTTAAGAGCTAGTTTGGCTGACTGGGCTTCTTTTAAATCCACTTTGGCGCACACATTCTCTCTCAGGGGCATGTGTCATGTGATGAAGCTAGATTTGCATTTGTGCTGTGGGTTTCGCTTTAAGAGCTGATATTATGTGGCATAGGCTCTGTGCTGGGGTTCAAGTGAAGTTCGTAGGCGTTGGCATAGTAACTGGGTCTGCCTGCGCATATCAATGAGCTCAACTGTCATTTCAATCGCCTCAGGGCACGTTTTGCCATTTCCTATTGAAAAGCATTGGAGACAGTGCATTCCAATGACGGGAAAAAAAATTTTCAAATGCAAATTGCGCAAAAACTACAAATCCGATCGACACGAAAAATACTTAGCACACCTCTCATGGACACTGGCTTCGAAACGACACCTCAACGGAGTCTGTGCGTGTAGCGGTTCAGGCCGCATTAATTGCGGAAATCAACTTAATAATAATAATAATAAGAAGAATAAGTTAGCAGCGTTCGGATTACAATATAGTGGTTTTTTCAAACCACTATAACTAGATGTGTATTTCCTGAAGGAAGTACAGATAGTGGTTTGAAATGGTGCCCGGGCTGCCCCTTTAAGAGAGACTTGCCTGCTGCCCCTGCAAGACTTTTAACTCAGGATCCGTTTTAACTGTGGGTGCCACTTTGGCCTCAGTGTCCGATTTTGTGGGTGGGGCCCCTAAGGGCCCAATTTTGTGGGTGTGGCCCCTCAGGGTCCGATTTTGTGGCCGGGACCCCTCAGGGTCCGATTTTGAGGATGGGGTCCCTCAGGGTCCGATTTTGTGGGTGGGGCCCCTCACTGTCCGATTTTGTGGGTAGGGCCCCTCAGGGTCCGATTTTGTGGTCGATGCCCCTCAGGGTCCGATTTTGTGGCCGGGGCTCCTCAGGGTCCGATTTTGTGGCCGGGGCCCCTCAGGGTCCAATTTTGAGGCTGGGGCCCCTCAGGGTCCGATTTTGTGGGTGGGGCCCCTCAGGGTCTGATTTTGTGGCCGGGACCCCTCAGGGTCCGATTTTGAGGATGGGGTCCCTCAGGGTCCGATTTTGTGGGTGGGGCCCCTCACTGTCCGATTTTGTGGGTGGGGCCCCTCAGGGTCCGATTTTATGGTCGATGCCCCTCAGGGTCCGATTTTGTGGCCGGGGCTCCTCAGGGTCCGATTTTGTGGCCGGGGCCCCTCAGGGTCCGATTTTGAGGCTGGGGCCCCTCAGGGTCCGATTTTGTGGGTGGGGCCCGTCAGGGTCTGATTTTGTGGCCGGGGCCCCTCAGAGTCTGATTTTGTGGCCGGGGCACCTCAGGGTCCGATTTGGTGGCTGGGTCCCCTCAGGGGCTGATTTGGTGGGTGGGGCCCCTCAGGGTTCGATTTTGTGGCCGGGGCCCCTCAGGGTCTGATTTGGTGGTGGGGGCTCCTCAGGGTCTGATTTTGTGGCCGGGGCCCCTCAGGGTCTGATTTTGTGGCCGGAACCCCTCAAGGTCCGATTTTGTGGGTGGGGCCCCTCAGGATCCGATTCAGTGGCCTGGGCTCCTCAGGGCTTGAATTGGTGGCCGGGATCCCTCAGGGTCTGATTTTGTGGGTGTGGCCTTTCAGGGTCTGATTTTGTAGCCGGGGACCCTCAGGGTCCGATTTTGTGGGTGGGGCCCCTCAGGGTTCAATTTTGTGGCCAGGGCCCCTCAGGGTCCGATTTTGTGGGTGGGGCCCCTCAGTGTCCAATTTTGTGGATGGAGCCCCTCAGGGTCCAATTTTGTGGTCGATGACCCTCAGGGTCCGATTTTTTGGCCGTGGCCCCTCAGGGTCCGATTTTGAGGCCGGGGCCCCTCAGGGTCCGATTTTGTGGGTGGGGCCCCTCAGGGTCTGATTTTAAGGGTGGGGCCCCTCAGGGTCTAATTTGGTGGGCGGGGCCCCTCAGGGTCTGATTTTGTGGGTGGGGCCCCTCAGGGTCCGATTTCGTGACCTGGGCCCCTTAGGGTCTGATTTTGTGACTTGGGACCCTCTAGGTTCGATTTTGTGGCCGGGGTCTCTCAGGGTCCGATTTTGTGGTTGGGGCCCCTCAGGGTCTGATTTTGTGGGTGGGGCCCCTTAGGGTCTGATTTTGTGGGTTGAGCCCCCTGGGTCCATTTTGGTGGGCGGTGCCCCTCATGGTCTGATTTAGTGGGCAGTGCCCCTCATGGTCTGATTTGGTGGGCGGGGCCCCTCATGGTCCGATTTGGTGGGCGGGGCCCCCCTGGGACCGATTTGGTGGGCGGGGCCCCTCTGGGTCCGATTTGGTGGGCGGGGCCCTTCAGGGTCCGATTTGGTGGGCGGGGCACCTCTGGGTCCGATTTTTTGGGCGGGGCCCTTCAGGGTCTGATTTGGTGGGCGGGGTCAATCTGGGTCCGATTTGGTGGGCGGGGCTCCTCGGGGTCCGATTTGGTGGGCGGGGTCAATCTGGGTCCGATTTGGTGGGCGGGGCTCCTCAGGTTCCGATTTGGTGGGCGGGGCCCCTCAGGTTCCGATTTGGTAGGCGGGGCCCCTCTGGGTCCGATTTGATCGGCGGGGCCCTTCAGGGTCCGATTTGGTGGGCGGGGCTTCTCAGGGTCTGATTTGGTGGGCGGGGCTCCTCAGTGTCCGATTTGGTGGACGGGGCCCTTCAGGGTCCGATTTGGTGGGCGGGGCCACTCGGAGTCTGATTTGGTGGGCGGGGCCCCTCAGGATCCGATTTGGTGGGCGGGGCCCCTCAGGATCCGATTTGGTGGGCTGTGCTACTCTGGGTCTGATTTTTTGAGCGGGGCCACACTGGGTCCGATTTGGAGGCCAGGGTGGCTCAACCTCCGATTTGGAGGCCGGGGTGGTTCAGCCTCCGATTTGGAGGCCGGGGTGGCTCAGCCTCCGATTTGGAGGCCGGGGTCACTCAGCTTTCGATTTGGCGCGCCGGCCCTTTAAGACTCATTTCGGTGCGCTGGCCGTTTAAGAATCACTGTGGCACGTCGGCCCTTTAAGAGCCAGGGTGGCTCACTGGGTTTCTAAATCCACTTTGTCGCACATTCTATCTCAGGGGCATGTGTCATGTGATGAAGCTAGATTTGCATTTGTGCTGTGGGTTTCACTTTAAGAGCTGATATTATGTGGCAGAATCTCTGTCCTTGGGATGTCATGTGACGTTCGTAGGCGTTGGCATAGTAACTGGGTCTGCCTGCGCATATCAATGAGCTCAACTGCCATTTCAATCGCCTCAGGGCACGTTTTAAGCTTCCCATTGAAAAGCATTGGAGACAGTGCATTCCAATGACGGGGAAAAAAATTTTCAAATGCAAATTGTGCAAAAACTACAAATCCGATCGACATGAAAAATACTTAGCACACCTCTCATGGACGCTGGCTTCGAAACAACACCTCAACGGCGTCTGTGCGTGTAGCGGTTCGGGCCGCATTAATTGCGGAAATCAACTTAATAATAAGAAGAGGAAGAAGAAGAATAAGTTAGCAGCGTTCGGATTACAATATAGTGGTTTCTTCAAACCACTATAATAATACTTTACACTTTACATTTCAGAGGGGACTTGTACAGACAATAGACATTACAGCATAACAATAATCACATAGATTATAACAGATACCAAGAGGAATGAGGGCCCTGCTCACAAGCTTACAGTCTATGAGGAAAGAGGGAGACACGAAAGGTGGGTGGTAACAGTTGCCCTGATTGTATGGACCAGCCGTAATGTTAAGTGTGTAACAGTACAGACACAGAGGGCTAATGGATGTATAAAGCATGTGGGAACATGATGCGGGGATTCTGGTTATGGTAAAACTTTTGGCTGTGCCACACAGGGATAGATTAGGTTAATATGTTGAGGCGGTAGGCCAGTCTGAATAAATGTGCTTTCAGGGCACGCTTAAAATTGTAGGTATTGGGGACTAATCGTATTGACCTGGGAAGTGCATTCCAAAGAATTGGCACAGCACGTGTATAGTCTTGGAGACGGGAGTGGGAGGTTCTGATTATTGAGGATGCTAACCTCAGGTCATCAGCAGAACGGAGGGTGCAGGTAGGGTGGTAGACTGCAATGAGGGAGGAGATGTAGGGTGGTGCTGAACCTTGGAGTGCTTTGTGGGTGAGGGTCCTCTAGACCATCAGCGCTCGGCGCCGTGGCTGCAGTGCCAGCAAAAGGATAGAATATATACAATCGCGCCAAGTGCGCACAGTAATGCTTTGTACTGTGGCTTATAGCTTAGCCACTGACAGGCGCTGACTCTAACCTCTAAGCCATAACAACAGTCACAACCAAGGGTAGGGGATTCATAATGTCATTTGCAGTAACAAACATCCGTCATCATACACACCATAAGCCTCTATACTAGCTCATGGCCGAGCGGCCACGTGACTCTTTTATAGCGGCGTCCTTCCGGGCCCTTCCTAGTGGACCAATCAGAGCAGGAACGGGACCTGCGCATGTGACCTCCGACCTCCAATGAGAGGTCGTCCCACGGGCATGCTCAGTAAGCAAAATACAGGACTTAGTCTCTGGAATGTCTACTTACTGCTGACTCAAACATGGGGTTACAGCAGAGCCTGAAGGGGCAACCAGACACCTAGCATTAGACTGTGCAAGGCGCCTGGACCAATATCTCTGCTGAGCAGGAATCTCTGCGGCCGCAGAGAAATGGGAGACCGCAGAGGACATGGCTTGAGATTCCCCCTGTGCAGTTGGGGAAACTCAGCACCTAACAAACTGTCCCTAACTTACACTTAATCACCAAGTTAAAGTCCATAAAGTGCATAGACGACCTGCAGTCCGCAGTAAAAACACTGCTTTCCTTCACATCACCATCTCCTCTCCTTGCGTTTGGTGGCGCCACCTCCATAGGTTCAGATGGTGGCAAAACAACAGGATTAGAAGGGAGTAAAGGAATCTCTTGCTTTGTAACACCTCTCTCACTGAGTCATAATCTCCTCCAATGAGCTGGGTGGTGGATGGAGAGCAAGAACATCCTTCAGGTGATCCAACAGTCCACTCCTGAACTGACATCTCAGCACAGAGTCATCCCAGGATGCCTCAGTGGACCATCGATGGACCTCAGAGCAATACCATTCAGCCAAGAGCTTCCCGTGAAAGAGACTCATGATTGTGTCCTCTGCCACACTGACCTGGTCAGGCTCCTCAAAAATAAGTCCCAAGGCCTCAAAGAACCTAACCAGAGACACATGCTCAGGGGCAGAAGCAGGTAAAGAGGAAGCCCAAGATGGAGATCCCTCCCACAGTAAGGAAATGATTATCCCCACCTGCTAACTCTCATCTCCAGAGGATCGGGGTCTAAGAGAAAAAAATAGCTTGCAACTCTCCTTAAACATACGTAACCTCTCCTTTTCCCAGAAGAAGGTATCTGGGAGCATAACTGTAGGTTCAGAAAAGTGCAATGAGATATCAACAGTGTTAGAGTGCTTATAGACAGACTGGGAAGAAAATCCTTGGAAAGATTTTACCTGAGTCAGAAAGTTCCCTGTGCAGGTGGTTATGAGTCGAGGCCAAGGCCGTATCTTTCATAGACAGATCCTGCATTGTGTCAGACTATCCATTGGATCCACCAAGGTATGGAGTGGATCCATAGTAAGCAGAGCAGAGAAAAAAACCTAGCTGTTTCAGGTTGGTTATAATGTAATGCCTGCTGCAGCCAAGTAGCACACAACCTCCACCAGGCGTGCGGGTGAAGGAAAAACAGGTACAAACACAATGAAACCACAGAACAGCAGGCAGGAGCAACTAGGTGGAGGAAGAGTAGTCACAAAAGCCAGGTCAGCAACAGAGAGGGAACGAAGTACCAGAGTTCACAGCAATACACGTGGTCAGAATCAAGCCAGATAATCAGCAATGGTCGGAAGTGGATTAGACAAAGACAGAAACAGGTCAGGATGCAAACCAAGTCGAAACCAGGGAATTAGCACACAAATGGGTAACACTGAGTCAGGATGGGAATAGGGGAAAACAGAGACATGGGATCAGATAGCAATCGTAGCAGGACCAATAAGAGCAATCAGAGTCAGCTACAGCAGCTCTAGACAGAAACTATAACCAACATCGCCTGCAGAAAGCAACAGCGACATATAGCAAACCTGAACCCAGACTGAGGCTGAGAAAGGTTAACCCCTATATGACCAGACCAGGAAAAAGGGAAAACAGGACTCCAACCCTGGTCTGGATCATGACAATTGTTACCTACAGACCAGCTATTTAAAATGGTGGTTTTCCGCCACACGTATAACATATAAGTTCGCTCCAAATTCAGCCATTTCTGGCCTCCATTGAAATTTTGTTACAGTGTCTTAGCAAAGTTATTGACACCAGTTTGCTGATAAAAATAATTACCTACAGGCAGGCCATTTAAAAATGTGGTTTGTATGGCAGACTAGAGATGAGCGAAACGTTTTGGCCAAATTCAGAATCCGCCGACTTTTGCTAAAGTCGGGTTTCGCCGATCGAAACCCGACCATAGCGTAAGGTCGGCCATAAGGTCGCAGACTTGAGCGCCAAAGTCACGTTTCCCACAATCCTTCCAGCGCCTACTCTCAACCAATCATGAAGGACGCACACTGTGGGCAACGCGATTACGTCACCACCATGTTAGAGAAGTGCATGGAAGTGATTGGCTGGCTTTGTGTGGCGTCACAGTGCCTATAAAAGGCCGTGACCGCCGACCGCCATTTTACTTCTGCCGATCTTAGCATAGGGAGAGGTTGCTGCTGATCGTTCTCAATAGGGAGAGTGTTTAGGCAGGGAAAAAGTAAAAAAAAAATGCTTGTACTGATAGTGAATGTCACTGTAAAACACAACTGTATAGTGTGCAGTGACAGGGGAGGATATATTTGTGTGCAGCAGCTCTGTTGGTGATTATGCTGGCTCCCTGATAGCTGCATTGCTGTTTGCACACTGCCGTTCAGAGTGCTTTTTTAAAAGCAAAATTTTTTTTTTCCTTTTCTCTGCACAATAGATACTGAGCGTAAATTTTTTCACACACCGTATAGAGGTGTACGCTCCTCACACAATACCGTGTACCAGCTGGTATCACGGACAAATACATGCTACATGTGTGTGACTCCATAAAAAAATACAAGGAGATTAACATTTTTCCATACATACACCGTATAGAGGTGTACGATTATCAAATAGTATCGGATATCTGGTGTTTTTATTACGGTCACATCTCCACAGAGTCAGCGTGTGTGTGACACTCCGTAAATACATATACGGACATTTCCATTTCTCCATACACCGTATTGACTGCTGTCCGATTATCAAACAGTATCGGATATCTGGTGTTCTTATTACGGTCAGTGCACATCTACACAGAGTCAGTGTGTGTGTGTGTGTGTGAGACACTCTGTAAAGACATATACGGAGATTGACATTTTCACCAACAACGTATACAGCTGTACACATACACTTCTGATACAGTACCATATATCTGCTGGTTGGATTACGGTCAAATACATACTGGGTGAGCGTCGGTGACTCCCAAAATATATACGGAGATTTCAATTTTTACATACACCTTACAAAGCTGTACGCTCCTCATACAGTATCATTTCTCTGCTGGTATTTTTGGTACATTTTCCCAAACATGAGGAAGTCTGGTGGAAGAGACCGCGGACGTGGGCGGGGGGGCGCAGCTGGTACTGATCGTGGTGGTGGTGGTGCATCTGCTGGTATTGCCAAATGCACAATAGCAGCTAGCGCAGGAGGTGTTTAGCCTGCGTCATCGTCTGGCACAAGAAGGCCTTTAAGGTTCCCTTTTCTGGGAGTAGGTAAACCACTTTTAGAGCCGGAGCATCAGGAACAGGTTTTGGCTTACATTGCCGAAACAGCCTCCAGCTCTATTGCCTCGTCTTCTGAAGTTACAAAAGCTGCAAGCACAAAGTCGTCAGTGCAGGCCTCTGGTCAGGAACAACACCTTTCGTTGTGTCCCTCACCCACACCAAAAGTGAAGGATGCTGCAGCACACACTTCAGATTACTCCATGGAGCTCTTTTCACATACCATTCCTGGGTTATCAAGTCAAATCCTGAATTCCCCAGTCCAAGATGAATCTGACATGAAGTGCAATGATGCACAGCCACTGCTAGATGAATCTGCTGGTACATTCACCCAGAGCACTACATTGCCCTCGCAGTCTACTGAGTCTGTATCAGACCCTGATGAAACTCAGGTGCCCCTTCCCGTTTACTATACCACCTTACACGGTGACAGAGGAAGGTGCAGATGACATTGAAGACAAGGTCATGGATGACCCAGTTGTTGACCCAGATTGGCATCCATTGGGGGAAGAGGGTGCTGGTGACAATAGGTCAGAACAGGAGAAGGATCCGCAGCAGGCATTGTCATCGCAGCAGTGGTTATCCGGCAGGCCCGTAGCTGTCAAAAAACTTGGCGAGAAAACTAAAAGAGTTGCAGGACAGCTTGGCCAGACGGTCAAATTAGCACAGCATGCAAGCCCTGAAAATTTGCACCATATTAGGAAGAGTGCAGTGTGGCACTCTTTTGAACAAAATCCTACTGATGACACAAAGGTTATCTGTAAGACGTGCCGTTGGACCTTTAGCAGAGGGAAAAATCTAAGAAATTTGAATACCAGTTGCATGCTTAGACATTTAACCAACATGCAATTGCAAGCATGGACGGACTATAAAAGCTCAGGTCGCACATGTGCACCTGCTCCGACTGAAGTTAGCCGGCAACGCTCCATCGCTTCCCCCACTATAAGGCCACTGCTAAGCACACCACCATCAAGAAAAGTTGAGGTGACGTCGCTAGGCCAAACCAGTCAGACAATCACAATATTTTCACGAGGAAACACTGAATCTAGGCCATCAACACCTCACCATCACCAACCCCTTCTCAGTCCGTCATGTCCAATACTAGTTCCCCCATATGCAGCTCTCAAGTCCAGCTCACCCTACCAGACACTCTGAGTAGGACAAGAAAGTACTCCACCTCTCATCCCGTCCCGCACGCTCGGTGCCTTGGGGTGATCCTCGACTCTGCGCTCTCTTTCAAGCCACATATCCAAGCCCTTGCCTCCTCCTGCCGCCTCAAACTCAAAAATATTTCCCGGATCCACTCATTCCTCAACCACGAAACCACAAAAACACTAGGGCATGCTCTTGTCATCTCCCGCCTCGACTACTGCAACCTCCTATTCTCTGGCCTCCCCTCTAGCACTCTGGCTCCGCTTCAGTCCATCCTACACTCTGCTGCCCGACTAATCCACCTGTCTCCCCGCTATTCCCCAGCCTTCCCCCTAGGCCAGGCCCTTCACTGGCTTCCTATTGCCCATAGGCTCCAATTCAAAACCCTAACCATGACATACAAAGCCATCCACAACCTCTCTCCTCCATACATCTGTGACATGGTCTCTAGGTACCTACCCGCACGCAACCTTCGATCATCTCAAGATCTCCTTCTCTACTCCCCCTTATCTCTTCTTCCCACAACTGCATACAAGACTTCTCCCGTGCTTCTCCCATACTCTGGAACTCTCTGCCGCAACACATCAGACTCTCACTATCAATGGAAACCTTCAAGAAGAACCTGAAGACACACCTGTTTCGACAAGCCTACAGCCTGCAATGATCCTCGGTCTACTGAACCACCGCACGACCTGCTCTACCCTCTCCTACTGTATCCTCACCCATCCCTGTAGACTGTGAGCCCTCGCGGGCAGGGTCCCCTCTCCTTATGAACTTGTTTGTCCCTTGTCTTACACATGTTTATTATACTTGTCTATATTTCACCTTTTCACATGTAAAGCGCCATGGAATAAATGGCGCTATATAAATGCATAATAATAATAATAATAATAATAATAATCCACGTACACTGGCTTTGGACGCCTACATTGCCAAACTGATCTCATTAGAAATGATGCCCTTCCGTTTGTTAGAAAGCGAAGCGTTCCGAGAGCTCATGGCCTACGCTGTCCCACGCTATGACCTACCCAGTCGGCACTTCTTTCTCGAAAAGCCATCCCTGCCCTCCACCGGCACGTGAAAGACCGCATTGTCCATGCACAAAAACAATCAGTGAGTGGAAAGGTGCACCTCACAACAGATGCATGGAGCAGTAGGCATGGCCAGGTCCGTTAAATGTCCATCACTGCGCACTGGGTTGATGTGGTGGATGCAGGCTCCACAGGCTACAGCGGCGGTGGAACAGTGCTTCCTAGCCCACGGTATAGGAAACAGTTGGTTTGTAAACAAAAAAGAAAGAATAAGGAGAATCTAATACCATATACAAATAGTATTTTATTGAATATATTCATAAATTATAAAAAAAAAAATTCATTATTATTTATATAAAAATGTATTTTAATTAAAAATGTGAAGGACACAAGACAAAAGGTCCGACACAGTTACTATAATTACAGATCAGAAATACCCATACGGCATATATGGAATCCTTTGGCTAAACATGGGAGCAAGTAAAACAAGAAGTAGAAAGAATAATGGCGAGACTATGGACCACAATTTGTTTTATGTTTTCACGGTGTTTTTCACTTTTTTGTTGTTTATTATTTGTCACTTTATGATATTGTATTGTTATTGTATACATTATGTATAATGTTATATCATTTATGATTATTAATATTTACATTGTATTATTTTTATGATATTTTCAATTTTTATTATAATTGTTCACTTTATTTATATTTTTCTATATGCATGTGTTATATATATATATATAATAGTACATTTTTTATATTTATCTCCTTATTAGCTTAGAATTTGAATTATGAATGTGGTTGCATTGAGTGGTGCTTGAACTGGGATCACTTGGTGGTTCTGACGATCCCCGGCGGTGTTCTTGCAGGCAGTCCTCTTGCAGGCTGTGCTATATGGGGAGACGTAAAAGCCACTTTGTTATATGCCTGGGTTCCTATGAACATGTGCGGATGTCTGTGACACGTATGGGTGGGAACGTTGCGTCTGGCGTCCGTGGTGTGGGGTGCGAGACTCAAGTTGCTATGAGGCGATCTGTGCACTCGCATTTCGCACTGGAGGCCGGGGGGACGTCCTTTTTCGGCCCTGCGTGTGTCATTCAGATGCGCCACTGAGCATGTTCATGATGATGTGGGTATTTACAAGCTGACCTTTGTTTACGACATGTGAGGTTGCTATGGTAATAGTGTGGTCACGTGATTGTTCTATGACCTGGAACCTTATAGATCTTAACCTTATGTGACTCATCCATGTGCGCCGCTCGTTATACCGTGATTTGATACAGATGTATGGGGTATATATATATATATACACTCACTGGCCACTTTATTAGGTACACCTGTCCAACTGTGTGTTAAGACTTAATTTCTAATCAGCCAATCACATGGCGGCAACTCAGTGCATTTAGGCATGTAGACATGGTCAAGACAATCTCCTGCAGTTCAAACCGAGCATCAGTATGGGGAAGAAAGGTGATTTGAGTGCCTTTGAACGTGGCATGATTGTTGGTGCCAGAAGGGCTGGTCTGAGTATTTCAGAAACTGCTGATCTACTGGGATTTTCACGCACAACCATCTCTAGGGTTTACAGAGAATGGTCCGAAAAAGAAAAAAAATCCAGTGAGCGGCAGTTCTGTGGCCGGAAATGCCTTGTTGATGCCAGAGGTCAGAGGAGAATGGGCAGACTGGTTCGAGCTGATAGAAAGGCAACAGTGACTCAAATTGCCACCCGTTACAACCAAGGTAGGCAGAAGAGCATCTCTGAACGCACAGTGCGTCGAACTTTGAGGCAGATGGGCTACAGCAGCAGAAGACCACACCGGGTACCACTCCTCTCAGCTAAGAACAGGAAACTGAGGCTACAATTTGCACAAGCTCATCGAAATTGGACAGTAGAAGATTGGAAAAACGTTGCCTGGTCTGATGAGTCTCGATTTCTGCTGCGACATTCGGATGGTAGGGTCAGAATTTGGCGTAAACAACATGAAAGCATGGATCCATCCTGCCTTGTATCAACGGTTCAGGCTGGTGGTGGTGGTGTCATGGTGTGGGGAATTTTTTCTTGGCACTCTTTGGGCCCCTTGGTACCAATTGAGCATCGTTGCAACGCCACAGCCTACCTGAGTATTGTTGCTGACCATGTCCATCTCTTTATGACCACAATGTACCCAACATCTGATGGCTACTTTCAGCAGGATAATGCGCCATGTCATAAAGCTCGAATCATCTCAGATTGGTTTCTTGAACATGACAATGAGTTCACTGTACTCAAATGGCCTCCTCAGTTACCAGATCTCAATCCAATAGAGCATCTTTGGGATGTGGTGGAACGGGAGATTCGCATCAGGGATGTGCAGCCGACAAATCTGCGCCAACTGTGTGATGCCATCATGTCAATATGGTCCAAAATCTCTGAGGAATGCTTCCAGCACCTTGTTGAATCTCTGCCACGAAGAATTGAGGCAGTTCTGAAGGCAAAAGGGGGTCCAACCCGTTACTAGCATGGTGTACCTAATAAAGTGGCCAGTGAGTGTATATATATATATATATATATATATATATATATATGACTGAACACATAGACTTATGCACAGCCCCCTGAGGAAGCCCAAGCGAAACACGTGTTGGGGCTGCTTGGTGTGACCGGTTACACAGATACATTCGGGTGAGACCTTTTATACTATTTAGACTGTTCAAATAGATTGTGTGTGGATGCTAGTTTAGCATATGCTATACGTATATATATGTACTAGCTGAAGAGCCCGGCACTGCCCAGGCATAGTAACTAACTGTGGTTAGTTATAGAAAATTATAATTATCCTCCATCTCATAGTCCCGTGCCCATATACCCATCATACATATCCACGATCCCATAGGCCCGTGCCCATATTCCCATCACACATCCTCCATCCCATTGTCCCATGCCCATATACCCATCATACATATTCTCCATCCCATAGTCCCATGCCCATATACCCATCATACATATTCTCCATCCCATAGTCCCATGCCCATATACCCATCATACATATTCTCCATCCCATAGTCCCATGCCCATATACCCTTCATACATATCCTCCATCCCATAGTCGGGTGCCCATATACCCATCACACATCCTTCATCCCATAGTCCCATGCCCATATACCCATCATACATATCCTCCATCCCATAGCCCCGTGCCAATATACCCATCATACATATCCGCCATCTCGTAGTCCCGTGCCCATATACCCGTCATACATATCCTCCATTCTATAGTCCAGTGCCCATATACCCATCACACATCCTCCATCCCATAGTCCCGTGCCCATATACATATCCGCCATCCCATAGTCCCGTGCCCATATACCCGTCATGCATATCTTCCATCCCATAGTCCAGTGCCCATATACCCATCACACATCCTCCATCCCATAGTCCCGTTCCCATATACCCATCATACATATCCTCCATCCCATAGTCCGGTGCCCATATACTCATCACACATCCTCCATTCCATAGTCAACCATTGTGACATCATAATGAGGGGCGGGGCTTGATACGCACACACTGCTTCCCCAGTATGCAAATAGGGGCATTGTGACATCACAATGAGGGGCGGGGCTTGATGCGCGCACACTTTTTCCCCCAGTATGTAGATAGGGGCAAAATTGTTTGGTGAATTGGAACACGCAGGGTTAAAATTTCGCCTCACAACATAGCTTAGAACGCTCTCGGGGTCCAGACGTGTGACTGTGCCAAATTTTGTGGCTGTAGCTGCTACGGTGCGGATGCCTATACCGGACATACAAACATACACACACACATACACACATACACACTTTGAGCTTTATATATTAGACTAGCTGAGTGGCCCGGCGCTGCCCGAGCATAGTAACTAACTACTGTGGTTAGTTGTAGCAAATAATAATTATCCTCCATCCCATAGTCCCGTGCCCATATACCCATCACAAATCCTCCATCCCATAGTCCCATGCCCATATACCCATCACAGATCCTCCATCCCATAGTCCTATGCCCATATACCCATCACACATCCTCCATCCCATAGTCCCATGCCCATACACCCATCATACATATTCGCCATCCCATAGTCGAGTGCCCATATACCCATCATACATATCCGCCATCCCATAGTCGAGTGCCCATATACCCATCATACATATCCGCCATCCCATAGGCCCGTGCCCATATACCCATCATACATATCCTCCATCCCATAGTCCAGTGCCCATATACCCATCACAGATCCTCCATCCCATAGTCCCATGCCCATACACCCATCATACATATTCTCCATCCCATAGTCAAGTGCCCATATACCCATCATACATATCCGCCATCCCATAGTCCAGTGCCCATATACCCATCACACATCCTCCATCCCATAGTCCCATGACCATACACCCATCATATATATTCGCCATCCCATAGTCGAGTGCCCATATACCCATCATACATATCCGCCATCCCATAGACCCGTGCCCATTTACCCATCATACATATCCTCCATCCCATAGTCCAGTGCCCATATACCCATCACACATCCTCCATCCCATAGTCCCATGCCCATACACCCATCATACATATTCGCCATCCCATAGTCGAGTGCCCATATACCCATCATACATATCCGCCATCCCATAGTCCAGTGCCCATATACCCATCACACATCCTCCATCCCATAGTCCCATGCCCATACACCCATCATACATATTCGCCATCCCATAGTCGAGTGCCCATATACCCATCATACATATCCTCCATCCCATAGTCCAGTGCCCATATACCCATCACACATCCTCCATCCCATAGTCCCATGCCCATATACCCATCATACATATTCTCCATCCCATAGTCCCATGCCCATATACCCATCATACATATTCGCCATCCCATAGTCGAGTGCCCATATACCCATCACACATCCTTCATCCCATAGTCCCGTGCCCATATACCCATCATACATCTTCCATCCCATAGTCCCGTGCCCATATACCCGTCATACATATTATCCATCCCATAGTCCCATGCCCATATACCCATCATACATATCCTCCATCTCATAGTCCCGAGCCCATATACCCATCATACATCCTCCATCCCATAGTCCCGTGCCCATATACCCGTCATACATATCCTCCATCCCATAGTCCAGTGCCCATATACCCATCACACATCCTCCATCCCATAGTCAACCATTATGACATCATAATGAGCGGCGGCGAGGCTTGCGACCTATGATGACATCAGCGTCGCCATGGCAACCGTTGTGACATCATAATGAGGGGCGGGGCTTGATACGCACACTCTGCTTCCCCAGTATGCAAATAGGGGCATTATGACATCACAATGAGGGGCGGGGCTTGACACGCACAGACTTTTTCCCCCAGTATGTAGATAGGGGCAAAATTGTTTGGTGAATTGGAATGCGCAGAGTTAAAATTTCGCCTCACAACATAGCTTAGGATGCTCTTGGGGTCCAGACGTGTGACTGTGCCAAATTTTGTGGCTGTAGCTGCGACGGTGCGGATGCCTATCCCGGACACACACACACACACACATACATACACACTTTGAGCTTTATATATTAGATATCTAAAGTGGCACAAATGACTCTATATGTTTGGCACTATTGGTATATGTAGAGATATTGTGAGGTTGTCTCCCTGATCTGTAATTATAGTAACTGTGTCGGACCTTTTGTCTTGTGTCCTTCACATTTTTAAAATAAATTTTTATATAAATAATAATGAGATTTTTTTTTTATAATTTATTAATATATTCAATAAAATACTATTTGTATATGGTGTTAGATGCTCCTTATTCTTTCTTTTTTGTTTACAAGTTTTATTGGAGTATGCCTTTAATTATTTTTATCATCTAGTTTTAACTCCTTTTTCTGGGATTTTTTTAATTGTAGGAAACAGTTGGCTGTAGGCGTTCGATCCTCCTCCTCCTCCAGAAGTGAAAGCTCATCGACAGAGCGCAGTCGCACGAGCACTCCATCCACATCTGTCAGTGTTGCACATGAGGTGTCCCACTATCGAACAGTTAGTGGTAAGCAGCAGCAGGTTGTTTTAAAAATGATGTATTTGGGTGACAGTAGACACAGCGCGGAGGTACTGGCCGACTACTTGCATGGACAAACTGAGTCATGGCTGGGCGGAATTTTGTGGCAACCATAGCCCTTTCAAAACTCACATACATACCTTGCCGGGCTCACACCTTGAACCTGGTGGTGCAGTGCTTCCTCAATAATTATCTGGAGTTAACAGGCTTGCTCCATAAGGTGCAAAGACTGTGCTTGCACGTCCGTCGCTCAAACGTCCACTCCAGTCCTATGCAGAAACTGCAGCGATTGCTCCACCTCCCCAAGCACCGACTAATTATAGACGTTGATACAAGATGGAACTCCACCATGCACATGGTTGAAAGGCTGTGAGAACAGAGGCAGGCCATAATGCATTTGTGGGAGGATACACGGGCAGGCAGTTTGAGGGCAGACATGGAATTGTCAGGTGTGCAGTGGTCAAAGCTGAAAGACCTCTGTTAAGTCCTTCAGTGTTTTGAGGAATGCACACGGCTTGTAAGTGCAGATGACGCCATCATAAGCAAGAGCATCCCACTTATGCGTCTGCTCATGCAAACTTTGACGCACATCAAGGATCAGGCGTCTGCAGCTGAGCAGCAACAGGAGGAGGATGAGGAGGGAAGCCTTGATGAGTCAGTCATTGTCTGGTCAGGGAACTGGCGTGGACGAGTTGGAGGAAGAAGAGAAAGATGAGGAGGAGGATGAGGGGGATGATTATTTTTGGGAGGAGGATGCTTCTCAGGGGGGCAAGAGAACATGTGGGCGTGCCAAGGTCAGGTACAGGGTTTGTGCGTGACTGGAGGTGTCATGATCCAGGATGGGGTTTTGCTTTGGCCCATCCTGATCAGACTGGGGGTTAATTGTTCCACCTCTCTCTGGCAGAGGGCGGCTATTTAATGCTCACTGGACCTAGGTGCGGTGTCAGCTATACTCCTGCCCTCGGCTGAGTTAGCTGACCTTGTGAGTACGTGTGCCTTGTGCCTGATATCTTGCTTGTTTGGTTTTGATCCGGTTCTGTCCCTGTTACGAGTTCTGCCTGGCCCTCTTGTACTGCGCTACCTCTCGTGTATGACTCTCTGCTTGTGACCCGACTTCTCTCTGCTCGTCCCCTTGCTACCACGTCGCCCTCTTGTGTATGACCTTTGGCTTTGTCTGACTACCCATCTGTTTGTCCCTCCTCTGCCTCGTTTGCCCGTATTGTTGTGACCTCCGTTTTGCCTGACTCTGAGTTGTTCTATGGTGTCCTGTCATATCTGAAAGCAGGCCACTAAGCCCCGCCCCCTTGCAGTCACCTGACCATAGGTCCTGTGCCAGCTTGCTAATTTCAGTGTCCGCAGGTCCTGTGCCTCTTTACTTTCCGGCGCTGACTGGACCCTGAGACTAATAGTTTGAAGCACACATTGTCACTTCTGCTGCCCTGCTCCACAGGTATCTTTTAGCACTGTTTCTGTACTCAGGACACTCGCACTGGCTCTGTGAGCAAGTGTAGAGCAGTGTCTATGACAGGAGGGATGTGGATTTGCCAGAAATTGCTCCTCCACCCACCACTGGCAGTGCAGCATTTCCACCTGTAACAATGGCCCACATGTGTGACTATGCCTTGCGGAACCTAAAATGGGACCCCCGCATTGCCAAAATTATGAGGGATGATGACTACTGGTTGGCCAGCATCCTCGATCCACGCTATAAAGGCAAATTACACAACATCATGCCACAGGAGAACCTAGAGCTAATATTGGCTAACAAACAAGCAACTCTGGTAAACAGGTGGTTTTAGGCATTCCCAGCACACAGCAGCGGAGCCTGTTCTCCCGCGAGCCATAGTGGGCAAAATGGAAGAGGTGCTCGTGGTGCACACAGCCAAACTGGCGTTGGAGACAGGGGTTTCATGACCATGTTGTGGTCTGATTTCTCAAGTCCCGCGCACACAACAGCTAATACAGAATCGATTGCAAGTGACAGGAGACAGCAGTTGTCAACTATGGTTACAAACTACTTCTCCCATATCGAGGTTCTCCCTCACAGGTCATTCCCCTTTGATTATTGGGCCTCAAAACTGGACACATGGCCTGAATTGGCACAATATGCCTTACAGGAGCTCGCTTGCCCTGCTGCTAGTGTGCTATCTGAAAGAGTCTTCAGTTCTGCTGGATCAATCCTGACAGAAAAAAGGACCCATCTGTCGACCCAAAATGTTGATGATCTAACCTTCATTAAAATGAACCATGCATGGGTTTCAAAAGATTTTGTCCCACCCTCCCCTGATAACACATAGGTTGCCAGAAAAAAAGGCTCGCTTTTGTCCTCTTCCTCTGACTTCTCCAATTCCTCCATTTGCAGCAGCTGAAAGTCCAGCCTACACATATGCCATTTTTTAAACCACCTGAAATGGGCTGCCCCCCCACCCTAGGCCCAGGGTCACCACCTGCCCCACCCGGGCAAGTGCTGTTGCCCTGAACAGGTGTGTGGCCCCACCCTTTGGAGGACGGGACTGGCGCAGGACCTCTCATAGTACAATAAAGTGTACCTGATGGTGGAGGGGCCCACTCACCATCAGACACACTGGCGTACTATGAGGGGCCCTGTGCCAGTACCGGCGCCCATGAGTGGTTCCCCCCTGCTTGCTCAGGGACACAGCACTTGCAATACTTACCTCTCCATGCTCCACGGCTGTGTAGTCTGGCCAGTTAAATCTGTCACAGGGACAGCCACTACAAATTTGGTGTACTGATCGATGATGGATAAGATGTAGCTAGGTCCTGTGCTGCTGGCCTCTACCTTGAGATTACCAATGGCTACCATTTGTAATGGACATCAACTCCCAATCAGATGCAGTGGTTCTTTATGATCACCTTTCACATTTTTCATAGTCACAGACGTGTGACATTCCTGCTACCATTTTTCAATGTCTCCTCTCATGGCAATCCAATAGAATCCCCTACGGCCTGTGGCTTGTGTTTTGCACTCCAAAGTGACCAGACAGATCATGATAGGCAGTGAGGACCATGTCTACAGCTCTCCCTGTGATCACAATTTGATGGAGACGAGTTACTGTGATGGGATTGACGCTACTGCGATACAGCAACCCTTTCTTCACTAATTTGTGTTTTAGCTGCATCCACAGTTAAAGTTATTGAGGGCCAGCATCGCCTCTGCGGATTCTCCCAGGAGGTTTTCCCGTGATTACTAATTCAAAAACATCTAAAATCACTTGACTTTACGTCTGTACTTTTATCCATCTACCTTCCTCTAGCAGAGAGTCTGGACTGGCAGACTGACACTGAAATATAAACAAAGATTTCAAAGTACTCCAACACTGTATACTGGTGTGCGTTTCGAATACATTTCACTTTTTCTCATTTTTATATTCGGGTGTAATCCATACTGAACCTGTGAGAGTTTGTGTCTTACTCTGCTAAAATATAAGGATATTTAAAATGACACAACACTGTATGTAGCTGAATGATTGTAAAACATTAACCTTTTTCAAGTTTTTATATTCTTGTGTAATCCATACTGAGCCTGTGAGAGGCTGTGTGCTACTCTTGAAATACCTTTATATATGTAGATCGCCAAATGACCCCAACACTGTATACAGCAGTACGCCTGGGATCCATTCCCCTTTTACTGCTTTTTATATTGTTGTGTAATCCATACTGGGCCTCAGAGCGTCTGTGTCTGCCTCCTGAAATAAATACAGATATTTTGAATGTTGAAACTATACTATATATACCTTGGATCTGGTGATACTGTAGCCTTTTTCAACTTTTTAGATTGTTGTCGAATCCATACTGGCCATGACAGCGTCTGTGTCTGCCTCCTCAAATATATACATAGCTTTATAATGTTGAAACTATACAATATATCCCTGTTATCTGGTGTTAAAATGAAATGCCATGCAGGGCCGGGGGTTACTCCGTACCGGGCCTTTTAGGCTCTTTTAAGGGGGAAGTGTGTCACCGTGGTGATTGGGACCCGGTCCGTGGCCCTGGGTGTCCAATAAAGAAGATGATAGTTCAGATGAGGGGGATGATGGTATGATAATTTGGAAAAGGGGGATCGTGACGCCACCCGTGGTACTTGGCTAGGGTAGCCGACGCAGCAATGCAGATCCTCTGGGCCGGTGTTAAAGCAGCCAAGATGATGAAGCTCTCCACGGGCAGAGCTGTATCCCAGGGCAGTTGAGATGGTGTTTGTGAGCCATTGAAGGTAATGGTGAGTGTAGCGTGTGAGGCAGGCGAGTTGTAAAAGCCACCAAGGACACAGTTGGGTGCAGTTTTTAAGTTTTTCCTCTAAAGTTTTGTGCGCATGATGACACGATTGGTACTGTGTCATCCGAGGGAGGGGTCCATCAAACTTCAAGGTAGATCATGAACACATGTTCAAGACTCCTCCTTGTGTATCCTTTCTATGCCGTGTCTCTGCGCTAATCTTTCCCTTCCTTCCTGCTGTGCGCCTTCGCAAACAGTGTCCCAAGCCGGCAGCCACGGATCACATCGGGCGGTGTGGGTCAGGCTCCGGGATCCTTTATTCCAACTGCTGCCTTTTGAGTATTGAATGCGTCTGCGACTGAGGCACTTAAAGCTACCTCAGCCTCCGTCTTTCTAGCTGAGCCCTGTATTTCTCCACTACCTTCAGGAGCCACCTTCCCCAACGAGGCCTGGTCCTTCCTTCTCCAGAAACGGGCTTCACAGGTGGCTTATTGCACTTCCCGTGCCCCAAGGACCCCTTCCTTTCAGTCTATGAGCTTGGACAAGATTCTTCTCTCTTCTCTGACCCTCAGCCCTCTCACAGCTATCCTGCTCTTACTCTGTCCTGTCACCGACTGACAACTCTCTTGAAAGATCCATTTACCTCAGACTAGCTCCACCCATCCACTGTCAGCTTGCTCTCTCTGATTGGATGCCCACAATCACTCCACTACCAAAGCTCCTCCCACTGTACCTACCTTCCACGCTAACCCCCATCACCCTTTCCTAGTCAGTTTGGGATGAGGCCATCCTCCTGCCGGGTACACCCAGAAAGCACTGACTAACTAGTGTGTGTTGAGTGCAGGGTTAGGAGTCCTAAGTGGTGATCCCTCCTTACCTGAGGGTGGGTTACCACACCTTTGGATGAGGTGCAGTACCTCTGTGGCGACCGTACCCTTTCTCAACTTTCGATACTGTTGTCGGATGCATACTGGGCCTGAGAGCGTCTGTGTTTGCCTCCTGAAATGTATACGGAGATTAAGTATGTTTAAACTATACTATATATACCTTATATCTAGTGATACTGTACCCTTTTGCAAATTTTTATATTATTGTCTAATCCATACTGAGCCTGTGACCATCTGTGTCTGACTCGTGAAATATATACAGAGATTTGCAATTATCCCTAAACTGTATAGAGCTGTCCACTTCTGAAACAGTACCATATATCTGCTGGTATTTTTAGTCCATTTTCACAAAAATTATTACGTATGGTGGAAGAGGCGGTGGACATGGGTGTGGGGGGGCCAGCTGGTACTGATGGTGGTGGTGGTGGTGGTGGTGCATCTGCTGGTATTGCCAAAAGCACAATAGCAGCTAATGCAGGAGGTGTTGAGCCTGCGTTATCAGCTGGCACAAGAAGGCCTTTAAGGCTCCCTTTTCTGGGAGTAGGTAAACTGCTTTTAAAGCCAGAGCATCAGGAACAGGTTTTGGCTTACATTGCCGAAACAGCCTCCAGCTCTATTGCATCCTGTTCTGACGTTATAAAAACTGCAAGCACAGAGTCGTCAGTGCAGGCTTCTGGTCAGGAACCACCCCTTTCCTTGTCACTTTCACCCACACTAAAAGTGAAGGATGCGGCAGCCCACATTTCAGATTACTCCATTGAGCTCTTTTCACAGGCCATGCCTGTGTTATCAAGTGAAATTCTAAATTCCCCAGTCCAACATGAATCGGAGATGGAGTGCACTGATGCACAGCCACTGCTAGATGATTCTGCTGGTACAATGACACACAGCATTCCCTTCCCCTCACACTCTACAGAGCCAGAATGTGACACTGATGAAATTCAGGTGCCCCTTCCTGCATACTATACCACCTTACACGGTGACACAGAGGAAGGTGCAGATGAAAGTGTCGGTTCCCTAAGCAGGTGGGGGGGTCCTACTCGTGGGCGACAGCAGTGGCACAGGGCCCCTCATAGTATGCAAAAGTGTCTCTGCCGGAGAGAGGGCCCACTCGCCGTCAGACATACCGTCATACTAGATAAATCCGATGAACATGACTGGAGGGAAAATTTAAGCAGATTTATACAATGTGGAGACAAAATCCCACACAACCTCCATGAATAGGGACAGTAAATGACCAACTGAAAGAATATAACCACAAGCAAAAGAAAATCCAGTCGTCAGGTCAAACTAGCAAAATAGGATCAATTTTATTAATGTATATTAAAAATTGTACAGACAAAGGAGCATACAGTAGGGCTGGAGATGGAACATAGCTGTTGCAACCACATGCAAGAAGCCCAGGGTCGGTCTGTCAGAGGCAGGTATGCATAATCATCATATTAATAGAAGTATAACACATCACTCCTCAAAACATGCACAATGGTAGACATTTACAGGGCACCCAAACAGGTATACATGCCAAAGAAAAGCCTAACCATAGTCACACAATGAGCTATTAGCGCAAATAGCGCACCATTGTGATTAGACTTTATACAAATAACTGATAGGGAGTGAAGCAGCCTTGCCAGACAGCACCACCCGCCCCGACGCACGTTTCGGTGTGCCTTTATCAAGGGGCATAAGTTCCAAGTTGTATACATGGTCTTTAAATAGTACATACCCCGGATATGTCCATTACAGCAGCGTGGCCCCCCAATGACGTCACGTTCGCCGGATCGCGCTCATGCGGGCAGCTGAGAGTAGGAGCCACGTGGGCCCCCACGTGACCCAGAAGCCAGCGCACCGCCAAGCTGCGAAACGGCCGCCACAACAAGACCAGAGCGCAAGCGCGCTGCAATGGAATGCAGGACGCACCATAACAAGTACTGGCAAAGTGTGGGCGATCATCAGGACACACCATATATGCACTATAAGCAGCATGGCCCACCAAGTAGCTGCATACAGTAACGGATATAAAATAGGAAACTATGGCCGCATCTTACATAGCACCATAGGGCGCAAGCGCAATACAATTAAAGCGAAAGTGCACCATAGTGAGTGCTGATAGAAAATGAACAGGTATCAAGTATGCACCATTTATAGACGGCCAGTACATAGCTACACAATATACCATTATAAGTAGATCTATCTCCAGTAAATCTAATATATAAAGCTCAAAGTATGTATATATGTATGTGTGTGTATGTCCGGGATAGGCATCCGCACCATCGCAGCTACAGCCACCAAATTTGGCACAGTCACACGTCTGGACCCCGAGAGCTTCCTAAGCTATGTTGTGAGGTGAAATTTTAACCCAGCGCGTTCCAATTCACTAAACAATTTTGCCCCTGTCTACATACTGGGGATAAAGTGTGCGCGTGTCAAGTCCCGCCCCTCATTATGATGTCATAATGCCCCTATCTACATAATGGGGAAACAGTGTTTGCGTATCAAGCCCCACCCCTAATTATGATGTCACAATTGTTGTCATGGCGACGCTGATGTCATCAAGCCCCGCCGCTCATTATGATGTCATAATGGTTGACTATGGGATGGAGGATGTGTGATGGGTATATGGGCACGGAACTATGAGATGAAGGATGTGTGATGGGTATATGGGCACTCGACTATGGGATGGAGGATATGTATGACGGGTATATGGGCATGTGCCTATGGGACGGTGGATATGTATGATGGGTATATGGGCATGGGACTATGGGATGGAGGATAATTATAATTTGTTATAACTAACCACAGTTAGCTACTATGCCCGGGCAGCGCCAGGCTCTTCAGCTAGTCTAATATATAAATATGGCCATATTATTAAGGGCATAATAACGCAAAATGATGACAATATGTGCTCCCAACACAATATTAACCTATCAACTGGTGTAGTGTTGAACAGAAGAAAATTTATCACCACATATCATAAATACAATCCCCCATCATCCAAGGCCCACCAGGCATATATAATGATATATACAGAAAACCCCCAACCAACTGTAAATGGTACAGCATCAATATACACACTAAGAAAATTACATATCATCTCACATAGGTCAAAGTAGTTCAACAATATAATCCAATTTATTAGGCAGTATATAAATATAAAAAAGTAAGTATGTATATCAAAACTGAGCCAGTAGTGTTCCAACCACAATCTAATATAATGGCCCAGAGGGGTTACAATCAATGTATACCAGTGTATACCACAAAATGTGCTTACATGTATGTATGTTAAAAGCACAAACATTACAAAACATACTAGAGGCCATGAATAGATACAGGCATAAATAACCCTGAAAAAACAGGGAATAGTAACATAAGTAGCAGACGCAGCGACGATTGCAGAATAAGCCAGGAAGTTGGTGGACACCCATGAAGATATCCGGGTACAATACATCGTAATCAATGGAATACAAAACTATAAAACAAACAAACACATATTTAAAACCAAATAAAAGTCTTGGATGCGGACAAACAGCTAAACACAGTGGACCGAAAACTAGAGAAATGGCGAAAAGCTGAGGTTTTCATTCAGTCCCAATGGCTGAACAGTATGGAGAGTCCAAATCCATCTACTTTCTCATTGACCAAGGCATTTGGATAAATTACCACCCCTGATATTAATGTCCAAAACATCAATTCTCCGAACTCTTGGAAGAGTACTATTGCATTGCTGGAACTGTTTAAAATGTTTGGGGATAGTTTTGAGAGTGGTTGTCTCGTCGTGTCCGTTGGCCGCCTGGATACCCAAAACATGTTCTCTAATGCGGACTTTTAATTGTCTAGTTGTCATCCCAACATAAATTAGCCCACAAGGGCAGGTAGCAAAATAGATGACATACCTAGTGGTGCATGTAATCCGTTTTTTGATTTTATAATTCCTTGTACCACTAGAATTAAAAAAATCATTACACCTATCCACGTTAGGGCAGGCAACACAATGGCCACAAGGAGTACAACCACCCCCAGATGGAACAATATCCAAAAATGTCTGTGGCTGCAGGCTCACGTGATGACTCTTTGTAAGGACATCAGGTAGGTTCCTAGCCCGTCTAAACGTAATTAATGGACGTTTGGGCAGGAATTTCCCAATTATGGGGTCTACCTGTAAAATGGGCCACGCCTTAGTTAACGCGGATCTAACACGATCCGAGTATGGATGAAATCTACATTGATTCACTGTATCAGTTTCCATAACCCGCTTTCTATATAGCAGGAGATTGCATGTAGAATGCTTTGTCCTATGGTAGGCCTTCTTAATAATCCGCCTACTGTAACCACGCTCCAAAAACCGAAGTTTCAGTTCCTCCGCCCGCCGCTCAAAGTCCACATCAGAGGAACATAAACGTCACAAGCGGAGGAACTGCCCCACCAGTATAGAGGCAACCATGTGGCGCGGATGGCACGAAGTAGCGTGTAACAATGTATTGGTGGAAGTAGGCTTACGGAAAATGTCCGTACTCACATTGCCACACCGATCTTTAAAGATTGAAATGTCCAGAAAATTAATTCTAGTTTCGTCCCATTCACAGGTCAATGTAATATTCAGGTCACTGTTGTTGAGGCATTCAATGAATTGCGCAAGGTCGATGGCCGTGCCTTGCCAGACGAACAGGATGTTATCGATAAACCGCATCCAAAAAGGGACGTGGTCTATCGATAACACCCGGCCCGAAAGGAAGAGGTCCCTCTCCCACAGCCCCAGGAACAGATTAGCATAGGCAAAGGCCGCACCCATGGCTGTCCCCTGGAGCTGGGGGAAGAAGGACCCCTTAAACCCTTATACCTGTTTGGGTGCCCTGTAAATGTCTGCCATTGTGCCTGTTTTGAGGAGTGATGTGTTATACTTCTATTAATATGATGATTATGCATACCTGCCTCTGACAGACCCACCCTGGCCTTCTTGCATGTGGTTTCAACGGCTATGTTTCATCATTAATAAAATTGATCCTATTTTGCTAGTTTGACCTGACGACTGGATTTTCTTTTGCTTGTGGTTATATTCTTACAGTTGGTCATTTACTGTCCCTATTCATGGAGGTTGTGTGGGATTTTGTCTCCACTTTGTATAAATCTGCTTAAATTTTCCCTCCAGTCATGTTCATCGGATTCATCTTATATATATACTTTGCTGTGTTATGCGCAGGTTCTCTTCCTGATGAAATGGACTACAGAGCCAAAGAGAAAGTATGGCTCAACCGATTGGATCAGATCCTCGGTGCTAGTGGGGCCGGTACACAGTGTGCTGATAGCTCTGAGTGTGACGATAAGCTGATGGCTGTAAAAAATTCAGTAATCAAATGTTCCAAGTTATGGTGGAACAAGATATTTTTGGAGAAGTATATCCTTAATAAAATGATTCCCAGGGACTTGAGGGTCCGTGTGACTCCCACCTTCCCAGTAGAGGATGATTTGTTTATCAAGAAATGGGAGGAGGCCTGCAATAGCTGCTCTTTTATTCTTATGCAGCTTTTGGTAAATTTGAATACTTCAAATATCAGTGAGTTAGATAAACTCATTGATGATATGCAAGCAAACTTGAGACCCGACTGTTCAAAAGAGAAATTACAACAATTCGATAATGACTTAAAGAAATCTCTTGATAGCCTTGTGAAGAAAATCCAGGAGAATCAATTCTCCAAATACAATAGAGATCTAAAGGACCATCAGAATAATAAAGTCTATATGTGGAGGAAAATCCACCCGAATCTACCCCGTACATCATCCAATACCTCACTTACATCAGTGAGTGGACAGTCGGATATGTCGGCTTCCTCGGGTACTCTACGTTTACGGGATCATTCCTACCATCCCTATAGGAGACAACATATTCATCAGTCTGGCCTGGATAAAAGGGATAATAGGGTAATTAACTTAAGTCATTATGTATTATCCCCCTCTGATATATCACTTTTGGGTAGGGGCTTTGCCTTTTCACCAACTCCGGAGTTTGACACATTTGCCACGGTTAAAGATCTAAACCTTTTTGCCAGGTCATTACTGTTGAAGAGGCATTTTTTCAATGATGATAATAATATGCTTTTCCCCACATAGCAAAAATACAAAAACGAAAGGCCAGCAGTCAAAATGTCTTAAAATGCAACATTTTATTAGTAATTAAGTGATATAATAAGACGTAGGTGCATGGGAAAGGGGGAGGGGGACAAAAATCCGCAAATGGCTGAAAAAAGGCCTAGTATGGCATCCCCATCTCCCAGGAATACAATCCCATGTGGACCCCTGGGGTCCGGCCGCTGCATGGTTTAACCCCATTCTATCCAGGTAATACCACAGATCCCTTGTAGGTCTAGATATTATGTATATCATTTCTAGATACCTCTATTTATAGTAAGTTCTCTGAATCTTGGCTTGTTATGCAGATATATACTATAATTACCTAATTTCATGACTACTATAATTGTTGTTTATGGTACGACCACATGGGATTGTATTCCTGGGAGATGGGGATGCCATACTAGGCCTTTTTTCAGCCATTTGCGGATTTTTGTCCCCCTCCCCCTTTCCCATGCACCTACGTCTTATTATATCACTTAATTACTAATAAAATGTTGCATTTTAAGACATTTTGACTGCTGGCCTTTCGTTTTTGTATTTTTGCATTTAAGATTGCAGTTGTCTTTACCAATTGTCCTTTATATATATGTGTATTGGCGTATTCTATCCGCCATGTGATTTATTGTGGCTTTTTTTTTGGCCCCATACATATCATGTATACCACAATTCTCATTTATTATTTTTTTTCCCCACATAGGAGGAACAAAAAGCCTTGAGAGCCCTGGAGGAGTTGGCGGTGGAGCATGTCCATGAGGGAGGTAAGATCCCTCCCTCTATGCGTCCACGAAGTTCACCCCCCCGGCTACATGTGCAAATGTTGATCTTTTTGTCCAGGTGGTGACCCAGGAACTTACCCAGATCCCTAGATTTTCAAAGGAGGACAACCTGACTAAAGAAGAACGTGCTAGATTGAGGCACTTCCAGGGTCCTCCTGATGTGGTACTGAAGCCGGCTGACAAAGGTGGTAATGTCGTGCTGTGGCCCACTAAGCTCTATGAAAAGGAAGCTTATCGTCAGTTGAATAATAACGTATGCTATAAAAAATTGACGTATAATCCCTTGAGTGCTTATTCTAATCAATTAGAAAACATCATAAAGAGGGCCACACAGGACGACATTATCACCAAGGAACTGGCTTCGGCACTAATAGTAAGTAAGCCTACTGTGGCCACTTTTTATTTACTACCAAAAATTCATAAGGATCTGAGGGCGCGACCTGGTCATCCTATTGTGTCAGGGAGGGGTAACTTCTTGGAGCATGTCAACCATTGGATCGACTTCCACCTGCAGCCCCTTGTTACGGCTCTTCCTTCATATTTAAAGGATACAGGGGAACTTTTGCGCAAGGTCGATGGCCTATGTCTTGAGGGTGAATCTCTGCTAGTTTCAGCAGATGTGAAGTCCCTTTATACGAACATCAAACATAAAGATGGTATTGCTGCAGTTCAATTATTTCTGCAAACTTCTAATTTATCCATTGGTTTGAGGGGACTCCTAGTGGAACTGCTGAAGTTCACCCTCACACACAATTTCTTTGTGTTTAAGGGGTCCTTCTTCCTCCAGCTCCAGGGGACAGCCATGGGCACGGCCTTTGCGCTGGCCAATGCTAATCTATTCCTGGGGCTGTGGGAGAGGGATCTCTTCCTTTCGGCCTGGGTGCTGTCGATAGACCGCATCCAAAAAGGGACATGGTCTATCGATGACATCCTGTTCGTCTGGCAAGGCACGGCCATCGAGCTTGCACAATTCATTGAATGCCTCAACAACAGTGACCTGAATATCACATTGACCTGTGAATGGGACAAAACTAGAATTAATTTTCTGGACGTTTCAATCTTTAAAGATCGGAGTGGCAATGTGAATACGGACATTTTCCGTAAGCCTACTTCCACCAATACATTGTTACACGCTTCTTTGTGCCATCCGCACCATATGGTTGCCTCACCGATGGGGAAGTTCCTCCGCTTGCGACGTTTATGTTCCTCTGATGTGGACTTTGAGCGGCGGGCGGAGGAACTGAAACTTCGGTTTTTGGAGCGTGGTTACAGTAGGCGGATTATTAAGAAGGCCTACCATTGGGCGAAGCATTCTACATGCAATACCTGCTATATAGAAAGCGGGTTATGGAAACTGATACAGTGAATCAATGTATATTCATTACTACGTTTCATCCATACTCGGATCGTGTTAGATCCGCGTTAACTAAGGCGTGGCCCATTTTACAGGTAGACCCCATAATTGGGAAATTCCTGCCCAAACGTCAATTGAGTTTAGACGGGCTAGGAACCTACGTGATCTCCTTACAAAGAGTCATCACGTGGGCCTGCAGCCACAGACATTTTTGGATATTGTTCCATCTGGGGGTGGTTGTACTCCTTGTGGCCGTTGTGTTGCCTGCCCTAACGTGGATAGGTGTAATGATTTTTTTTAATTCTAGTGGTACAAGGAATTATAAAATCAAAAAACGGATTACATGCACCACTAGGTATGTCATCTATTTTGCTACCTGCCCTTGTGGGCTAATTTATGTTGGGATGACAACTAGACAATTAAAAGTCCGCATTAGAGAACATGTTTTGGGTATCCAGGCGGCCAACGGACACGACGAGACAACCACTCTCAAAACTATCCCCAAACATTTTAAACCGTTCCACCAATGCAATAGTACTCTTCCAAGAGTTCGGAGAATTGATGTTTTGGACATTAATATCAGGGGTGGTAATTTATCCAAATGCCTTGGTCAATGAGAAAGTAGATGGATTTGGACTCTCCATACTGTTCAGCCATTGGGATTGAATGAAAACCTCAGCTTTTCGCCATTTCTCTAGTTATCGGTCCACTGTGTTTAGCTGTTTGTCCGCATCCAAGACTTTTATTTGGTTTTAATTATGTGTTTGTTTGTTTTATAGATTTGTTTTCCATTGATTACGGTGTATTGTACCCGGATACAGTCATATGTTAAAGTTTGGGCACCCCTATTAATGTTAACCTTTTTCCTTTATAATAATTTTGTTTTTTGCAACAGCTATTTCAGTTTCATATATCTAATAACTGATGGACTCAGTTATATTTCTGGATTCAAATGAGGTTTATTGCAGAAAATGTGCAATCTGCATTTAAACAAAATTTGACCAGTGCAAAAGTATGGGCACCCTTATCATTTTCTTGATTTGAACACTCCTAACTACTTTTTACTGACTTCCTGAAGCACTAAATTGGTTTTGTAACCTCATTGAGCTTTGAACTTCATAGCCAGGTGTATCAAATCATGAGAAAAGGTATTAAAAGTGGCCACTTGCAAGTAGTTCTCCTATTTGATTCTCCTATGAAGAGTGGCATCATGGGCTCCTCAAAACAACTCTCAAATGATCTGAAAACAAAGATTATTCAACATAGCTTTTCAGGGGAAGGATACAAAAAGTTGTCTCAGAGATTTAACCTGTCAGTTTCCACTGTGAGGAACATAATAAGAAAATGGAAGAACACAGGTACAGTTCTTGTTAAGCCCAGAAGTGGCAGGCCAAGAAAAATATCAGAAAGGCAGAGAAGAAGAATGGTAAGAACAGTCAAGGACAATCCACAGACCACCTCCAAAGACCGGCAGCATCATCTTGCTGCAGATGGTGTCACTGTGCATCGGTCAACAATACAGCGCACTTTGCACCAGGAGAAGCTGTATGGGAGAGTGATGCGAAAGAAGCCGTTTCTGCAAGCACGCCACAAACAGAGTCGCCTGAGGTCTGCAAAAGCACATTTGGACAAGCCAGTTACATTTTGGAAGAAGAAAGATTGAGTTGTTTGGTCATACAAAAAGGCGTTATGCATGGAGGCTAAAAAACACAGCATTCCAAGAAAAACACTTGCTACCCACAGTAAAATTTGGCGGAGGTTCCATCATGCTTTCTGGCTGTGTGGCCAATGCCGGCACCGGGAATCTTGCTAAAGTTGAGGGTCGCATGGATTCAACTCAGTATCAGCAGATTCTTGACAATAATGTGCAAGAATCAGTAACGAAGTTGAAGTTACGCAGGGGATGGATATTTTAGCAAGACAATGATCCAAAACACCGCTCCAAATCTACTCAGGCATTCATGCAGAGGAACAATTACAATGTTCTGGAATGGC